>NC_048533.1:4568072-4871102 GCF_008121235.1 Drosophila subobscura | reverse complement strand
GGAAGTCGTTAGATCAATTTGGAAACAAATATAGAAATAAATAGAGATAATTAATGGCTTCACGATGATCTATGGATAGTTTTTGGTGGTACTTCAAGGCAGTTAGAGTGTCTTAATTCAATATAACTTTTATATGGGTTCTGCGATGGCATTTAAAAAGAAGGAAAAGGCACTCCCGGACTCTATAAGATCTCACCAATTTCAGCATCACTTTCTCCTACATTTCGCTATCCCAAATAAACCCAACATCACATGGAACCTCTTCATTTTGAGTTTCTCTCTGCAAGCCCACAGCTAATCTCGCGCCATCAGTTGCCGACTGAACAGAAAGGAGCACGAGGGAAACTCCCCCCTGGATAAAGTCACCTTTATTTGTCAGTCTTAGTCTTGGTCTTAGGCTCCCCCGAGTCAACTGTCAAGTCCACTCCACGTGACGGGACACGTTCCATTCCACACACACACAGAAAGCTGAAGCGTTAAACCGCACACACCTATCACGATGATGAGGATGTTTTTTGCTGCCAGGCAGCCAGCGAGGGGCAGAGAGAGAGAGAGGGAGGGAGTGCAGGAGGTTGCGGATAGCTAAGTGAGCCATTTATCTTCCCGGGGAACCTCAAGCGCGACACAACAGCAACGGCAACAACAGCAACAACAACAGGAATCACTTCCTACAGGCGTCATCCAATCCTCAATAATGCCGCTTTCGAAATAAAACGATTTATATGCCACACAAAAAGCAACAGAAACAAAAACAACTTGCAGCAAAAATACACAGTAATTACAAGGATTTATTTTGAAAATATTTGGTGGCTGGAAAAGATTATTTACTGACCCAACCATCAATTAGTTTCATTTAAAATGCAACAAGAACTCAATTCCAGTTATGGAATTATTTTAAATCAAACTAAAAATGTTTTTCAGCTAAATTTCAATCCCAAGATCTTCCAGTTGCCAGTATCCACATTTTTCGCACTGTGTAGCAACCAACAGAACAGCCAGAATCGCAGCTCCAATACTGCTCTGCCGTTTCCCTTCTACCATTTCCCATTCGTCCTTATCCCGCAGGAACATCAATTGAACAGCCGCAGCAGCAGCAGTGCCAGTCCAGCAACAACAAGCAGTAAATGAAACCCCCCAGTGGAAAAAAGGAGCTCCACAACAGCAAGAAAAAACACTGGAGTAAAATCGAAGATTGCTATCTTTGACGGCTTGTTTTCCTGCCCATTCTGCTCAGGTCTTTTGTGGGCGGGGCGGCTATTATGTATTGGCGTTGAAACAATTTGAACAACAGTCGTCGGAGCAGACGGGCGATGGGCAGAGCGGACAAAAAAACAAATGAAAGGAAGTCGTTTAAAAGTACAAACGGACATTATTTATCGCTCAAACCATTTAGCCGCAGAAACTACCCGAAAGAAGCAGTCGCAAAATGGGGAAGAAGCACCCAAAACCCAATCCCCTCCCCACACACTGGTCCACTTGCCGTTGTTGTTGTTGTTGTTGTGTCTACTTAGTTGTAATAAATGGAAAAGCCCAAAGATGGGGAGTCGGAGTTGGTATTGCATATAATTTCTATCCATTTCTTGGGGGATAGCAATTGGATTTTAGCAGCAGCTACTAAGGGTGCACGGGGAGGGACGAGGACGAGGACGAGGACGACGGTGGCCAATCGATTGATTTCTGCTTGTTCGAGCGATTTCCCATAAGCAGCAAGTTGTACGCGTAATCTACAGTTGTCATTAAATGGTGGAGCCGCATGGCTGCTCAGCGTGGACTGGGTGGAAGTTGCACGAGATGAGTTTCTGCTGGCAGGAAGGGCAGGGAAATGAATGGAGTAGATTGAACAACCTCTGGGTTGTGGCAAAAGGGAAATAATGAACTCAAGACTTAATGAAATGGCAAACGGATTGGCTTAGGTCTGTGGAGAGATTTAGGATGCAAAAGATCTGCCAGATCTCGCTCTTTTCACTCGCTCTTTCTACGTTTTCCTATACCCCCAATCCTCAGGGCACACATCTGTTCCCCTGCCCAAGCTCTTTCTATTAGCATATTCTACCCATCAGCGCCAGTGCTCCCGCATCACTCATTACCCGTGTGTCATATGAAACCGCGTTGTCCGCACCCACACCCGAAGCTCCTGCGCGCCCAGTGTCCAGCAGACATAGACAGATATGGAAAGATGGTGTGTGCATGGATAGGGAGAGTGTGAG
Organism: Drosophila subobscura; assembly: GCF_008121235.1. NCBI lineage: Eukaryota > Metazoa > Arthropoda > Insecta > Diptera > Drosophilidae > Drosophila > Drosophila subobscura. The sequence goes on along the minus strand of NC_048533.1, from coordinate 4,868,895 downwards.
TGAGAGTGAGAGCAAGCCGCAGGCATCTTATCGCCTTAAACCACTTTAGTGTCAGTCCTGCTGACAGCGGTCCAGCCTCACAAAGAGCGAAGGGAACTGGACTGGACTGAGGCTGGGACTTGGACTGGCACTGGGACTGCCACTGCGACTCGTGAACATTGTCGCCTGTTTTTTTTTGGCTGTTGGGCAGGGGATAAACAGACTGGCTGTTGTCTCTACTGGGAACATGGCCAGTGGTCTTGTCGACATTGCGATAACAAAACAACACAAAAAAAGAAGGAAAAATAAATGTGAAAAGGAGGAAAAATAAAACGCCAACGAGGAATTTTACGCTCTTGGCCATAATGAGGGTGATTTTCGTATTTGTGGTAGATTTGTCCACTTAGCAGGAATGACCACAAGCAGGAGGGGGCAGGGGGGAGGATTTGGGTTTGGACTGTTGCAATTTGCTGGCCTGTTGCCGGGCGTTAAGGCAAATCATTTGTACATTTTCACAGTGGATTATGCCGCTCCCCTTGATGCCTGATGCCTGATGCCTGATGCCCTGATGATAGTGCTCATAATTTGTGAGGCCTAGCCTGCACATCCTGGCCACTCGTTTTGCTCCGTGGCGTTGCCTACTTTGTTGGGTCATTTGATATATGCGCCAGCATGCTTGACAATGAATTGTGCTAATGAGAGCGAGACGGGAGAGACCGCAGCAGGGGTAGAGATATACTCTAACACCCGTAACCAAAGTCCAAAAGATTCTTGCATTTAATTGGCTTTTTTCAGCAGCAGGAGTCGCTGGAGGAGGCGAGTCCAACTTTTTTAATAAAGAGTCGTCTCCCCGGCAAGGAATTTCGCATTTCGTATGCCATGCAAATGAATATCCAAAGCAGAGCCAAGCCGACACTCTCCATTCCGACTCAGTTGATTTTCGTTTTCATTTTAATTTTCATTTTCATTTTGGCCATTTAGTCAGCGACCTCAAGTGCGGGTCCGTCCCCCTGTGCACACACAATTGTCTACGGCAGTTTCAATATTATTTGCTGCGGTCTTCCGATATACAAAAATGCTTCAACCCGCTTCGGTTTGTCACTGCCCCTGCGGCCATCTGCTACCATCATCTTGGGTTCATTGTGGGTGTGAAATTGTGGAAAACCGAACACAGACTACTGCCAGCGACTGGCAGCGGGCACTGGGAGTGAAGTTTTCATTGTAACCGATTTCAATTGGGCATTTTATTTTATATTTGAATTTTAAAATTCCTTCCGCTTCGGCAACGGGGCGACCCACAGGGCGACAGGAAAATGGACAATTTGTGTTTGTGGCAATTGATTGGCAAATACTGTCCGGCCAAAGAGCTGTCAGAAAAGGTTTCCCCCTGATTAATACGCACTGACAGCAAGTCAGGGCAGCACTGAAATGGCAGCGAAGTATTTGCACATCGTCGAGAATGCTGCAGGAGCATATATTTTATTTAAAAGGCACCTGGAAGTGGGCAGGAATAAGGTAGTTCAGTGTTAGGGGGAACAGAAGAGTAGAAGGGTTCGGCTAAGTCCTATGCAAGTGGAGGAAACAACTGGAAAGAGCTCCAGAACTGTGCATGGAAACAGATGTGAAGGCATCAGATCTTCATCCTGATCAAACAGATACTTTGGCTGACTATTTGATGCCTTACCCTGAGAAATATCTGACAAGTAAGCAAGCAGAGCTTAAGCCTCCAACTCCAAGATTTAACTACAAAATGCATTGCAGAAGGTTCAATCTCAATTATAATATTCCAATAACCAAGATCAACAGCCTTTTCTTTGATTTACTGAAACAAAAACTCTGCTCTAATCGCTTTATTTCCCACTGCAGTCTGACTAATCCACAGCCGATCGAACTTTGCACTTCACTTGGCAGTCTGTTTGGAACAGACTGGAAAGAACTCAACCATCGCTGCACGCATCATTTGAGCGCCTTAAAGCCGTACGACTCGGCTCGTAAAAGGAAAAAGTTACTCAATGCCCCAACTTGCATGCAAATTACAGGCAATAAAACGTGGCAGCATTCCAATGCTTGGGAGGCAAACTTCTGCTCGTACCAGGTCCAAAGAGATTATTCTTTATTGTTTAGACAATGACAGCAGCAGCAATGGGCTGGAGGAGGAGAGGCCTTGGTCCTTGGTGGCAATTCTCACATCATGCGATTGGCATTGAGATTGCGTCTTGGCTCTGCGATATTCCCAAGGCTGTCATATTGTATGTAAGGACAAACGCCCGACACACACACGCGGGGGATATGCAAATTTGTCATCCGGCAAACCAAACAAACCGAAGTGAAGGAGTGAAATAATCATAAAAACGTCAGGCCCAGACGAGGGTGTGGGGGAAGGAGAGTAAAACAATCCTGAATTGAATTTTTATCTATTGTATTGGCCATAAAGTCACATTGTCACAGCATGTAACGTATATAAATGATTATTGTTTACTCTTACAGAGACCCGCTGGGCAGGGCATGGCAGGATGTGTGCGAATGTGGGCTGTGGGCTGTGGGCATGGCAAAAAGTGGAGTTGAGGGCTCAACCGGGATTTGAACCCGGGACCTCTCGCACCCAAAGCGAGAATCATACCCCTAGACCATTGAGCCGCACATAGCCAAATCACAGCCAGTTGCATTTTTTAGGTACCAATTTTATCTCAAAGATACATCCGCAAGCAAACAAAAGATAGTGGGTATCTTTGCAGCGAACTAATGGATACACTGGGCGCTTGTCCAACTAATGGAAACATCTTCAGCATGCATAATGAGGCAGCGACTAATGAGGTTGAAACAAGTTGGAGTCAACAAGCCGGTTTCGATCGTTTCTCCTATGGCTGAGAGCTGCATTCATGCATAATTCCGATGGGCTAACCTTAACCCGTGTTGGCCAAATCGTATATTTCAGATGACAGTAAATAAATGAACTTATTTGGACATTTTGCTGAGAGAGTTTAAATCTTAAAGCGAGCATTTTAAATTGTTTTCAACTGTGTCTTATCTGATGCCAAGATCAATATTTAATTATTGATTCAAACTAATATTATCAGCTATTATTATGGTATATGGCTCGCGACCGGTTCGGTTAATCGCGCCGCGCGTCATGCGGCAGCGCCCCTCGGTCGGTTGGGCGGGAGGAGCGCTGCGTTCTGCTGGGTTCCGCGCGTAACAGGCTTTGGCTTGGTGTCGCATGGGCCACTTGATGGTGCAGTCATTGCATATCAACGTCCAGACAAAAAAAAAAGTAAAACGTGGTGTATCACCACCTACAAATCTTTGAACATTCCTCCAGGTAAACAAATCCATTTTACGCTCAAAGGGTTAATTGTCACCAAAAGATATGCACATTGATCTGTATCTTATAAGCCCCTCGAAATCAACGTGTTTCACCAAGGGGATGTAGCTCAGATGGTAGAGCGCTCGCTTAGCATGTGAGAGGTACGGGGATCGATGCCCCGCATCTCCAGGAGGATAAATTCTTTTTTGTATTTTTTTCTTTTTTGATTTAAAGCTGAATTTCTCCCATTTTTTAGCCCTATTCAATTAAACGTACCCTCATCAGCGCTTTGCTGATTTATTGACTTTTAAGTGCCGGCAGCAGTTGCTTTCATAATTTTTCACAGAGCGCAGCTGACTCATCAGATTTGTGCTTTGTCTCCTGGCACTTTCTGGGCATGCTTTTAATTTAATTTGAAAAGTTTTGCATGCCCATTTGGCGCATTTAACCCCTTTGCCTGGGCGAAAAAATAAAAAGAAATATCATAAATAATGATGATAACTGTCCAAAGTTTGCGAGGCATGCCACGGCACAAACAGCCACTCCCACAAGGGCCCACACCAAATGCAATTATCTGGACGGAGGGCAAGGAAAGGCCCGAAAAGAAAAATATGACAATTAGGCGCGCAAACTAATTGAGGCTGGCAGCGGACAGTTTGAGGGATTATAAAGGGACCACCCGAGGCTTCAATTTTAAATGGGAAGTTAAAGGGCAGAAAAAACCAATTTCAAATTGATCCAAAGAAAAATTTCCTTTCTTGCAGCAAATTCTGGAAACAATCAAACAATTTCCTACAGCTCAGTGGCACATGTAGGATAGATTCTGTGTGTCGAATCTCTCTTCCCTCGTTTTTGAGGATACAAAAAGCTGTCCTGCTGGTGTCATATGTACATTAAATCTTACCAGCTGTTTATTTTCAATATATTTCATCTTTAAAGCCCTCTCCCTACCTTTCACTCACTTTCCTTTGCCTTTTCTGTGGCATCTTTTGGGCACTTTTGCCCCTGCAGCTTCGTTTTTTATTGTTGGCTGGCTCAAGTTTGTGGCGTGGCTCAAGTTATAAATCACAAAACTGAAACCATTGAAGATTTATGAGCTGCTAAATATGCTGGCGAGGGTCGTGGCTTGGACATTTTAGTCAAAAACAAGAAAAAAAACTTTGTCCACATATCAAACTTTAAAACGCAATTATCATATATGTATCTGCGCGTATGAATGTATCTGTATCTGAGCTTTTGTATGTTGGATGTGTTCGGTCTTCGTCTGTGTTGTCTTTCACTTGCGCGTATAAACAAAACAAGGTCCTAAATAAACAAAACGAGCAAAAGAATCACCAGAAAATGAGTAAAAAGTTCAGCCAGACAAAAATACAATTTGATTTTAATTGAAAAATAGCAACAACAATAAAAGTAGCATCAAACCACACCAACCCGAATGTATGGGAAAACCAAAGGTGCTGAATGATGGGAACACTCGTAGATGGGATCTGTCTAGATGTATTAATCGATGAAAGGGGTAAAGGATGAAGGAAGATGTTGGATTTCTACACGGATATACACAGATGAAAGATCTTTCATGGCAGATGTCTTGCTTCGTTCTTATCTCTCTTCTGTTCCCTACCTTCCACCTTGAACCGCAAAGCTTATGAAAATTATTCCAATTAATGGCACACACTTTGTGCCTTCCTTCTCCTTCTCTCATCTCTCTGCCAACCGCACTTAAAATGCCATTAACAAAAGCACAAACAATTTTACACTCTTCGTGCCAAGAAGAGCAGCCCAAAGCAAACAAGAACTAGTCCCAACGAAAAAGAGTGGGAGGAGAGAGCAGGAGTCACAACAACTACAACAGGAACCAACGGAATTTCCTTTTTATTTTATTTATTTTTTCAAGAACTTTCTACCTTTTATCCAACTCATTTTCAAGTGTTCCCACTTAGTTGGGTGTTTTTGTTGTGGCTGGGGGTGGGGCAAAGCCATTAGAAAAGGGCAACTGGGAGACGAGGAGCGGCTGGCGTTCCTCTGCCATCTTGATGGGGTTAGCATTGTTTTTGTTGGCTTAAGTCAACAGGGAAGGTCGAGGGTTAATGAAAGTTGGCTTGAAAGCTTCGGTGTTGGTTCACGGTTTGCTGCTTAAGTTGTTCCAATACTTTTGAGGGTGCAAAACGGTGGGCAAGGACAGCAGCAGGAGCAGCTGCAGGGAGGTAATTTGATCAATTTACTTATTTGTATTTATCATATTTATTTGTATCTATATTTAGTAATTCTTGCTGTCTATTTCGAGCTATCTGAACTTGTATTTTATCCTCCTTAAATTCCCTTTCGGCCAGGCATCGTCCATCGCAGTTTCCGTGGTGTAGTGGTTATCACATCCGCCTAACACGCGGAAGGCCCCCGGTTCAATCCCGGGCGGAAACAGTCGAAACGAATTATATTTTGAATTCTCTTTTATATTATTTATTTTTTGTTTTTCTATTCAATTATATTTAATTAAATCTTCATCATGAGCTTGACCTTATCGCGTTGCTTCTTCTTCAAGGCCTCGTACTTTTTGCGTTCAATATTCTTGGTGAGAAATTCTTGGAATTTGTGACGCATATCCAGGGATAGACCTGTATTGCGTAAGTCAAATTTTTCCAGAACTTTATTGCAGACAACGATCTTTAGTAGGTTTCTGCCAAAGTCCTGCAAAGAAAGGAGGTTAGCTGATGTTTATATTAAGGGGTATTTAGAGCACACCTCTCCCAAGGCATTGTTGGATATGTCGATGCAAAGCAGCGTCGTGTGCTGACATATCAGCATCATAAACAGCTTCGTAATGGTCTCCGTAATGCAACACGAGCCCAGATCCAGCTCCTCGATGGGCATGGCCTGAAGGGTGTGGAAGATGGCAGCAGCGCCATCGCTCTGAATGGGATTCAGACGCAACACCAGACGCTGCAGGGGCACGTGCCGCAGAGTGCGACTGAGGATGTAGGCTCCCTCTTCAGCTGAGAGAAGAAAACTCTATTAAACGAGTGCTAGATATAGAAAGAAGCTCCACTAACTGATCTTATTGTTGGTCAGATCCAAAACAGTCAGGGTGCCAAAAGACTCCCTGCCGCAGGTTTCCAGAAAGCCGCGAATGCCCGCATCCCCCACCGCACAGTGGATGAAAGACAATGCGCCCAAATGATGACAGCCCTTGTCCAGACTGTGGGCCAGGTACCGCATCTGATATGGCAGCAGTTTGGTGTTGTGCAGACTAACCATAAAGCAGAACAATCAATTAACAATCGAGAGATGTCCGTAATCCTTACCAGAACTGTCGCAGCTCGTGGCACTGGCTGAGCCCCTGGCCAGGAGCAGTATGTCCCTGGGTGTCAACTGGTTACAGCCCGTTTGGTAATTACAGCCAGCCGTCTTGGTGCTGTAGCTCAGTCGCAGTTGGCGTAAGTCCGGCAGATTGCTCAGCAGGTAATCAAGCGGAATGTGATCTGCAGATTGCAACGAACCGAAGCTCATTATGCACTCTCAGACATGAAAGACTCCACTGTGGAGTAAGCAAGAGCATCTCCCATTCGTGGTCTCACCATTTCCCTCGATGGTGGCTGGTGAGGGCTGTAGGAAATTTATCTCCAATTGATTTATGTACGCCGCACAGATGTCCAAGGTGGCCTGCACGTTGCCCTCCTGCTCGTAGTCGCCGGCTTGCATATTCTCAATAAACTCCTGCACATGTCGCTCCATGTAGATGTTAATCCAGGGCCGGCGCTCCCTGCCGCGCGCCTGCAACGGGGCGGCCCGCCAGCGCTGCTCGTAGCCCCGCTCCCAAAAGAAATCCTCACGAATGTGCGAGCTGAGCAACTGCAGCGGTAGCTCTGTGTCCAGATGACTGAGTATATAGTTACGGTCCTCGCGCCGTCCCAGTTGCTCGAACAGCGGCAGCTCTAGACTCGCAAAATATTCAGATTTTCTATTGGTGTTCTTTGGGTGTGGGGGCTACCACTCACCGCTCCAGTTCTCCACGATGGCATCCAGCACAAGATGTCGCAGACTTTTCGCTTGATTTGTCTGGCCTTCGTGAGCTTCGTTCTGGCTCTGGCTCTGGCTCTGGCTCTGGGTTGGGGTCTGGCTTGTGTCCCATGATTTACCGCTGACTTTGGGCAGCCTGACATCCTTGAGATTGAAATAGGCCTGGAAGGTGTCGATGGAGACGGTGCTGGGGAACTCGCAATACGTGAAATCCATTTGAAAATAGTCGCTCGCTGCTGTCAACCAGAGATACAGATACAAACACTGATGGAGCTGCCGGATAAGCAATGTTTATTAGTCCGGCTTTTGGGTTGCCAGGAAACGGTTGTCAACGTGCAGGTCCTTTTGTTTGCCTGCAGAGTGCTGGGAAGGGTGCAATGATGGAAACAGCTAGAGTATATAAAGAATAGAGTAAAATTGAAGCATAGTTTGTTCAGCTAGAAACTTGGTTCCACTTTATATTCCCCCGTGTTTGAAGAGACTTTTCCTAATCAGTTTTCTTTAGAGATTCAAGTACAAGTTTTAAACATTTTCAAGCTCCTGCTAAACCTCAAGAAATATGCAAAATCATCGGTTTATCTTCGGCTTCTTTGAACTCCTCTGGCATTTGCATAACAAAGTCGTTTGGGACAACGCGATAAGGCTACAAGTGGCAAGCCGATTATGACCCTAATTACATGACATTACAATTCTACAATCCACATTCCCCTCCAGCACACCTTGGGCACCTTGGGTATATCAAAAATATTGACTTGGCATCTTTCATTGTGGCCAATCAAGGCGGATATCTCCACCTGAGGATTAGGCCAGCTGACATGACTGTCTTGTGCTTTGGCTTCTCCCTTCGACTTTCTGGTGTAATTTTTAGGGCTTAGCTAGGACTCAGCGGCGTCTGCGAATACTTATGCAAAGTATTTCCACGTTATTTATGTCTTGGCCTTGACGATGCGACGCGTTGGCCAAGAATTAATAACCAACCCCCTGAATGGGTGTGCTCCAAGGGAGTCCTGGATGCTGTGTGCCCGCCATGATGCGCATTATTATGGCCAAATTATACACCTTACGAGTATCCAACAGTTGCGCTTTTTCCATGCACGCAGAACCAAATTTTTATGTAAAGCAATTTATTTTGAATTATTTTTATGGCACTTAACGGTTGCCCGACCCAGCCCCTGCTCGAGAGGGTAGCTGACTAGCCAAAAATTGGTTTGCCATGGGGTTGGCTGCTCCTCGAGGAGCGAACTCCCTTTGGTTGTTGTGCGAATGTGGAGTGATAAATTATGCGAAATCGATGCGGATATTGACAGCAGTTTGAGCGCTTGAGGAATAATGTTAGCCAGGCGCCACAATGGAAATACAACCAAAGCGATTTTCGGTTACTGTTTAACATTTTATTGGAGCATCATCAATAATTATTTGGATTTGGTTAACATTTCACTCGCTAAAAATCGTATCGAAAGTTGAGTCCGCCGCCAAAGTCGGATTTGCCGCGATGTGGTCCACTCATGTGGCGCATGGCATTGCCGGTGGCATTCAGATTGGCGTTGCCACTGGGTGAGGTGTAGAGATTGGCCGTGCCACTGGCCTGCATGGTGGTCACATCGAACTGGGGCACACGGTTAACCCCCAATGCGGCGGAATGACCGCCGGATGTCTGCATGTTGAGTCCCGCGCCAAACTGATCGTGTGTGCGACTGTGACTGTGATACCCCGTGGCATTGAGATTGGTGTGCTTGCTGTGCAGGAGACTCGCCTGAGCCGAGGCTGTGGTGCTGCTACCAATGTCCTCAATATGACCGTGCTGCACTGACAGACCATGTCCATTGCTATTGAATGGTGGAAAGTTATTTAGAATTGGATAGAACTTAAAGGATACTCTCGACCTACGCATTTACTGCTCCATAAACGCCCTTGGTGACGGGCCCGCCAGCGCCCGGGGTCGCTGCAAAGACTCCTGCTCTGGCATTGACCTGCTCATGTCCAACCGTCACTCCACATTTGGCGAGGGCCTCTCCTGTCTTGGGGTTTCCGGTTGCCTGACAATCCATTATGTGTTCTTTGAATGCTTTTGACTGTCTGCTGGGACTATACTTTGTCTTCTGAGTGTCTGCTGAGGATCAGCCAACGCTTTTATAGGCTGAAATCTTTTGTCACAAAAAGAACCCCGCTCGACTCATGATTTCGGTACATTCCCTTGCCGTTGTCTCTACACGATCTGCACTACTTATCAATTAAGGCACGGGCGTAGCTGGGAACCTACAGATGAAATGGGGATGCCTTAAGAAAAATAAATAAAGAGCCACGGCTGGTGGTATGTATTATCCCCCATTAGGGCCACGTCCATGCATAAAACCACAAGATACACACATATGCAGCTGTATTTCCCCTTTGACAGAAATGAATAGGATCATCGGGGAGTCACCTCAAGTGCAATAATATATACATAAAATAAAACTTATATTTATCTTTATTTAGTCAACCATCTCATCATATACCTTGACACATACCTTCATACATAGATAAAAAATCAAGAATATAATTCCCAACATTCGCAAATATTTAATAATTGGATGCGACTTATTTGTTGGCCTGTTCCATTCAACTAAAATGTTCCAAATACTTATTTAATCACCAAATTTTCTTTACGGAAGGACAGAAATAATTATTGCTCTTTGGACACGCCGGAGTCAGTTGGCGCCGTGGCTTAGTTGGTTAAAGCGCCTGTCTAGTAAACAGGAGATCGTGAGTTCGAATCTCGCCGGGGCCTTCCCTTATCTGTGTTTCATCTATTTTTTTTTAACCACTTAGTTAATTGATCATTTAAACAACAATCATTTTAGAATTAAAGTTTTGAAAATTAAAAAAAAATAGCAAGTGGCGCCGTGGCTTAGTTGGTTAAAGCGCCTGTCTAGTAAACAGGAGATCGTGAGTTCGAATCTCGCCGGGGCCTTTGAGCAATTGTGGTTCAACTTTACTTCTTTTTGTATGCCATTTTCATTCTCGTCTCCTTTCTGATTCGCATTCAATGCAGTGAGTGCGTTGCAGCTGTCAGTCTTCGAGCTCCCAGCGTGCAAACACAGGTAAGATAAAGGGGCAGCTTTCGTTTTTCTTTTGTACGTCTGCAGTGCTGACAGCTGACAAAAAGTTTTGCGTAAACAGTGGCAGCGGATTCGATTCGCCTTTATGGACAGATACACGTATGTATGTATGTACATGTATCCACCCTCAGACCCTCACCTAGGTAGAAAGGGGGCCACCTGTTGTGGTCCTTGCAACGGCGATGCATAACGGAAACAACGGCACTGGGCAACGGAAATGTTCGACAGCATGTTGCGACGTTGTCGACTCCGGGTGGCCGTGCCCTGGGGTGGATGGAGACTTCAGGACTCCAGCACTTCGGACTGGTGGGGCACGGCATATTTGCCTTGTAAATGGAACGTACGGCTTTTCAATTTCATTCACTTCTACAGATGGGTAAGGGGCCTGCCTGCAATTAGCCGTCAGAAAGCTTATTTGTTTCAATTTATTTACAGCCACTCGCTGTTGCCTTATCTTTGTTTTTTATACCCAAACGCACCCAAGCCCGAAGTACGAGTATAACCCAGGACGGAGGCCACTGCCCACATATAATTATGTACGAGGCAACTTCTGACAAGCGGCAGACAATGGTGGAACAATGCACATGCGGACAGGACAGCATCATACTACGAGGCATAATAATTTTTATGGATTTAATTTCCAATGTCCTCCCCTTTGGTTGTGGCTTTGTGTGTCGGAAACAGCAATGTCCTTTTCTAATTTCCTCTCGAGAATTAATATTTGTGTCTGTTGCTGACTGGGTCCCTGGTTTCCCGATCAAATCAATGATACTTAGTTGTGGGGCTAGATGGCTCTCCTACAGCTCCATTTGATGTCCAAGAATAAAGAACTTTCCCAGACTTATCTCTTTGATATTTACCCAGACTTCCTTCAGACATAATAAGCTCTATTCCTCCCCCTAACATGTGTTCTTGCTTCGTACACATGTACATATATCATTTGCAATGCTCTGACGCCTACAGTCCGGTCTGTCCCATTTCATTTGCACCCTCAGACCCGGCAGCAGCAGCTTCTCATCATCACCCCGAGGATTTTTAGCAATTGTCAGCAATTTTCCCAATAGCCAGCACAAAAACTATCACACAAAACCACTAAGCAAATGTCTGTTCCCCACACAATGTCCATTCCATAGAGAGAGAGAGAGATGCTGTGTATTTTTCTGATTACCCCCGGACGAGAGTCCCAGTTTCAGTCCCGCCTTGTGGTGGGCGTGTACATAGCATAGGCATTAACATAATTTATGTGGTTCCGCCGGATTTAGCTTTGTCGTAAAAAAGGACACTCGGCCATTGTCCATTGTCTATTTCAAGCTTCGATAACAAAAGGCACAAGGAAAGTCCTCGCCCGTCCAGGACTGGACCCGGACCCGGACCCGGCTAAGGATTGTGGTTTTTATTGTTTTGATGGCAACAAAGTTTATGAAAAGTTTCTCTGGCCGGTTTCTCTCTAATTTCGTTTGTAGTTTTTCTGTTGACTTTGCATATTTTTTTAATTAAATGAATGTCGGCGAAGAGAAATCAAAGTCCCCTCGTAATAGTATTTCGCTTGGGAGCTAATCTACGAGACCATTACTCAACTTTGCCCCCAGGCTCTGCCAGAAACTGTGTCCTGAATGGGTAGGGGCCTACGGAGTTCATGGCTGGTTGGCAAGGGCCATAAAAACGTGCGAAATTTTCACGGGCGCGTGAATTTTCACAGCCTTTGGATGTTGTGCTGTTTTTGTTTTCCCAGACACGAACGAGCGGGCGGTGGCTCTCCCACTGCTCACACCTTTAACTGATTGCTGTCACCTGTTTTTTGCACACTTTATTCGCATGAGTCGATGGGTATGTTGTGTACGTGGAGTGGAAAAAGTGCCACAGCCAAAAATATCGGTCGAGGGTGTTCCAATGTCGGTATACTGGACATGTCCAGATTCTTAGTACACCTGGCACGCAACACTCATAACTCAAAACGTTTCGTGGCCCTTCTTCTGGGCGGCATACAGTGTGTAATGTGGCAAAATATAATCAAGTGGAAAAAGTCAAAAACTTCAAACTTTTCTTTAAGTATAATAATGAAAAATTGCTGGCACGTGCCGCAAAAGGTAAATGGTTGAATCCAGAGTTTCCAAAATCTCTGAAAAGTGGAGTTTTCAATTCAATTTGTGCGTAATATATGGTAAAACTTATTAAACAAGAACAAAAGGAACTGAAAATAAAAAAGAAAAACAAAAAAAGGAAAAAGTAAATCCTGGAGATGCGGGGCATCGATCCCCGTACCTCTCACATGCTAAGCGAGCGCTCTACCATCTGAGCTACATCCCCTGATGGGATAGCAGTGTCTTGGATTTCACTTGAAAGCCTCTGCAACTATTTGTATGAATATCTATTAATTTTTCGTGTGAAGAAAAAGCTTTTCCCAATAAGCTTTTATTAATTTCAAATTATTCAAAGGAAATTGAATTGTGACCATAGAACAAATATTTTTACTTGTATTAATCAAAATAATATTAACGAACAAAAATAAATTCGCATTGATGATAAATAAAATTGTTTCCGCCCGGGTTCGAACCGGGGACCTTGTGCGTGTGAAGCACACGTGATAACCACTACACTACGGAAACCTTTGCGAAGTCACTGGCAAAATGCCACCAGATTACACTACTCGACAAAATCTAACTTTGGTTTTCTTAAAGTAACCCAACCGAAATTTTCTGATAAATTTGGGATATGGAATAGTTTAATAAATTATGTTTTTTCTATGGCAAAACTTTATATCCCCGGTACTCGAAGAGTAAATATTTTTATTGTATTTGTGCACAAAAGTGGATGTATGCAACGCAGAGAAGTATGTAGCTATCTCTGTCTGTCCGTTTGTCCGTCCGTCTGTCCGTCAGTCCGTCTTGTTGAGAGGATCTCAGAGACTGTAAAAGCTAGAGCACCCGAATGTTGCATCCAGATGCCTGTATGCTCACACTGTTACAAGTGTTTTTCAAAAATTAGCCCAGCCCCCTTCCTCCCCCACAAAAAGCGGAAATCTGCCGTGTCCAGAATTTTGAAGATAAGATTAATCCTAAAACTCAGTTCTGTAGGAAATGGCCATATCTATCAGATCACCGAATTGTGATTAGATTGGATCATTATTATAGCCAGAATGAAAAATTAATTTGCCGTGCCTAAACTCACCCCGTCCAGCAGCCTTGCTTGTTCTTGTGTTTTGATGCTCATTCTTTGTCGCTTTCACACGTCCCTCCTCGTTTTTTTGTGTGAAGGTTCATACATTTTAAGGCCAAAATTACGTTAAAAATACCGCACAAGAATCATGATCTTTGCAGTTCTGCCATAGTAACACAAAATATCATCAGACCGAAATTTTTCAGAAAAAGAACCAAACCTCCTTGAGGAAAAAATTGTGTCGGGTAGTTCTATGCGGCGTAAAACAGTTCAAAATCGAAATGTTAAAAATAATAGCACAGCACACTCTTTTAAAGACCCCAAAATGAGTGTGAAAAAAAAATAAAAAATGTGAAATGGGGATGAATGACATTGAAAAAGTAAAAAAACAACCTGTTCCCGCCCGGGTTCGAACCGGGGACCTTGTGCGTGTGAAGCACACGTGATAACCGCTACACTACGGAAACATCTGAAGATCAAGCGACAGCAAACTCGATTCGAATGGACAGCCAAGGTAATGAATGATTTTTGCCTCCAATACAAAAGAATATTGAGCTATATACATTCCCGATGTGGGAATGCCTATTTCCACACTTCAGCGACTGCGGATTAATCTCTGTTGGAATTAGGCTAATTTAAACGCATTTCTTATACCACACTAACTTGAGCAATGAAAGGCATTTAGCATTACAACATATGGTACTTACATGGTTTGTTGGCTCGAACGAAGTTACATATACATATTTAGTGACAAGCCCATTACAAGGCCCATTAGGCTGGCATCCCTTAGGTATTCAATTTTCTTGTAGATTCAATTACAAGTAGTTCACCCAAAGACTTCAAGAGGCACAGATCAAAAAATGCCAGTGCTCCGCTTTAACCTGACAAATATCTTAGCCGTGCTGCTCTTGGCAAGCTTCAGCAGCGCTGAAGTAGACAGAGAAGACGAGCACGACCTCGAGATGGATCCTTCACCGGAGCCCATCGATGGACGTTCGTTTTTCTTTCTGGGCACACTCTTTCGACGTTGGCGCAATCGCTGGATGGCCTATCACAGTTCTGATCCCCTGTTTGCCGGTGCTGCCTACCCAATCAACGGATACTACAATTGCCCCATCTATGGCTGCAATCCGGCGGCCATTGGACCTCAGCCTGGTTACTATTCTCGTCCAGGCAGCTTCTATCCGCTGACCCAACAGCAACAGCAGGCTCAAGGCAACAGCAATGTCTACATATATCAGACCGATCAGAACACTGCTACTTCTGGGAGTGGGACACCTGCCGTTCCCCTTGGATACGGATACTTTGGGGCTGGATCGCCGCTTCGACCCGGGCAAGCTCCAATTCCACCCATTTTGCCACCTTTGTCAGTGGGAGGGAGTTCAGCGGGTGCCGGAAGCTATGGCCTTGGCCCAGGACAAGGACCAGGACCTGGACCCATACCAATACCACAATTTGGCTAAGCAGCAACGGAAGCAACTACACAGAACGGTTGCCCAAGTAAACAACGCAGACAAAGTAAAAGAAAACAATACAATTTTAATTGAAAAGTGTAGAACCAACGAAAAAAGTAATCCCATTCGGTTGGCACGCCTCAGGGATGCCCAATCTAAGAACTTTCTCTGTTATAACTCATTGAAATCATCTCCACCGAATCAATAGACTAGTAAACTTTTCACATTTTTGTCAGGGTAAAATACCGTCCATCAATTAAGATAAATAAAGTAAATGAAATCCATCTTGTTTGCCTTTCAAACTAGATTCCACAGTAACGAGAGGAATGCTGTGCTCGCTTGAAAGTCCACAAAAAGGGTTACATTACATCCCCACACACATATGGACATTTTATCCATTAACGCCAAGAGAAAAACTCCACAAGCAATCTGCATAAACAAACTCACCATCAGCATATACTTCACCCACACCACACCCAGGAGCATCAGCAGAAGGAGCAGCCGTAGTCTCGCCTGAAATACTCCGGCATTTGTTTTGATTCCATCATAAACCATAAGATAGCTGCAGACATGGATGCCTGATGAAGTGGTTGCAAGTTGCGCAAGGAGCAGGCATCGGTCGGCCGTCGGGGGCAACGGCAACGAGCTTGCTTGCCTCAATTGTTTGGCAAATAAATGCCCGGCAGCATAATGGATGGCCGTGGTCAGCTCCATGTTCTGTTTGGCAGCAGCAGCAGTCCGTTTCGGTTATTATTTTTATATAACTTGTGAAAATAATAATAGAGCTTTGCCCAGAGGCGTGGCAGCCGGACCAGGGACGAAACAAACAAACAAATACTCCAAGCGGACGACAGTTGTATAAACAGAAGTGTGAAAGTGCAGATAGTGAAGAGATCTGGGATCGCAGATTGGTCCAGCGTGGCATCCACACATCTGAACGTTAAGGCGTAGACGTTGACTCCTGCTCATCCCAATCCCCGTTTCCGGTCATCATATGAAATTGTCCTGAAGTTTATTTGTGTTTGTGCTATGTCAACAATGAACAGCAGAGAGAGGTCCGAACTCCAGTGCCAGGTGTTGATGCTGTCTCTGCTTCTGTTTTCTTTAGAACAACTTTCGCTGACCGGAAACGGAAATGAAATGCACAAGTTTTTGCCACCAGCCAGCATCTTTCATTCCCACTACTTATCTAACTACAAAAATAAATGACAAGGCCACCTTTCACTTGATCAAGTTTTCTTGCCAAATTAAGTTTTGACAGCCCAACTGGACAGTCAATGACTCACAAGTACACTATTGCACACTCATGTACACAACGGGGATGTGCTCAGATGGTAGAGCGCTCGCTTAGCATGTGAGAGGTACGGGGATCGATGCCCCGCATCTCCAATTGTCAGAGCATACATTGCGTATGCAAATTTTTTTTCTATTTTTTTTAATATCTGTTGATTGTTTTCAAGATGTAGTCTAAATATTTTTGCACAAAATATTTGTTTATAGTTTTTGCAAAAATTTGGCTGGGCTCAACCGGGATTTGAACCCGGGACCTCTCGCACCCAAAGCGAGAATCATACCCCTAGACCATTGAGCCTCATGCCATTTCTTGAGCCCCATGATATTTTTGTCGCCGTCGCCGCAAAACTCGTGAGTCAACAAAGAATACATTCGGGTTTTCAGTAAAATTAATTATAGCTTTATTTGAATTGCCTTAAATAACAGACTTAAGTTAGCGTCTTTTCCAGATACCGCCACCATAACCGCCGCCACCAAAACCACTGGAAAAGGAGCCAGCTGAGCTGTAGGCCGATGAATAGCTTCCGGAATATCCGAGTCCCTGGCCCAGGCCGCCAAAGCCGCCCAATCCACCTTTCCATCCGTGCTTGAAGGGAACAGGCTGTGGCACCAGAACTGGATAGGGCTGTGGGACCGCAACAGGGACAGGTATTGGCTCGGGCACAGGGACGGGCTGGGCCACAGGGTACGGTACATAGTTGGTGTACACGGGGGCGTATCCGCCTCCTCCGATCTTTCCACCAAAGCCATGCGAGTGACCAAGGCCCAAGCACAACAGCAGCGATAAGCCCATGATTGTAACCTGAAAGAAAGATGTTGAAATCCAAGTATGCAGTGTGTGACAGTGGGACACTTACTGTGCGTGTGATTTCCATGTTGTCGATTGATGATTCTAAGCCTCGCCAACGTCCAAACTGCCGTATATATAGGCAACCCAAAGCCACTTCCTGTACTTCCTTTTGGGTGACGAGTTCAAAGAACTGCCACAAACTTGATCCACAACCAGTTCTTGTCGCACAGAACCCATCAATTTTTATTGTGCCAAAAGTTAGTCGCGGCAACTAACGCAAAAATATAACAAATCGTGAGAAAAACATTGAAATCGTTTAGCTTGACGACGGGGTTGAAGGTCGCCCGTGCCGTGTTCCGGGACTGGGCTTTGGGGTGGGCGTAAGTTAACTCAGTGATGTTAGTATAAAAACTGAACTGTTCGTTGGGTAGACAAGTCAGTCAAGTTCAAGACAAAACAGAAACATGGTGAAGATTAGCCGTTCGGTGAGTAGCTGTTGCCCATCCTGAGGATGCACCAATATTAACGGACATTCTTTTCTTCGGCAGTTGGTGGTGCTGTTGTCGCTTTGTGCCTGCAGTTACGCTCAGTACCAGTATCCCCAGCAGCGACCTGGTGCGACCCAAGAAGCTGGATCTCAGCCCACTGGCGGACCTGTGGACAATCGAATTATACCCTTGGGTGGTCTGCTCGGTGGCGGTGGAGGAGGTGGTCTGCTCGGCGGCGGCGGAGGAGGGGGCCTGTTTGGCAACCTGTTGGGTGGCCTCTTGGGCGGAAATAATGCTCGCCCACCACCACCGCCAGCATCGTACCCTGGATTCGGAGGCGGCTATCCTGGATATGGCGGGGGCTATCCTTCATATGGAGGCGGTTATCCTGGCGCATTTGGTGGCGGGTATACTGGTGGCCTTCCAGGTGGGTTTGGAGGTGGTTATGGCAACCCCTATGGCGGCTATTACGGCTAAAAATCATTGTTGCTCGGTCTGCCATTGACTACTCCAAGTATTACCAGCAGTTAAAAATGTTTTTGAGATACATAGTTTTAAGTTGTTGACATTGTCCATTAATAGATTAAAAGTGCACGTTAAAAAACACTTCCGGCTTGTTTTGATTTTGTTTGTCCATGCCGCATACCATGGGGATGTAGCTCAGATGGTAGAGCGCTCGCTTAGCATGTGAGAGGTACGGGGATCGATGCCCCGCATCTCCAACTCCAACCAGAGTGGTTACTTTTTTATTTTAATAATTAAACTATTTACAACAAATTCGTGCTCTATAGTAAGTTTCTATTCTTTGTCAATATGTAATTTTTACTGCAATTTAATGGAATTTAAAAAA
Organism: Drosophila subobscura; assembly: GCF_008121235.1. NCBI lineage: Eukaryota > Metazoa > Arthropoda > Insecta > Diptera > Drosophilidae > Drosophila > Drosophila subobscura. The sequence continues at coordinate 4,850,469 of NC_048533.1, read as the reverse complement.
TTCGTAGTTTTTCCTACAATTTTCAGTTTCTTTGCTTCAATTGTGGAAAACTGTAATCGGTGCATGACTCGGCAAGAGGCTCAATGGTCTAGGGGTATGATTCTCGCTTTGGGTGCGAGAGGTCCCGGGTTCAAATCCCGGTTGAGCCCGGCTAAACTTTTTTTAAGCCTGTCATTTAATTAATTAAATTAATTTTTCGCATCAGTAAAATAATAACTGCAACCCAAAAAAAGAAATACTGACAATGAAATAAATATAAAAAGAGAAAATGGTCTGTTTCCGCCCGGGTTCGAACCGGGGACCTTGTGCGTGTGAAGCACACGTGATAACCACTACACTACGGAAACCTGCTGACCTTCCGTGGTCTGTTGGCCATTTTATACTTGGGTACTGCACTGCAGCGCATGTTTCTTTGCTGGGGTTGCCAGAAAATTGTACCTTGCCAATCTGCCAAATTCGGTGGTTTTCTGTATGATACTTTTAGGCTGACCTCAACCTCTTTAGCAGGCTGTTATGAATTAAACCCGCAGAAACAATAGTAGTGGCAACAGGACTGTATAAAAGGGCTTGCGAGCACTTTTCAAAACTTTTTACTCTTTGTATAAAAAATCAAAACAAAAGCCGTGCAAACAAAATGGTGGATTCTTTAATTTTCAATAATTAAAAGTAATGGAAAGAAAAGGGGCACGCTACCATAACTTTATAATCTAGCATTGGAATACTTGATAGTTGGAATAGGAATAGCGGAAAAAAGAGCATTATGTGAATCCCATAGTAGCGCTACTATTGTTTTGACAGAAACTGTACATTGCATTTTCCAATCCAAAGGAGAGAGCTGTAAAAACGAATCTGTGACATGAAAAAAAAAAAAAAACCCAAATATATTAATTGTTCATTCCTATAGATAACTTTATTTTATGAATGGGGAAATGAGTCTACAACTAAATAACAATTGGATGTGGATTCTAATGGCAAGTACATGATTTGTCTCTTATTCTATTGATCTATTGACATCTTTACTTTCCCCAGAGGCCACCGCCGAAGCCACCCCCTCCAAAGCCACCATCTCCGTAGCTTCCTCCGCTGCTGTGATGGCTTTCGTGATGACTTTCGTGAAATTCGTGGTGCTCGTAGCCACTGTTGTGTCCTCCGCCGTATCCTCCTCCATATCCCCCACCGTATCCCCCACCATATCCCCCGCCGTACCCTCCGCCGATTCCAGCGCCTATGCTAGCGCCGATTCCACCACCGAATCCAAGTGCGCCTCCACCTCCGCCACCGCCCAGAGCGTGCTTCAGGCCCAGCAGCTTGGGGGTGCGCACCTTGAGGCCCACAAATCCGGCGTGTGGTCCTTTAAAAGCCAACAGTTTTATCTTTCCAGCTGATGTTCCTTGCAGCATAAACAGAAAGCATAATCCCAGCAGCAGGAGCAGATGTTGTTTATGGCACTGTTATCGAAAGAAAAGAAACATTTAGGAACTTCGATATTTTGTCACAATCACAAATCCATCACTTACAATGATTTGCATTTTCACGTTTTATGCTTTTTTTTTACGCGTCTTTAATTGATTAAATCTGTTTTTGGCCAAAGATCAGGGGCCTTTATTTGAAAATTACTTTGGCTAGTTGTAAAAACTGCGATTCAAGTTCAAATGTGCGGTGTGGGCCGATGGATGACGAGGCTATAGTCTGTCTTGGCTGGGACGTGGACCACGACGCGTGTTCAATTGAAGCGGCTGCGCGGCAAGCGACGAGTTTTTATCTCCCCGACGCTTTTTCTGCGCGCGTCTCGAATCGCCCTTATGCAATCGGCCGCTGCCAAAGAGCTCTTGTCTGTCTTTTGTTGTTGCTGCTGCTGTCGCTGCTGTGAACTTCAGGCTGTAGCTTATATTTGCCTTATGCACATGATTTGCCCCTGAAAATTTCAGGTTTTTTGAGAGCAAACAACAACAAAAATGTGGGCATGAGAAAAGAAATGAAAAGAAAACAAAACTGAATGAACCAGCGAATGTCAATGGGAAATCTGCGATAAAAGGTACGGGTTATGTGCTAATTTAGAAGCATGAACCGAAATTTACTAAATGGGAAGTAAATTGCAATAAACACAGAACGAGAAGAGAGGGAGGATCTTGTCCAGCTGCCACTCTGCCCTATCTGCTATCCACACGAATGTAAAACCCAAAGGTTGGTAATAGAAAACGAGTGAATCATTTTGGGTATTTACGTTTTATTGACCTCCATCAAATTAAAAGCCAAATAAAGAAATCAAACAAAACACGCTTAGAGCCAGAAATTGCCAGCATTTAGTTAAAACAAATACGAGTATGCGTCTGTTTGCCCATCACTCATCGGCCATAGCCGAAGGGGTAGCCGCCGTATCCGCCATAGCCAGAGGATCCGTAGCTGTTTTGCTGATTACTGAACTGATTGTACTGCTGCCGATAGCCCCCATATCCGCCATATCCTCCGTATCCGCCATATCCACCATATCCGCCATAGGGCGAGCCGAATCCTTGTTGGTATCCGGAACTACTACTCGCCGCAGCACTTGCACTTGCCGAGGAGTAGCCGCCATAGCCCGAGTAGGGAGAAAAACCATAGCCAAATCCAGATCCTTGGCCCCACTGGGGGGCACTCAGCACTTGAAGGCACAGGCAGCACAGCACAAGGGACAGCGTAAAATACTAAAAGAAAGCAAGAACTAGTGGTTTAGTTGGAGCGACTAAATCTTTGCGTACACCCACCTTCATGGTTAGCAAACAACTCAATGGCGTCTGATTAAAGTTTGGCATTCTTATAGCCGCCGCAAAACGGAAATACGCCTCAAAGTAATTACAATGCTGAGAAATACATAATTATAGAACAAATGTGAAGACATAATCATTAGGCACCCTCGCGAAGTATGCATGGAGTACTGACTAATATCGGAGATATTTTGAATATTTTATAAAACACTTTAATCAAAGACACATTCCTCTGAAGCTTATCTAGTGTTGGAGGGTTTACTTCTAAAAGTTTATCAATATTCAGGTCAGATCCACACACCAACCCGTACACAGAACCCATTAAGTTTGAATTTATTTGCCCCGTACATCTATCATAGTCGTAACATCTGTCTTTGGATCCAACTACAACTTCCTGACTAGCAACGTTGATGATGATGATGTGGGTTTGGGTTTGGTCTCTCTTTGGTAACTCCGCTGACGTCAAGCGATAATCTGCCAGAGAGGTGAATAAACTGTGCAACGAAAGTGAAGGCATAATAAGGGGAGGAGTGTGCTACATGCATATACACATCGTTAGTCATATACCTACAATACTTGGCAACAAGTGCTAATAAGCTAAAAGAGTGCGGGTCGACAGTGGACTGGGGGAGGCACTTGCTTCGCTGCACGGAAAGTTTGTTTCTTAAGTCATTTGTTTTTGTCAGCAATTTGTCGAAGAACACCCTAACCGGGGAGAACTATCTGATTCGGCATAGGGTTTGTGGAAATAAAAGGCATCCCATTTTACTCTAGATATTCTGCAGTTGCTATTTCTGTCAAGAAGATGTGGAAAATATAGATGCTAAATGCAACCAAAGCTAAAACCTAAATCAGTGTACACCAAATCGTCACAGTGTTCCCTCTAGTTGATGGTCTTGAGCAGCCTCTGCTGATTGTAATGCTTCAGTGATTATTTTTATTGGGTTTTCCATGATCTTGATCGGCCAGCTGCTAAGGTTAACCCTCGAAAAAAATGATAATTTTGGGACTGACGGAAAAATTAACGCATTCTGATGCCCAGTCAAGCGGCGACGCATTGTCCGCCACGATTATTACGAGTATTGTGTCTTGTGTCTTGTGTCTGGTGGGGGGTATCTGGGCTCGGGGCATTCCCAGATTTCGTCACAAACTGGTTTCGCTTTCGGTTGCTGCTGTATTTGTTCTGCAATTTGCGTAGAATCACTTGGCGATGCGTGCCGCGTAGTTGTAGCCTTCTTAACGATACATATTCGAGTTCAGATTCGGATTCAGCGGTATAAAAGCTTCGGGCACTTCACAATTGCAATTTAGTTTCATCCAAGAAGCGCTCGAGATATCGTCATGGCTGTGATTCGTGTGAGCTGTGTAAGTGTTTCTGGACCCTTTGCTGTGATGCACCTGCTCATTGGCTTTGCTCTCCACTTTAGTTGTTGGTCGTCTTGCTGGTCGTCGGCTATGGTACGGCGGCACCTGCCCCTGCTCCCGTCAAGGCTGAGGGACGCACTTTTGGCCTCTTGGGCGGTGGATTCGGTGGTAGCGTTGGACTCAGTGCTGAAGTTGGCCTAGGCGGAGGCCTGTACAGTGGCTTTGGAGGCGGCGGCTACCCAGGCGGCTATGCTGGAGGCTATCCTGGAGGCTACGGTGGCGGATATTCTGGATATCCTGGAGGCTACGGCGGCGGCTACTCCGGCTATCCAGGCGGTGGATACTCTGGCTATGGACATCGACCCCATCATCACGGAGGATTCTATCCTGGCGGCGGTTCATACTACATCCAGGGCGGATCCTACGGCGGTCACTACAGTCAGTCGCAATACTCCAATGGCTATCACAATGGAGGCTATGGTGGTGGCGGTTTCTTCGGTTAAACGTGAAACCTCTGCTAAAACTGTGATCCATCAGCCCGCCATTATTTTTACAAGTACTCGTACCTGCCTCGTCGGAGGTTGTAAAATCAAAATAACAACCAAAATATTAAGCTCAAAATCCGGTTTCTCTTGGGGGAATACATTTATTTGCCATTGTCCTTGGAGCAACTCTTTTTTTTGCGGTTCTCTCGCTCTTTTAAATGCTCGCAACGAGACGTGCATAAATTTAATGGGCATAGATCCGAGATTGATGTGTGTGGCAGGGGGCATGACTGTGTCTGGGAATTTCCTCACCATAATCAAACGATAGCGGGCAGAACCCCAAACAATTTTTGTGATTTTCGGTTAGGAATCTTGGTAGCAATTGAACCACTTCCTTATGGCCATAACGTGCACATTCACTTATAATTATACCCGATATTCGAAGAGTAAATGGGGTGTATTGTTTTTTGGCTTGAAAGTGGATGTATTTATGTACATATGTATGTATGTATGGGATGTATATTCTTGACAAAGCCGAGTCGAAATTTCACTCCGTCTCTTCCGCTAGCAAACGGGCGATAATCTTCTACATCCACAATTTGAAGACAAGAGAAAACTATGAGCACAGTTCTGTAGATAATGACCATATCTATCAGGTTCCAGATCAGGTCAGATTGGATCATTATTATAGCCAGAATGACGAAATTAATTTACAGTGGCTTCCTGAAAACTAACTTTACATACATATGTACATACATGTATGTACTTACATACATATGTATGTACATATTTACTGACTGAGTACTGAGTATAAAAGATGTGACGCGAACAAAGCTTCTCACATCGTTCCTACTTGTTTACAATATTTTGTTTTGTTTTTATAAAATATTTACATCCAGCAATACTATTTTTGTGAACTGAAATTTTCATGAGTATTCGTCAAAAATTATGAAAAGCAAGAAGATGGAAAGCAAATGTTACGGTGTTTCTTCTAATTTTTGTTGCTAAGATTCGATTCTATTTAAAAAGCTATCACTTCTTTAATTTGAACGATTGAAAGTGTCTCAAAAAGCTTTGAAAGTGGAGAAGTGCGGCACTACTATTTTTATGAACACAGCTGTACAGACATATAAATGTGCATTCATATTTACTGACTGAACAACGGGTGCAAAAGTTGTGCCGCGTACGAAGCGTCTCACAACGTTCCTCCTCATTTTGCTTTGTTCTTAGGCACTCCATTTGTGCTGCATAAATAAATATTTTAACGTTTCTAAGACTTTAATGTCGCTTCATACACAATTAATAATTATGCCTAAGTTTGGTCTATGGATTGGAGTCAGTGGAAATAGCTTGAAGGAAGTATTCTGTGGAATCCTAGGGGAGCACTCATTGATCCCCAGTGTTTGAAGCATTTATCATCTCTTCTTTGTTTATGTATTCCACATGATATAATTAAAAATTCGTTCTTATATTTATTTCCTAAGCGATACTCGTAATCACATTTAAACTACATTTCTATACATAAGTAGTAGGAATGGGTCTGATGGATCGTCTGCTGAAGCTTATCCGTAGCTGCTGCGCTGATTCCTCGAGCGATATGAGCCCGTTTGGTAGACTGGCTGTACCTGTCCGGTCAGCTGTTGGATGATCCCATTCACAGTGGTGGCTACGCCACCCACCAGTTGCGCAGGCGTCACAGGCGGCTGCAAAAGAGATCGTGGGAGTGTGAGAGGGAGGGCTGCATAATGCATTCAAGGCTCTTCGCGACTTACCGCTCCAGCTGAATCGTAGTAGACGCGATTGGGCACGGGTCGGCGCACTGGAGGCGCTGCATAGCTGGGATCCACGGCAGGATCACTCTGTAAATCACCTGCAGCCGAAGCAGGACGAATGGGATCCGAGAGGGGTACACCGGGTACAGTCGCGGCTCCAAGTACACCCGGAGCGAAAAGCGACAGCCACGTGGCAAACGGAGCATACGGACGGACTGGCACGGGGTAGGGCGCCACCGGTGGTGCAATGGGATCTGAGAGCAGACCTCCGCCGAGACCACCGCCCAGACCACCACCGAAACCACCGCCATAACCACCGCCGTAGTTGCGACATCCTCCCTGATAAACTTTGTACACATTCACATCGAAGAGGAACCGTCCCTGCTCGTCCGGGTCCTTCTGGCTGCCCTTGGCATCACGTCCGAAGGGTGAGCAGGGATTTCCGCCACCATATCCACCGTATCCTCCATAGCCACCATATCCACCGTATCCGCCGTAGCCCAAGTAAGGACGCGCCAACTTGCGGAGCTTCTTCTTGAGCAGCAAAGTCCTCTCATCGCCCACGGACTCGTCGAGTTCCTGGTTCGAGGCGCCAGCAAATTTGGCATTTTCCGTGTCCGATTTGGTGGCCACCCCACTGGTGCCACTGGTTGCACCGGTCTGCCTCGATTGTCGCTGGCTCGGCGATTGGACGGTGTTGTAGGAGTACGGAGAGGGCCTTCTCCTGGGGTGGTCGTAGCTGTAGCTGCGCGGATAGGCCGCGGAGAAACTAAGGGCTCCTAGAAGGAGAACAAGCAGCAGCTGCATGTCGAGGATGTGTCGCGGATTCACTGAGTCGTCGGAGACTTCTGCTCGGTTGGCTGGATGGGCACGAACTATTCCTCTGCTGTGGATCATGCCCCAACTTATCACCTTGCCGCTGTGCCAAAAAAAAACAGCAACACCAATTTGGCAAATTTGTTGCCATACCCTTAGAAGGCAGCCCCAGACACTGACGATATTGCATAATGCCCTTTTTTATTGGCTCGACTCGGCTCAGCTCGCGTTTTTCCAGCGCATTGTTTTGATATGGTAATCTAGGCCGCCCACCCAAAGCACCAGAGCCCCAGCCCAAGCACCGGCAGGGCAGGCATCATCATAATCATCATTATTACCATCATCATTATAGTCGCATCGCCCACATGTGGCACAACAATAGCCAAAGGAAGAAGCAACACCAAAAACATGTTACACTCTGCGACTCGTGTGCATTGACCTGTGGCAGCCAACGCTTTCAGCTCTGCAGCTCGGCAGCTCGGCAGCTCTCACCCGTTGTAGTTTTTGGCCAAAAAGCGTATTTCTGCCAAAAATGTAATAATAAAAGTGGGTCAATGTCGCCTCTGCTGCCGCACTGGGAACAAACCTAATTAGTTGTGGGGGGAACCACAAATTTATCTAATATTAATCATCCTCTTTTGTTTTTGCATGTTTCAGTTGACAACCAATCGTATCAAATGCTCTGAATCTGCAGATGAGGATTTGCATTACAATTTGGGTAAGCTACAACAGTTTACAAATGAATCAGCAAAGTGTCAACAATCATTTGTCCTATAAATATACTCGAGTTCCTTAAGAACTCCTTCCCCTTTTAGTGCACACTCCTCATGCCTGTTGGTATATCATATTCAGTTTAATTGATGCACACATAAAATCGTTAGGCCTCCATGGGGCAAGTCTACCTAAGGTTACAATAAAAGTATAAACTTTAAGCTTAAAACTAGAAAAACAAAACTGTACAAAAGTGTGAGTAGTAGACACAGAGATTGGAAGTAGTAACCATGGTTTAGCTTAGTATCCAGATAATAACTTAAAAGCTGAGCTGCAAAGTCTGTGCGTTGTATTTGAGCCGCCTCGCCCCTGGTTAGACAGCCATTTTGGGTTTATTTGCCTCGGCCCGCTTGCGCATCGCCCTCAAGCGCTGTGTGCAGTAGACGCGCAGAAAGATGGCAACGAAGACGATGAGAACACCAAAGATGCCCAGTGCCGACACGCGGTGGTTGTAGATGAAGCACGAGAGCATAATGGCTACGGCCTGTGGGTGCAAAGGGTAAAACAGATAAGTGTGGTTCTGGCTAGCAGACAGTTGAGTAAACAGAGACGAGACGGGAAGACGGGACACTCACCTGACGCAGCGTCATAATGATGGTAAACACAACTGGGCCGAAGACATCGATTGTGTGGTAGATAAACAATTGCCCCACCGCTGAGCAAATGGAAAGCACAACCATATCGAACACGAATTTCGGATGCTACAAATATGGAATAATTGATGTGAGGTAGGACTTAACACAATAAACAGAATGTAAGTGTCTACCTCTGTGGCAAAGGACAGGGAGTCCATGAATCCGCCCTGCATCGACAGCGAGGCGCCAGTGAAGATCGAGGAGAAGAGATTTACGCCGCACATCATCTGGAGGGAGGTCATGCCGTAGCTCTTGAACAGCGAGCCCTGCCAGTTGGCCGTGAAGCTGTCAAAGACCATGTACAAGGAGAGCAGGAAGACGCCCGTCAATGTGGTCACTCCACTGGCCTTGTTGCCGTCTGCCGACCCACTCATGAAGAAGATCATGCCCAGCGAGATAAGCACGGCGGTGACATACTCGTACGATTCGTACTTGGCTTTCGACATGATCTTGCCCATTACCATGACGGGGATTATTTTGCACGACTTGGCCAGCACCTGGGTGGGAAAGTTGACGAACTTCAGCGCCTCATACTGGAACCAGGCGCTCATGATGTTCGAGAACGAGGCAAAGGAGTACTTGTAGAGCGGAGCACGGTGTCGCGTGGGTGAGGGCTGCCACTGCAGATAGATGAGGGCCACCACAAAGGCCAGCAGTCGGTTGGCAAACACCAGAAATTGCGAGTCCTTGAACTTGGAACTCTCGCCGGAAAAGTTCAGATATTTCTGTGTCATGATCTTCTCCTGCAGCACGCCCCAGGTCAGGTAGGACACCATGAGGCCGCCAAAGCACCAAAGCAGCTGCACAGCCTCCTGGGAGCTCGTGCGCTTGCCAGCCGACGCTCCTGCTGCTCTCTCCTTATCCGCTGTGCTCGCCGCAGCCTCCAGTGGCTCGTAGCTGGAGTTGCCGGTGATGCACATGTTGATGGCCGTGTGCAGAAAGGTCTTGTTGCCTCTCTCGAGGTATCCGGTGCGTGCCACATACTTGTAGATGAGATAGCCGGGCACAACGACGCAACTGTAGCCAAAGCAGTTGACCATCAGCTTCAGCAGCCAGGCATAGTCGGCACTCTGCGCCTCCACAAGCTGCGACAGGGTCACATCCTTGGCGTAGAAGCCGCCCAGCGATGCACGCAACAGGTCGGAGAAAAAAGTGTATGACCAGCAAGCTGACCACGATGAAGGAGCTGGAATAAAGGGCACAAATTCGCAGGTAAATAAGAGACTAAATAAAGAAGATTATGCTGTATACCCACCATATAATTAGCTCCGGCACTCGATTACTCATGGTGTATACGTGCATATCAGTTCTTCTTTTGCAGAATTGCGCTGACACGTCCGTTTCTGGATACCAGATTGAACTTCTTTCCGAGCGTTCGGCGTTCGGTGTTCGGCCCGGGGGCGAATGAATATTTTTGCCGGCAAACGCAAGTCAAGTGTCAGAGGTTCAATAACCGCTCAAACTAGTTTTTGCATAGAACAAGAACAGCAGCAGGCAGCCACAATTTATTTTGTAGAAGTTTGTTTATACAGTCGCAGCGGAGAGTGGGGGTCGGCCGGGGATGTGTCAGATGTGCGTGCGTCTCTCTTGGCTCTGGTAAGTCTTCTGCCGCTCCAGACGGTGCGAGGGTTATGGTTCTCTGGGAGTTTGGGCTGCTGCTGGCCGGCAGCCAGCTCTAGGGCCAGCTGTTTAAATATTCCAATTCACGTTTCGATCAAGACACCCCCCTCCCATCGTATCACAACAAATTTTTTAATTTACAAAAAATAGTGCGACCGCGGAGTTATCGTTCAAATATACCGACAGACCCTCAGAAATATACCCATTCATTAAATATACTGTAAATATACCGTAATCTTAAATCATTTTCCCCGACTTTGATCTTCTGTTTAATATTACCAGCTGGTTAGGATTCTCAGCCCTGAAACTATAATTTTATCCCATTTTTCGATCATTCATCTGTGGGCTGAGAGCCCTATTTGCCAGTATTATTAAATATTTAACTCAACATCGGGTGATTATATTTTCTATCATGAGCATACATTTTTGAGTATTTTTCTGTCTTGCGGTACTTTTTAAGCGCGTGATGTGCTTTAAGTCACCCTCTTGACCAATTCACCATTGAACCTGATTAAAAGTGATTTAACCTGATTGAAAGTGATTGAAAAAAATAAAAAGCCTAAATTGATTGAACAACTTGAACAGGTAGAATGAACCTTATTGAACATGTTTTAACTGTTAAAACCAACAAATTGTTGCTTGTAGAATTCTTGAGAGTAAACAACCTGCTGGATCCCCGGCAACCTCATGAAAATCCTTAATATTTCCAATTTGTAAGGCTGTTAAATAATATTTGGGTTCGCTGCTTATTTGTATTGGTTTTTATTTTTATTTAATTATTTGTTGTTGCTTACACAAACAGGAAACAATTAACTTAGCTTTATTTTTACAATTAGCTCTAATTAGAAATAATAAAAATATTGAAGCTGTTTTTTTTCTCCTTTTCTGTTTTACAATCTTTTTATGTGTATTATTTAGTTTATAATAATTGGTTTAAATGGTAGTTTTCATACATGTGCTATGTATGTATGTATGTATGCTTGTATGTGGGTATGTACACTAAAGCAGCGAGGGGCAAGGAAGGGCGGGGGCGGCGGCGACTGGGGGGCCAAACTATCCTGAATATATATCGCTATATAAGAAGTTGATATTTGGCGTTGTCGCGACTGCGCTCACATTTCCACATTAACTTTTGTATGTTACATTCAAAATTTAGTTAATTCAACTACTAAATATACATGTTACATAATGCTTTTGCTGCTTTGTTGTTTATATATATTTTTTTATTATTTTTCTTTAATTGTATTTGTTTAATGTATAATTCCGTTAATTGTTTTTACGTTTTTCTCGCTGTCGCTTTAGTTTACAATTTTCGTTAGAATTTCCCTTCTTTTTTTTCTTTCTCATTTTATGTACATAAAAACAAAAGGAACTATATCTTTCAGTCTTTTTAGTGTGTGTGTGTGTGTGTGTGTGTGTGTGTGTGTGTGTGTGTGTGTGTGTGTGTGTGTATATGTGTGTTGGTGTATGTGAGTCTGCAAATGTGTAGTGTGGCTGTGTCGATGTGCATGAGTAGAATATCTATTGTTTCATTATGTATATTATATAGCATATTACATATTATAATTAATTTAATTTTGTTTTTATTTTTTTGTGGTTTTTTTATTGTTTTTTTTGAATAGTTTTTTTTACTTCAGTTTTCAGTGTAAATATCGCTTGCTTCCCAGTTTTGTTTATATAACTAGCACTAGTGTTTTCCTTCTTTGTTTTTTGTTTTGTTTTAATATTAGTTCATGTTGTTTATTCTGCACAATTGTTTTTACAATCTAAGCAATTTGTATAATTCATTTAAATATTTAGTGTGTTTCCTTGCTTCGCTTTTGCATCTATCAAAAAAGACAAACAAAAAAGACACATAAAAGCAGAATAAACCGTTGCACATGCGCTTCTCTGCTTTTGTTTTTACGTTGCTTTGCTTTTGGTGCTTTTGCTTTTGCTTTAGCTACTGCTTTCTTCTTTTAGTTATTAAATATATATGTATATTTTTTTGCGTGTATAGTTAAATATAATAATATAAAGAGCGAAGGCAAATATCGAATACTTTTGTTGTTGTTGATTTTTTCATTTAAAAATTCCATTTGTTGCAGTTGTTAATGTTGCTGTTCTGGTTCTGGTTCTGGTTTTTACGTTGCAAAAATTGTTTCATAGAGAATGTTGTGTTTGTGTGTGTGGTTGCTCGCAATGAAATGTGGGGCTATTGGATTTATTGGGTTTGTTGTTGATTTTTTCGGTGTTCTTTTGCTAGAATTCATAGAACTGTCAGGATAGTACACTCAGCAAAACATATCACGTTCAGTTCTTAAATATGTAGGAGCCCCCCATATATATGTAAATATATATGTTTGTGTGAGGCTGTGGGTTTGGGTGTGTAAGTGTGTGTTTGTGTGTAAATGTATATAATTTGTCTATTGTTTCGTCTATTATCTATTGTTGTAAAAAAACAAAATCCGTCCGGTTTCTTGTTCATATTTGAGTTTATGGCGTATGGCAGATAATATTCTCTAGGATTATCTAGATGCTTCTCTTCTTGTACGGGATGTGAGTCTATGGATGTGTGTGTGTACATGTGTATGGTGTTGCTTTACTTTCATCTATAGTTAGTACATAAAATGCTTTGCTTTTGCTTTTTTGGCTTTCGTGTAATAAATAGCATTAAAAACGACCAGCAGATTGTATACAATTATTTGTTATACTTATTTAGTATATATGTATATGATGCATCAGTTACTTAAGCTCTCAGTTTGTTTTTTTTTACATTACGTTATGGTTTTCCTTATTCTCCTCTTCGCCATCTCTCCGAAGCTTGGCTTCAACAGAAATTAATTTAGAAAATAAAAGAAATTGAACAAAAGTGCTTTGCGCCACGGCCTCTCGCTTAATGTTTACACATACACATCCTCTCGCTCGCTCGCTCGCTCTCTCTCTCTCCCACTCACTCTCTTTCTAACTCGATTCAAAAATTTACAAAATTCTATGTACAGACGACAATAAATATTACAATTATGAAATGTAAAAAGGGAGAAGAATCAGAGAAATATATAAGAAACAATCAAGCAACACTTGGTAAAACAAAGAGAAAAAAAATATAGAATCGATCAGTGTCAGTATAAATATAAATATAAATTTAAAAATCCAAGCACTAAATTTTAAATATAAAAAACGCACTAAAAACATTTTCTTGCATGCAGTAAAATTAGTTGAGTACATTTAGATTTAGTGTGTGTGTGTGTGTGGTGTGGGGGAGGGGTTGGGGGGAAGTTCTACAGAGATATATGGTACATAAATCTGCAGATCGGTTTGGATCTCTGGGTGTACAATTATAACTAGCTCTAGCTAAACTCAGTGAAGACAGTAGTTTTGTATTTTGTATTGCTTGTTTCTTGTGTAGTTTCTGTTTCCGGTGTCCGGTGTCCGTTTCCGGTTTCCGGTTTCCGGTCTCTTGTTTCTGCTTGTACATTTTTCCATATTTTTGTTTTGTTTCCTCTGCTATTTTCTGCATTTTCGATTGAACGCGTTTTGGTAGGTACTAAAAATTATCATGATAATTATTAAATATACATAATTAATGTATATGTAAATGTATAAGTAGTATTTATGTATGTATGTAGTAGGTAGTGGTTCATAATTCAATAATTTATAATTGGTAATTGGTAGAATTTGTATGTCTATTTAAACGGTACTTAGGTTGGTTGGTTGTTGGCTTTTGTACTTTTGTTATTTGCATGTAGGACTTGTTTTTGCTTCGCTTTCGCTTTTCTATCTGTTTGTTTGTCTGTTTTGTTTTTGTTTTTTGTTTTTGTTTCTGTTTCAGTTTCTGTATTGTAACGGCTATAGTTTCATTGATTTAAACAAAACAAAAACTATCGTGTGTAAATACTAAACGAATACGTTAACATAAATAGGCTTAATCCGAAAATGATTACAATTTATACATAGATGTATGTGTGTGGGGGTCTGACGTTGGAGGAGGACAAACGTCTGTCTGCTTTGGCCTTAATCCTAATTGTTAATCGAAGCTAATTTACAGTTCCCTTCCGTCCATCCATCCATCCTCATTCCCCACTCTATTTACACTCTCCTTTCTGCTTGGACTACGCTTCACGTCCTATGAACCCATTGGGTGGCGGTGGCCGCGTCGAACTGCTCCCCTGCCTCAGCCAGTTCTCCTTCAGCAAATTCGATACATTACTGGCCGCCGCCGCTGCAGCCGCAGCGGTTGCCGCTGCAGTGGGAGATTTACGCGTTTGGCTGACGCTTCGACTGCGTTGCGGATTTCGGGGTGCCCGCTGCCTGGGCCTACTCAGCGGCATGCGCTCCATTTTGATGTGCTCCACATCCAAGTCCTCGTCCTCATCCTCCTCGGCATCGTCCTCCTCCAGGTCATTGTCCTCGTCGGAGCTGCTCAGACGGGCCTGCGGTGCATTCATGAAAGCGTAGCTCGGATTGCTGCTTATGACCAGCTCTGGCTCGCTCATCATTACATAGTTGGGATTGTCATTTGCCCCCGCATTCGAGTTGGAGTTTCCCTGACTTTGACTCTGACTCTGTCCCGGACCCGGACCCTGCCCCGGTGGTGGATGCATCATCTCGTAGTTGGGATTCGGACTGCTGGTGGTCAGTATTGTGGCCTGTTCGCTGTCCGTTCGCTGGCTCCACGAGTTACCCGGCGACCTCGTCGTGCCACCACTCGTTATCGACTCGTCCAGCTGCCTGTAGTTGGGATTATCGCTGATAATGGTCGAGGCTCCTCCGCTGGGCGTCGCTGTGGGCGTGTAGAAGCGCGGTGTGCCCGTGTAACTGCCCGCAGAGCCACTGCCGCCGCTCTCGATGGTGCCCAGATTGCCCATGGCCACCGGGTGGCTGGTGAGGTTCGAGTTGCTGCTGGTGCTGGGTGCATTCGAGGCGCTGCTCTTGTAGCTGGCATTGCTGCCGCTGCGCTTGTGGTTGAACAGATGACGATTGAAGATGTTGGCTCGGTTGCGCAGCGTATCGGCCACGACGCGCTTGAGGCTGGGATAACGGCCGCCACCGCCGCCGCTTGTTCCCGTGTGGGAGCTGGCATTGGAGCTGGCCGCCGAGGCCGTTGATGGCTGCAGCGAGGAGCCGCCTCCCCCAATGCCAATCACATCGTCGGGCATGGAGCTGCTCATGATGATGGGCTGGCGGGACTTTCGCGGCAGTAAATGCTGCTCCCCGCTGAGCTTGCCGCCACCGCCTCCGCCCGTGCTGCCGCTTCGGCTCGTGGGCAGCTCTGCAAAGTTTGGACTCGGATCGTAGATTTCATAGCCCCGATCGGCGGCCAAGGCCTCGGCATCCGGCTGCACATAGGCAGACGCATCGTCGCCGTGCGAGGCGCCCGCCGTGGGCATCGTGGACTGGGCATCGGGTGTGCTGCTCACAATGAACCCAGACTGCAGGCTGAAGGGCGAATGCGTGGCATGATCGTCCACCAAGGCAATGGGACTCTCTGCGGGCTGGTCGAGCGACGAGTTGTGGTCCATGTTGGACTTGTAGCCCTGATAGTCGCCCACCCTTAGCGGCGTGGTGGCATCCTCCTGGTCCTGGTCGAGTGGCACAGCCGCAAACGCATCATTCTGGCTCCGCTCCTTGCGCTCCTTTTCGCGGTGCACCAGTCCCGCCTCCGAGTGGTAGAAGGAAACGTCCTTGAACTCCGAGTCGGGGCACTGCTGCTCCAGGTACGCAATGATGTCCAGGAAACTGGGCCTCGCCGACGGCCGATGGTGCCAGCAGCGGTGCATCAGTTTGTGCAGCACATCGGGGCAGTTCTCCGGTCGCTCCATAATGCCACCATCGATGACGTACCGCAGCACCTGCTCATTGGACAGGCCCTGGTAGGGCTGTGCCGCCAGCGTGGCCATCTCCCAGAGCACCACGCCGAAGCTGAAGACGTCGCTGGAGCTGGAATAGACGCCATCGCGCAAGCTCTCCGGCGGCATCCAGCGCACGGGCAGCAGCCCCTTCGTGCCCTTGCGATAGTAGTCCGTCTCGTAAACGTCGCGCGTCATGCCAAAGTCGCCGATCTTCACGGTCAGATCCTCGGCGACCATGCAGTTGCGTGCCGCCAGATCGCGATGGACAAACTTCTTGGCCGCCAGGTAGGCCATGCCGTCGGCTATCTCGATGGCCATCTGATAGATGCGCGCGTAGGTGGGCGGATGTACATTCCCCGTGACGCCAATGCGATTCAGGTACGCCTGCATGGCTTCGTCCCGCTCCTCGGGTCGATGGGCGCGCAGGTAGGACTTGAGATCGCCCTTCTTCATCAGCTCCATGACGACCAGGGCGGGCTGTCCACGCGAGCAGACGCCCAGCAGTCGGACCACATGGAACGTGTCGAACTCCTTCATGACACTGGCCTCGCTGAGGAAATTCGTGCGCTCCCTGTCGGTGGCATTCTCGTTGACCGTCTTGATGGCGCACTCCATGTCGACGCCGCCGGTCAGCGACTTCAGTATGCCCTCGTACACCATGCCAAAGGAGCCCTGGCCGAGCGGCGACAGCTGGATGATATTCTCGCGCAGCACCTCCCAGTCGTCCGGTATGTACTGCATGCTCGCATAGAACGGATTCACGTCCGTGTTCATGTGCAGATCGTTCGGCCGTCCCTTCATGCGCAAAATCCGCACATAGATCATCAGACAGGCAATCACCATTAAACAGATGCCGCCCAAGATCCAGATTAAGTACATCATATAGTTTGGTCGCGGCTGTGCGGGGCAATACATCCATTTAGATGGGAGGGAAACTTGGAAAATAACCTTGAAAAACTCACCTGAACATAGATGAAGACAAAGTCCGAGTAGATGCCCTGCCCGGCCAAGGAGTTGGCACGCACCCGAAAGCTGTAGTTGCCCTCGTTTAGATGCAGCGGATAGCCATCGGTGAGGTTAAGGAAATCCGCCACTAGGATGCACTTCTTCTCCTCCGCCTGGTCGGGCTTCTGCAGGCGGTAGGCCAGCTCGTAGGCGACAATGTCGCCATTGGGATCGCTGGGCGGCAGCCAACGCAATCGCACCGAAGATTGAGTATTATTCGCGTTCTCCCGGGCCACAGTCAAGTTTCGTGCCATGTCGGCATCCTCTGTGAAAGAAACAAATTAGTTTTACTGGGTGGATCCCCTCGGGTTGGCAGCTTTGCTCACCCTTCCTGTTGGTCAGCTTGTAGATGGGATTCATGGAACTGCAAATGGACTCCTTGTCGTTGGGACCCGCTCGCTCGCGACATGCCACCACAAAGATGGTGTAGAGAGTGAAATGCCTGAGCCGCTTGAACGAGAACGAGGTCGTGTTGGCCAACACCTGGGCACCCAGCACCTCGTAGTAGTCGCCGAGTGCCGACATTCGTGTCTCGTTCACCCACGCCTCGGGATCCACAATGCTCGGCTGCGATATGTTCAGGGGCTCGTCCTTGAGGGCGCGCACATGCCGCAGCAGAAAGCTGCCGCCCAACCGCTCGAAGCCAGACTCAAAATCAATGTCCCGTCGCCGTCTGATGGCATTCCCTGGGCCACTGCCATCGTCGATGCTGTTGGCGGAGGGTAGCAGGCCCACAACTGCGCCTGCGCCTGCCGCAGCACCTGCACCTGCCTTGCCCTGCGCCTTCTTGGGCGACGGCACGTAGATAAAGTTCTGCAAAGCATTCTCGAACTCCATCTGGGCGTGTATCCGGCGATCGTCTTGGTCGCGATCGGTGGTCTTTCTGCTACCCTCCTCGCATTTGCAATCCGCTTCGCGTGTCAGGGGATCGGGAGTCTTCTCCGCCGGCGTTGGGGCCACCATCACCTCATTGTCCACGGCCTTGGCAATGGCTGTGAATGGCAAAAAGGGGAAATGGGAAATGGGAAATGAGAAATGGCTTAGAGAATAAACTTTCTGCTGCACTTACGATCCACGCAGTAGTTCCGTTGTGGCGTATCCTTCGCTGTCCGTATGGTGAGCTCTGCTTTCACGAAGTAACGCGTCAGCTTGCTGTACGGATACCTTGGGGGATTCCAGGTGACTTGCTGCAAAAACAAAATGAAGACAAGTAAGTGTCAGACATGACTGCAATCCCATGCCGCACCCCCCATCATACTCACAATTTCCGAACTGGAAACCGAAGTGGCCGTGATGGCCGGCACCATTGAAGGCTGTGCGGGCATCGTGCGAAAGTACATGACATCGCTCTGTCCATTGGTCGACTCCGAGGAGATGGCCATCGTCCGCACATAGAACGCATACTGCGTGTAGGGAATCAGATCGGTGAAGATGTGGCCAAACACCTTAATCGGATCACTGACGGTCCATCTGCAGAGAAGCAACCGAAAAAGAGTGTCAAAGGGAGGGTCTATCGGGCATCAAAATGAGTTCTGTACCTATCATCGCATGGCTGGTAGCTGCTCTTTGTGGCATTGCCATACGGATCGATCATGTGATAGAACTGAAAGCCAATAAATGCGCGCGGATCCTTGAAAAATATCGATGTATTGCTTATCGTCTTGTTCGAGCCCACCGGATCGCCCAGGATCACCGACTTCGGATCCACCTTCACAAAGGCCGTGCGTGGCCTTGTACCCTCCACTGTGACCAGTATCTTGGCCGTGCCACCTATCCAAAGAGAGAATATCAGTAATATTCGCGGAATATACTCTGATCTGGCACTCACATGATCCTCGATTGCCATTCGAGTCGGTGGCCACTTCGCTCTTGTTAAACGACTCCGGCTTGGAGGCCATCATCGGTCGCAGTTCGTTGATCGTCGACACGCACAGCTTTCGATTAAAGTGAAAGAAGACGCCACCGTTCCGTATGTACACGGTCTGATTGGGCGCCCAAATCTCCTCCAGGTCGTTGTTCTCCAGCACATACAGGGCGTACAGATTCTCCAGCATGGGTGCGCCACGTATCTCGCGCAGCGCCTTGAAGAACCGCAACGAGGTGAGGCCATAGGTGAGATGTACCTTCAGGTAGGTCTCAATCGTGTGCACCGATGCCAGTCCAAACTCCAGGGCCTCCATAATGTGGGCTACAATAAATCAATCAGTAAAACAGAAGACACAACGGGGAAACACTTGGACTTACATCTTCCCTCGCGCTTAATGCTGATGGTGAGGCCGTTATTTGGTCCGATTTTGGTGCAGCCATGGAAGTCCCTCGCCCGCACCAGACTGTCAATCAGTTCGCCCT
Organism: Drosophila subobscura; assembly: GCF_008121235.1. Lineage (NCBI taxonomy): Eukaryota > Metazoa > Arthropoda > Insecta > Diptera > Drosophilidae > Drosophila > Drosophila subobscura. Next base: position 4,831,076 of record NC_048533.1, on the reverse strand, counting down.
CGCAGGTCTTCTCGCACTGTCCCTGACACTTGACACAGGTGCTGTTCTCCATTTGATAGCCCTTGGGGCAGCGGGTCGTGCACTGACCATTGTAATGGGCCAGAGGCATCTCCTTCGTCTCGTATTTTGTGCCAATCTGCTCGCACATTTCGGCCGTGATGCAGCGTCTATCATACTGTAGTTGAAGATCGTTAGAATCGGTTTACCATTTATTTATTGCGAAATGCATACCCGATAGAAACCCTGTGGGCAGGTATCCACACACGTGGTATTGTGGATCGATAGGTAGCGACAGCTGATGCAGTCATTGTGGCCATTGTTGTCCCTGATGCAGCCGCCCAGACAGGCCTTGTTGCAGCACGTTTTCTCATCGATGCAGTTGTTGCGGCACTCCTTGGGGCATACTGAAAAGTAAGGACATTTAGTCGCAGCGATTTCATATATTTGTAGGTAGATTCCACTTACTTGTCTGACACGACTTGGTGTCCCAGCAGTAGCGCTTGTGATCCGCATACTCCTTGCAGCTGACGCTGGGCTCGCCACCGTTCGCACCATTCATGTCCAGTACATCGCCGCCCTTGATCTCGCCTGGGCACTTGGGGCAGGTGGCCTCATTGCGATTGGTCTGCAGCACCACCTCCGACTTGGTGGCGTTCTCGGCCATGATGTGCAGCCAGTTGACGGTGTGCACAAAGCACAGCGACGGATTCTTCTCGATCCGCACACCCCCATTGGCAATGGCCCGCAGCTTGGACAGCCCCAGGTCCTGCAGATCGCGGTTCGAGTAGACCACCAGCGCATACCCATCGAACAGTATGTTGCCGCGTATTACGCTCAGGTTGGGGAACACCTTCGACAGCGACACCAGATTGTTCACCCGGTACACGAGCACATACTCGGTGACCTCCGTCAGCTGCGGATACGACTCGTTCAGGTGATCGGCATCGTTGATCAGCGTGATCAGCAGGAAGCCCTCAATGATGGTGCAATTGGACAGCTGACTGAACTCCCTCGCCGTGTTTCGTATGTCCATTGACTTGCAGGCTATAAAAAGAGTTTACTGATTAATTGTACTTATTTATATTTAACCCTTAACTCACTTCTTTCGTTGTGCGACAATCGTATTTGATCGCTGGGCCTGCCGCTGCTGCTGCTACTGCTGCTGGCCCGACGCAATCGCAGCTCAATTCTCTCGGATATATCGTCCGGCGGATGCGGATGCTGATGCCGCTCCTGTTGCAAATGTTCATGGGGTTGTTCCTGGTAGATCTCATCTGGCAGCAGTTGCATGGCGATGGTGGCGTGCATGGTCAGCAGACCAGTGATCAGTATCCAAGCCAGACTTCGACTTCGACTTCCATTATGATGATGATGATGATAATGATGATGATGTTGGTGTTTGTGATGAAAGCGTTGACGCTGTTGCTGTTGCTGTTGCTGCTTCTCTTGTTGAACTTGTGATGTGGCACGTTTACTTCCTAGTTGTTGTTGTTGTTGTTGTTGATTATGTATAGAATTATGTTTGTTGTATTTGCTACGGCTTAAACTCAGTCTTGTTGTGGTTGCTGCTGATATTGTCTCTAACAGCAATAGGAATTGTGTATAATTTAAATAATTTTGTTTTAGTTGGTTTTGTGGCTCCTTGTCCTGCTCCCGCTGCTCCCCTGCTCCCCTGCTCCCGCTGCTGCCTTCTGCGTCGCTTTGTGAATATGGCACTATTCTGCATGAGCAGCAGCAGTGATTGCAGCGTTCTCAGTATGTTGTGGCAATTGTCATAGATACTGAAGTGCTCCTGCCTTAGCCGTCGATTGTTCTTTGTGTTGTCTCTATAATCATTATCTTCATTATCATCATCATCGCCGTTTCTGTTGCATTCAAATTTCCGATCATTCCCGAAATACTCTTCCCACTTGAACACACGTCTCACGAATTTTACTATAATTTCACATCCTGGGGCCATGGAAATTTTCACATCTTTTTCTATTACTGTTGTTGGTGTTGGCAATTTAGGTGATGCTGCCTCCACTGCCGTCAGGCAGCAGCCACATGTATCCTCAGTTATTTGCTGCCGACACAAGACACAAATGTTGCTGGGCGACAATGTTGATGTGTTTGTTGCCGCTGTTGTTGTTGTTGCTGCTTCGCCGATTGTTGTTGTTTTTGCTGTTGTAGCTAATACCTCATTTGTTGTTTTTATTGCAGAATTATTGCAGAATGCACTATAATAATAATCACTATAAATGTAATTATATTTGAAGAGCCTTTCTCCGAACCTCAACCGATCTTCCTCTATTTCCCACGCTGACGTCAGCGTCGCTGTTGACGTCGTCTTCTCTTGGATATTGAACATCTTTCGTTGGTGTTGGTGTTGTTGTTGTGGTGTATTGGTGTTGTTGAAGTATTGTTGTTTAATCCCCTTAACAATATGTTAACTTGGGTCTCCGGCCCGGACCCCGCTAGGTAATCATTGTTGTGTCCCGCTCGCACTCTCTGCAGGCACCGACCACTTCTAGCCCTATGATTGGACCGTTATTAGACTCTGCTCTGCTTGCACACTGCTTTCCTACTGCTTGTATGCGTATGTGACGTCTCAAATGACGCTGCACAGTCAAGCAGTACGTAACGTTCTGGAATGGTATCTGCTTCTGCTGTTGTTGAGTGCCGCTGCTGCCGACTCGCGACTGTTGTAACTGTAATGGGAAAACAGAGTGTGCAAATGTTGTTGTTAATTCTTTTTGCTTTGCTTTTTAGAGAAGCTTAGAAATAGAAAAGTGGAAAACAATAGCAATAATTTTATGCGAAAAAGGGCGCCAAGTGCTCGACACACGTGTCGCTATCGGCGTCAATGGATCGGTTGGCGGGGCGGCCAGGTAAGGGGCCGGTAATGGGGATCATGACGGCCCGGCAAGCTGTCGCACGAACCTACCGTGACCATTTCTGTGTGTCTGTGTGAACGCGCGTCGAGAGTTCGAGTCGAGTGCAGTTGCTAAACTCTCAGCGTGTATGACATTTTACAAATGCAATAATCACTTCTTCAAATTCAACATACTGAATAATTTAAAAAGAAAAGAGTAACTAGTTTCTCAGTTGGTTTGATTAGTTATCGACTTTGCTGTGAATCTTATCTCCACTATTTTTCGTCCTATTATTTCCCTTCAATCTAAATTTATTTGATCCGGGATTGTGCGTGGCCTAAAAGTATGCAATGAAGTCCAATCTAGAATATTCCCAAATCGGTTCAAATCATTAATACAAGCAGCCCCAACGCGTTAAAACAAAAAAATGGTGTATGAAACACCTTGTGAATGGCGTCATGGCGTCAAACAAAAATTGTATATGGAACATTTATGTACATAGAGCCGATCGTGCAGCAGCGTCTGTCTTCCAGCTGCTCAGCGCTGGCCCGCATGGAAAAACAAATGTCCGAGAGTAAGTATTCGAACCTTGCCCTCCGGTTCTTTAATTTCCTGGTCCTGTGAGCCTTGCCTTGTCGCTTTCCCATGCGCTCTCTCTATCTCCCTATCAATTCATTTCGTAGTCGATATTTCTGGCATTGACGTTTGTTTGCATGACGCGTGTGTCGGTAAAGCAGAGTGAAAAAGCCGGCAAGGAGCAGCGCAGCGCAGCTCAGTCAAGTTGTAAAAACGTAGTAAAGAGAGAGAGACAGACGAGACCCAAAAGCATGTGTACATATGTATGTATGCCTGTGTCTGCTTACTACGTTGTAATTCATCAACGTCTGGGACTGCTGCTGCCACATATATTACAGGGTGCCCTGCGCGTTTGTTTTGGGGCGTATGAGCAGCAAACCAGATTGCGACTGCGTGCAAAATGTGGCTGACAGGAGAAGGAAAAGTATGAGAGGGCATGGCAAGAGCATGAGCATGACCACCACCCACTATTGTGTGTGTGAGTGTGTGTTGCAGTAGTACAAGTTCTGCTGCGTAGTTGGAAACGTAGTAGATGTTCATACATATGTTCATACATACATACATACGCACACGGCCTCTCTCAATTATACAACTTTGTTCTTGTTTTTTTTTGCACACATTTTTCTAGCTTGCCGCCCAAAAAGAACTCACACACACACGCACACACACATGCGAGCATACAAAGCTCTCTCTTTGTCTCTCTCTCTCTCTTTTGCTGCATAAGAACGCTCTCTCTCTCGCGTTGGACTTGCTCTCTCACGCACACGCTCTCAGCTAATGCTGCTTGTTTATTATGCTTTATTTGTTGTTTTTGTTGTTGTTGCTTTTATTGCGCAGTAAAAAATAATACACTGAACAAATGACAGACCAAAAGCAAATGTCGCGCCATAAATACATAAAAAAAACTCAACTCAAATAATTAAATGCTTATAACACATAAAACTAAGAGCTCGCACGGCAAAGAAAAAATAAATCATCATACCCTCTGCAAGGGCATCAACTAATGCCGACCCGCCATGACACCTGTCCTACGCTCGCGCTCTTGCACTGCAAGCAGTGCGGATGGTTGAGTGGCTGATTCCCAAACTGTATTGTGACCCAGATTAGAACTTAAAAGATGGACGGAGTAGCACTTCCGGACAACAGAAACTGTCGAGATACAATCTGATGAGGCATAGTGAAAGTGACAGGGTTACAAAAAAGGGTGAGATCCACTATCACTAACGCTCTTCTTAAACATTCGAATTAAACAGACGCTCGCTGACGGATCAGAATGTGTTTTTTTGTGTGTTCATTTCGGTTTTTGCGGCCTCAGGCGCCAGGCCAAGTGTAAAGGTGTAATTGGCACGCTTAAATGCCAGTTGTGCTTGGTTTTTGTTTTGTATTATTTTTATTTTATTTTTTAAGTGGGAGCTACCTCTGGAAAGCAGACTTCGTGAGGTCTTCTTTGAATTACACTGCTTTGGACTCAAACCGTTTGGTTACTGCTTGGGAACTATCCTGCACTGCATTTCTTCTGATTTCAAGGTTATTTCTACTGCAAAATGAGTAACTTGCTATAAAAAAAACAATTACAAACACAAATAATTCCAAGAAATTTACTAAATGCATTGTTACGCACGCGCTGCACTTTTTACATTGCCGTGACTCAGACGGCAGAAATAGTAATACATAACAGCAATAATTATAATAATAATAACAATAACAACAACATTAGCGACAACAGCGTCAGCGAGCACTGAATGCCGCAGAGGAGAGACCGACCGGAGATCGAAAGATCCGATCCGATCCGACCAAGCTCGCCGACCAAAAGCCAACAGCATTCCAATCCGACACAAAGTTGCCGGACCAGTTAAGAAGCAAGAATGACAAACAATACAACAGAAAAACAAAAACAACAGCAACAGAGACAGCAGCAGCAGCAGCAGGCAGCAGAAAAATGAAGAAGTGAAAAGACAGAAAGAAATCCCCAACCCAACTCGAATGCATGAAATATTTCTTATGCTCCAAATCCGACGCCAATCACACTACTGGTAAAGTTTTGTTATTTTCCAGATATTGTCGGTCTTTTCTACTGATATCTAATAAAAAAATAAAATAAAACAATCAAATTATCCGATTATGATAAGCAAAGTTTCGTGGCAGACTTTATGGGAGGAAGATGTGTGGCTGATAGCTAGACCCAAGAGCGAAACCTGATTTTCAAATATCCAAATCAACCCGATCGGATCGAGAGCTCGAGCTCTACTAATAATATATGCATCTATATAAATTAAACATTTTTTGTTTCTTGTGTGGTGATCGCCGAGCCTCAAAGTCGTTTCCCTTCAACGTTTCCCATTCATAATATCTCAATTCTACGGATTTGTCACATCATCTTCATCACGATCATTATGAGACGTGGACTCCATAAGCCTATTTTACTGACACTTTGTTGCAGGTGTTTTTTTTTTGTAAATATATTTATTAATATCTCAAAGCTTTGATTGTTAAATAAATATTCAAGGGATACTTGGAAAGAGACGTATTACTAAGGGGGAAGCACCCACCAGCAGTCAGATTTCACCATATTTTCAATGCAACACCTGACGTGGTCATGGAGTATCTGTATCTGTATCTGTGTCTGTGTCTGTGTATGTGCACATGGCACCCCGGACTCCCATCATCATGACATTCTGATCACATGTGGCGCCTGTGTACTCGTAATCTTGCGCAGAATCTGTCCAGTCATTTCCAGAACTTGGATCTACCAATTTGATGTCCGTTCCAGCCAACTAAAAAGTGACTAGTATAGCACTTAAATAGTTTTGCTTTTTTCTACATTGTATCAGTGTGTTTGTATGTATTCTCTATTGTTTTGCTTGATATGGGGCTTGGGTTGTGGGGAAGAGAACGGCAACAGGTATGGGCAGGGACAGGCAGGCCCCATACGTATCGCGAGGTGCGAGTTCCAGATAACCAACGTGACGCCGCCTCACGCGAGATAAATAACTTTACCCCAGAGAGAGAACGAGAGAGAGAGAGAGAGTAGAGAAACTTTTGCTAATAACAAATGTGACATTTAAATATGACCAAAAGATATCCACATTGTACTCAAATGCAACTGATAGTGGCACTTTTCTGATATTTTCCATATTACAGCAGCAACGATGTGATGTATGGCATGTGGGTGTGGAAATTGTAAAGAATTATTTCATCATTTAAGGAAATACCCATGCCACAGGGATTAACCAAACGCTAGCAGTAGTAGCTGATAATTCCCAAAGGGATTTTTCTAAATAATTAGAGCTTGACTTTGATGCAATAGCAGATACCATCACGTTTACATTTTCCTTTATCAACTTTGTTTGGGTTCCCAAACGAGTTGTAATTTTCCCTCCAAAAAGTTCCATTTCGTGGGGTGTGGGAGCTTTAGTTTTGTCGTTTGGTAATCGCTTAGGTAACCTGCCAACCAGAACAAGAAACTTATCTTGACTCCTAATGACTCCTTTTGGTTTGCTAATCGTCGTTTTTTTACGACAAACAATTGCACCGAAATAATGGCCGTTAATTTCAAATGAATTCAAGGCATAAAAATGCGTAAAAAGAGTGCCCTGTGGGTGGGCGGACTCTTTTGCGGCTGTGCCAGGCGGTTCTCCCCACTCGATTGGGAGCGGTAGCGCAGCATTTCTTGAAAGAAGTCGTTAAATATGCCAAGGGGGTTCTTTGCAGAGTTAGCGGGACACACTTAGGAGTTGCTAGAAAGGGAGACTATAGTAGAGAAGTTCATGCATATGCATATTAAATTACTGTACATATGTATATCTAGTAATTTCGTGCAATATTCACACACCATTCCGCCATCAGGTTTATTGAGCATTTGTATCAATGCAACTGCAGCACGATGTTTAATATGTTTAATTTATAAATCGACTCGCTTGGCTAGTTACCGCAATTGATTTCTTTTCTTATTTTTCTCTCTCCTTTTATTTAACGAGTAAATTTCTTATGTAGTGAATGCCGTTGGGGCTCACTGCGGTTGCTGCTGTTGATTGGACGCATTTCAATGGCAGTCCGTACTCCACTTCGGGCATCCAAAAGCCACACGACGCGACTCGACTCCATTCGTCGCTGTCTCGTGGTTTGTTTGTTTGCACGTTCATTCATAAGCTCGAATAAAAAATTCGAAAACAAACAAAACCGCCAACAGCCAGAAAAATTCCAATAAAATTTCATTAACATACACAGAAAAAGGAAAAACGGAATTCCACGAAATAGAAAACCCAACGAAGAAAATGGGGTGATCCGTACGAACATAAAACGTAACGAAGCATACCCAAAACATCATCAACAATAGCAAACCATCGAAGGCCTAGCCTAGCCCCAAAAACCCCGTCGAACCCAATCCATGCCACACATCAGACAGCGCTCCATTCGGATGGATCGAATCGAAAGAGACCAAAGACCAAACCGAACCATTACAAGAGACACCTGCGAAAACGCACAAATAATAATGAAATGCCAGTGCGCTCTACAAGAAATTAACTCCGATACGTGAGCATACAAAAGTAAACGGCTTTTTTCGGGGCATTCCACATTCCACACGCACACACGCACACACACGGCGCAGCGCAGCACAGCAAAGAGAAAAGACGAAAGCGGGCTGGAAATTCCAAGATCATGACGTAGATATGTACGTACGTATGTATGTGTACGCACAATGTCATGTCGCGTCATGATGAATACGCCATGGACGATGATTTTACATTCTACATTCGACGTGCGCCCAACACGGATATGGACTACATAGAGGTGAGATGAACATGGAATAGAGATGAACCTAGAGCCTAGAGATGAGCGTTGAACACCATTTGTGTCCCAACTTATTATTTAATTTATTAATTTTTAAATTCCATCCCTAAACAATTCCATATCGCTTCCATAGAACAATCGGTAAGCGTGTCACCCACAAAAACCCCACCGATAACAAACGTTGAGAGCGGCGAGCCATCATCATATCGGAAATCTATTGAGTTAGAGCAAAAACAAAAGCAAAAAAATATAAGAACATCTGATTACAAATACAAAATACCGATCTATGTGCGTGGGCCAAGTCAGCGGCGCGACGGGCTGTCGCTTTGAGCCAATTGGAGAGATGTCATGCGATAGCGATAGTGGCCAGGACTGAGATTTCAAACAATCAAGAGGCCCGAAACTTAATCCTAGAGGAACTTTCATTCTCGTGACTTTCACTATTCGCCATGCTACATAGGCCCCTAGACCTTGTGCATATTTATTCCCGCATCACATGACCAAAAACCGGTAACCGGCAAAGCTCCAGGAGAGCCTTGTGACAATCCCAATAAGCAGTCACGTTCGTATCAAAATATACATTGTTGATTGCACACACAAAGTATTTTTTCATTCTTGTTGTGTTTATCGCATCAGTCGAGTATTTCACACACGTCATCAACGTCATCACCGCCACAGAGATTGCGCGCGCGACCCATCCTTGGGCCTACGATGAGGTACTGCCGTTGTTTTTCCAGTTGCATTCTTACTACGATTGTGGAAAGCGCCCACAAGCGCATACACATGCGTTTGTTCAATGAATTATTGTTATTATTCAGAGTCGATCGGCAGGCCGTGAATTTCACAATAACAATAACAAGATAAGAGAGGCAGCCCCTGCCCGTAGTAGTGCCAGGCGATTGTTCCACTAAAATTAATGATACAGACCAAAGTTCGTTTCAAGTTATTAGTTAAAAATTTCCTAGAATTCTATAGGGATTAGTGGCGGGAAGTAAGACGCCCCCCCCGGCCAAATCAAAAATATTCCCCACTCAATCACGATTCTTTATGGTTTTGGATGGCAGGTGGACTTTACAAGTGTTTTGTGGGTAGGAAGGTTCAATGAAAAGCATTCATAAATGAACCCTTCTGCCATTCCCAACTATTCCCCCTTTATAAAGTATTATTTACCCATGACAAATATTTTGTTAGTAAATTCTGGCTACGGAATGAGCAATTTTTATGTCATTTCCGGTTGAGTTTTTCCCCCCGACTCTTCTGACCTATTTATTTTGTCAGTCACATTACGAAAAAATAGCACATATTTCCTGGAAGTGCTACTACATGCTGGGTAAGGCTATACAAAAAACGATATGGGATTGCATAGACCGAATATTTGATACCCATGCTTTTCCTTGAGCTCAACAATGTCATGCCATGCATTCATTTTTTAATCTTCATTAAGATCAAAAGATATCTCGAGGCCACAAGATTTGCATAATCAAAATCTGCCGACGAATGAATTTATTTAACTAATTTAATCATTCAAATCAAAGATTCTTCGTCACAGTTTTCCAGTCTTGTTATCTGTTCATCTTGATTGCTGCTAAATTCATATAATTGATCGATTGAATTATGCCAAAACGCCACGATCGTGAGATCAAGCAGATTACTTCAAGCAACAGCTATTAGTCCTATATTATATACCCTCTTGTACGCTGGGTAAACCGGAAATTCGTTGATAAAATATTTAGCCATAGCTCCCAACAGGGTAATACCCTTTCTAAGACTGTAGATGTCATAGTTATGTATATGTCTATAACTTATTTATATGTACATATATGGCAATGAGTATAAAATACAAAATATAACTATCGAGTGCTTTAGTTTCGTCGACAATCAATTGCAGTCCTTATGCTTTTGACAGGGGTCTGGTCGTAAATTACGATTAAATACCATATACCATATTTCAATACCGTATACAATCTTTAGTCAACTATTTTTTGTTTACTTAGTATTTTCAATGGAATTCAGCACATTTTGTGGCTGGCTGGTGCTTATTTTTCTGTCGGTCAAACCAAACCAGCAAATCGTTCAGACGCCTTATTGGGTTTCGCTTCGCAGAAGACATCGATTTGGATTTGATTTGCTAGACAAGCATCGATATTCTCATGGATGTGGCTGCAACTGGAGCTCTGTGGATCAACATGGAAGACATTCTGAGATCAGTTGATGTATTCTAATTTTATGGATTTATCCTTTCGTAGAATTTACAGGGTTTTCTACTTTCCCGTTTCTATTTTTCCTCCGATTTACTTGTAATTAACTTTAATTGAATTCCGTAAACTACTTGAAATTCCGATATGGGTAAAACAAGTTTCGCTGATCAATTGAATCGTGTGAAATATCTCGTTTCTCTCCCTCTCTGTTTCTTTTGTAGTTTCATAATGTTTAGTAATTAATGCTTTGGCAATAATATAGCGCTGGCTCAGCCCCCAACCACAATCCCAACCCCAACCCCAATACCCATACCAATTCCACTTCCAATAATGATTAATTATTATAGAAAAAAGAAAAAAATAAGTAAAAACACAACAACAATTATGGTATACATGGGTTAATGAATGAATCAAAGACCTTGGGTTTACTAGTTCCGGTCTCTGCACAGAAAGCCGGCAACCCGGGCTCTAGCCCTTCTATATGTATCTCTCTCCTCTCCTCTCCTTTTTTCTATATCCTTTCCAGTTTTTTTTTTTGATTGACTTGCGGTTGGAAGTTCAAATCCGCTTTGGCTTATACAACATTTTTGTGGTTTTGTTGTTTATCAAGGTGTTAAATACGTTTGTACACACACACACACACACGAACACTCGCACACAGACACGCGAAACGCATACACACGTTGTTATTATTGAATGAATGGGGGCCCGGGCCCACACACACACACGACATGCGACATTCGAGTGCGAGTACGAGCACAAGTACAAGCACAAAGCCGGCCCAGGGCTGGGGCGGTACATGCTGGCGATCCCATGGTACCCTGCTTGCATGCCCAGCGCACTCTCTCGCCGCCTCTGCTCTCTCTTGAACTGTCTGACTGGGGCAATCTCTCTCTCTCTCTCTCTCTTGGAGTACTGGCTAAACGAAATATTTACAATATTTTACTGCTACTATTATTAAATCACAAATTAATATTAACAGAATGCATTGAGTACATCAGTATACAGAAACATTTATGGGCTAGTGAATAAATATAAAAAAAGATCAGTCAAAATACACTGCATGATCGCTGATCGCACTTGCAGTCAAGCAGTTCATTTGCTTTCCCGTTTAGAGAGTGCTTCAGCGCTTGCTCGCCATCTCGCTCTTTCCAGCACTTGGCATGTGTGTGAATGAATGCAGCGACAGCCAGCCGCGGCAGCAGCGAGTAGCGTAAGCAGTACACAGTACACAAACAACTGCAACAACAACAACAAAGTGCGAGGGAACGGTGAATCAAGTGAATGAAATTTTTTAGCGCGTTTATTTTTTTTCTTTCTGTGTGTAATGACATTTTCAAGTGTCCGACCCGACCCACGGCTCTGGCGCTCACTGTTTCTATGTGTGTGTGTGTGTGTGGCTTTGAGTGTGGAATGCAAGTGAGTAAACAACGATAATTGTCAGGGGAAAGAAGCAGAAGGCAACAAAAACAACAGCAATAACGTTTTAATATGAAAATATGATTTGATAAGCTTTCTGCGCTCTCTCTCTCTCTGTCTAATCTAGGCATGGGCATCTCCCCGCTCTTCCATTTAACACGCTCTGCCCTCCACAATCCTCTGCTGTTCGTTGCTTTGCTTTCTGTTTTGATAGTGGGTTTAGTTAGCCAACATTGTTTTATTTGGTTACACTTATTATTTATGATTCGTTTCGTTTCACTTCTTCTGCCTCTTCCATTGCCCAATTTTTGACGTGTGACGGTGGAATGTGCATTGCCCAAGAGGCCCGCTCACCCCTGCCCAGCCAACCCCACCCCACCACACCACAAAGCCATGTGTGTATCTGTGTTTGTTGTTTGATTTTGGTATTTGGAAGTTATCAATGAAATTGTGTTGCCCGAGCAGAGGGGGCACCGGCGTGAGTAGAGTAAAAATTGTAGTTATTCGATTTCATTCACAGGGCACACAGAGGCCCCATTTCGGGGTCCCTACCTCTCTCCCCACTATGCCACAGACCGGAAAAATAACCCAAATCAGTTATTTACCTATTTGTTTAGTGTGCTGGGGTGCCATATCGGTTTTCTTATCGCTCTCTTTGGTAACTGCATTTAAAGCTCTCTCTCCCTGGTGTCAGATGTCAGAACATATCATTCCATCCATGGAGGGCACTGAATTGTCAACAATTTATCCCATTCATGGCAATAAATATGAGAAATATGAATGAACTTGTATAGATTCTTAATGGGATCTCATTGTAATTGGCACATGATTTCCCCCATTCATTAATCTTCACTTTATACACAGAAAAAAAACAAAAAGCGAGGATCGAATGGAGAGAAATCTCATAGAAATGGGCAAAGATTTTCATTCCATTTATACCATCATATCCCTCCCATCAAGGGAGTCTCTGTCAGCTCTTCCATGATGGCATCAAATCCACTGACATTTCTCTGTCACAAGTCAAGCTAATTAATTCAAACTGTATATGCCCCAAAATGATTTCATTCCACATCCCATCCCAGAACGAATCCCCCCGCCCTCACCCAACCAATGTTATCAGTTGCCGCTCGTGCGCCCACCCCCCGCCCGTTCATCTTTTCTTGTTGTCTACTTCGCTCTGATGAGATTCTGCTCTCCCTTGGCTGGCTCTGGGGCTTTGGGACTGTGTCTCGAGGCTTGTCAAAATTGACATTTGCTATTGAACCGTTCATAAAATAGGCGCCAGACAGATTGGGGCGCCTCCCCTGTGCGCACGGACAAAGGAGAATGCTCTCAGATTTTTCTTCAGATTTCATCTTTCGGTTTTTCTGGTTTTGTTTTCTTGTTATGATTTATTAAACATTCATTTGGTTTAATGAATTAATTTGATTTGATTTCGACAGCGTAACGGAAATACTTGTAGAATACATCAATCTGTGTGTGTGTGTGTGTGTGTGTGTGTGTGTGTAAGCGTCAATTGAGGGGCGCCAAAAAGGCGCAATGCACGACGCAATTGTCTGAGCTAAACGCAAATCGAAAGAAAAACTGCATAACGAGAAGAGCAACAACAAACGACAACAAGACACAACAATGACAACTGTACAGGAAAAGTATATTACAACGTCCGAGAGGAGGGGCGCACAGCGCAGGGCAGGGCGGGTAGGGTAGGGTAGGCTACGAGTGGCAGCACTAGCATAAAATAAAACGCAATACATTTCCACAAATGTCGAGGAAAAAAAAATACATAAAGACAAACAACTAGAAGGCAAGGCTAGCTTTGGGCAGAGAAGGGCCGAAGCTTTAGATACCCTTCGTAGATGGATGGTAAAATTTCATGGTATCTATGCATAAGTGTGTGTATATAATATGTACAGCTCTTACATTTCCATACAATCTTTGCATATTTGTGAACAAATCCCTGCCACATTGATATCTGAGAAACAAAAGGCATTGCGTGTGAATGATTCACTTAACTATTTTTTTTTGTTGAACTCCATTCAAATTCAAAATCTTTTTCCACTAGTAGTGGAACCACATTCCATTATGATTGGAATAATATTTTGAAAGCTTATTTGAAACCTCAATAAATGCATTAAAAGTCCTCTTCTTTGGGAGAACTTTTGAAAACAAATTTTTCCACCGATTTTATATTAAATCTTAATATTTCTATGCAGCAACTACATATCTGGGCATAATATTCTTTTTGTAGCTCTCTTTACAAACATTTGATCAATGGAAATTTATACGCTTCTAGTACTTAGGGTATAGCCTAACAACATCAACAACAACAACAGCAATAGTTGTTAGGCTATTAAGTTCCGCTTAAATTGTTTTCACATTTGCCTTATGCCCCACCCCGCCCCGCTCTAATGCTACAAGAATACACACAGATACAACACACAGGCAACAAAACAAAACACAAACAACGCCAGGAGGAGGAACGTTGTGGGGAGCTGCGTTCGCGTCACAATTTTATTCCCGGCACTCATACCGACTGAGTGGGATCATTCTGGCTTTATTTATGATCCAATCTGACACCCAGGGATCTGATAGATATAACCATTCTGTACTGATTTGCTTTTTTATTTTTATTTGATCTTTAAAATTCTGGCTGTACACCCTACAATACACCCTATTTACTCTTCCGAGTACCGGGTATAAAAAAGGCGCCGCAAATAAAGCAATAAACAAGACATAAATATTGTTGTTGTTGTTGTTTTTGTTTCGCCCCCTCTCCTTCTCACACACTCTTGTTCTTTATTTCTTTCTCATTCTCAAGAGCGGTTTGAAAATAAACTCGTAGCTTCTCGCAGCAACAGACCAGACCGGACCAGACCCTGTTCCAAAGACCCTGTTCTCAAAGCTCCAGTTCCAGGGGCAACAACAACCAGACAAACAACAAGAGCAGACAGACAGACGCAAGTTGAATGAACACAGAGAGGGACAACAATAAGAACAACAACAGCAGCCAGCAACAGCAGAGAAACCGCAAAGGAAAAATCTACCACATCCTAGAGGCAAACATTTGAGAAACAAAGAGTCCGAAGCTTTAAATACCCTTACAGTTATTTAGTTACTATAATTCCCTAAGCTTTAAGTACATATAATTTTATTCTTACCGATCTTATCGATTTGTTGTGGCTACTGCCCGTTCCTATGGCAGCTTTATGATGTAATGATACGTTCTTGACGGATTTTGGATCTGCAAAAAGAAAAGTAAGAAAGAAACGTTGTAAGAAATTTCAGCGGAGTGGTGGATTTAAGCCTTAAGAACTTTTGAGGGTTTGCATAGAGCGAATATACGATCGATTGGCGGATTGTTAATGCTGATCAATAATACAAAAAAAAAATTGGGGTTCCCATAGAGAACTGTTCCTCTTGTTAAACAGAAGTTTAAAGGATGAGAATGGGAATTATTTCGTTAAAATAAATTAGTTAAATAATATTATACAAAATAAAAAACGGAGTGGATAGTAATTAGATCTCAGAATTTCACAATAATTTGAGATTTCTAAAAGCCGTAATTTCATAGGAATTTCATTAATTCAATAGAATGAATGTTCGAGAGCAGTTTGATTTTATTAATATTTGATTTAATTTGATTGCCTTTTTTTCTAGCTTTTTGTTGATTTTTGTTTTGTTTTTTTTTCGCCTGCCTTCCGTCGCATTTGTTGCTTTTTTTCCGCCTGCCTCCCTCTGTTCTCTCTCTTTTTCCGTTTTCGTTTTCGTTCCTATTTCTATTTTATTATTGTTGTGACTCTTGTTCTTATTCTCTTTAGTTGCTGATTTTTGTTGTTGTCGTTTGTTTATTCAATTCTCCCTCTGCCCACTGGCTACCGCTGCTGCCGCTCTGCTATTGTTGCTGCTTTTGTTATTACGTATTGTAAAAATGTACGTCTTCATTTTTGTTGTTGTCTAATTTATTTCTATTTCTACGCCGCCGTTAGCTTGTCCTCAGGTTGAAAAACAAATTACCATAAATGTCGTTTATTTTGTAATTGTAATTGTAATTGTAATGC
Organism: Drosophila subobscura; assembly: GCF_008121235.1. Lineage (NCBI taxonomy): Eukaryota > Metazoa > Arthropoda > Insecta > Diptera > Drosophilidae > Drosophila > Drosophila subobscura. Next base: position 4,815,179 of record NC_048533.1, on the reverse strand, counting down.
ATTAATTGTATTGCAAATATTGTTGTAGCGCGCGCCAAGAGCGCACAGAAACTTCCATAAAATGGAGAGAGATTACAGCTCACTGCGAGTGCGAGAGAAAAGATCAACGAATCAGAAATAGAGAGCGAGAGAGTAGAAACGGTAAAACGAGAGTAAGCAGAAGAGAGTGAAGCAGTGCGATGTGTCAAGCAGTGCCGAATCCGGGGAACATGGGATGAGCTACTTACAAAGTAACCCAAAATGTCGCGTATTTTTTGTGTTATTTGATTCACCCAACCAGCCCCTCTAATATTTCTTCATCTCTGCCAAACCTTCTGCCAGCTTTAAAGTGCCCCATGAAATGCGACCCTATGAGCGACCCTATTTCCGAAGGGTCTTTAATGAAACATTTGACCAGTAAAGCCATAAAGTAGCGCAATGCATGATGCGGCACGCACTCGAACACGCACCTAAGCCCAACCGCAAGAAGAAGAAGCGGGACAAGAAGAGGAGTGGGAGGAGCAGGAAGCAGAGCGCGTGTCCAAAGCCCAGGTTTACAGTTGTTCGGGTCTCACAAATCAGATTAGATGGCGAGGGACAAGACAGGACAGACAAAGAGACAGACAGACAGAGACAGAGAGAGAGAGAGAGAGAGAGAGAGAGAAATCGAGTGAGGGGTTCACCATCCCCTCGTGAGACCCACTCTTGTTGTTTGGTATTGGCCCCGAACGTGGTGTAAAAATAAAACAAGAAGATCAGCAGACGACAGACACCACAAGACCCTAAGAAGGGGAGCGTGAGGCAGGGACAGGGTGACAGCCGTGGTAGGGGGAGGGAGGGCGATAAAGACTGAAAGCGAATGCTGGCGACAGCTGAGGCACAAGATTTACATCGATCACACTTTTTATGTCACATGAAGAACCGCAGTGGGCAGAGAAGGCGGAAGAGCAAAAACAACACGCGATTGCAGCGATGGCATTTTGGCGAGACAGTTGGGTGACACAGAGAGACGCCAACAACAAGAACAAAGAACAAGAACAACAGCATCCAACCAGACGATACATGAGATCCCCCAGAGGAGTCCCAATACCCCATACCCATCCCCATGGCATGATCTAAGCATTGCCAGGCACGCAGGCAGGGCAGACGATCAGACACCAAATCCAACACCAAATCCCAACCAGAAGACAGGGGGGCTTACAGGGCAGCGAAGCTATCTACTGATGGCTACACGTAAGAAAGAGAGAGAGGGAGAGAGGGAGAGAGAGAGAGAGAGAGAGATGAGAACTGTGTGCGGACGAGGCCATTAGATGATCGCCCCGTCTAATTTTAAATGTCTGTGCGTTTAAGTTGCAAGGCAAAAATAAATCTACATAAAACGTAAACAACACAAAAAGTTTTATTTCATTCCCATTTCATTTCATTTCGTTTCGTTTCGTTTCTATTTGTTTCTTTCGCTTGTAATGACAGATCACAAGATCTCGATCTCGATCTCGCTCTCGCTCTCTCTTTCTAGACTGGGGTTCGGCATCTGCGTAGATGTTGCTAAGGGTGATTGTCGGTGTCGGCGCTGCTCCCAAGGGTTGTTGAAATATGTAAAATAGACCTTTACATAGAACCAACTCGTTTATGCGAAATAAAAGGTAAAGGTTGGTAAACATGTTGACAAAATGGCATCTAGATCTTGTAAATGTAAGGGGAGAGGCCCATGGAAGGAAATATTCAACTGGAAGAGTGCCGGTTGTCTGGAAAATTTTCTGTGTGAGGGTGGGCTGGAAAGATTTCTGTAATGAGGATGTTACAAGAAATAAATTAGACAGGGATGATTCTTGGTACTAAGAAACAAAATTTCGTATCTATGGAAATAAGAGGAGCAACTTCGAATTTCTCAGTTCTTCAAGCACAATTCCTTTACAAGGATTGCTTGGTAAAGCAACTTCTTAAATATTTATTTGTTTTTTTAATAATTTATAAGTCCGTTCTACCGTTTATGGCTATATCCATTTATTTAAATATGCCCATAATCCATCCTGTGTCAATTAAGCAAATGAAGACCATTTCCGTTATATCTATACAACAAACAGACTCTGATGTCATCTGTATTTTGGACCAACTATGTATGTACATATGTGACCAATGGTTGATGAGAGCCTAAAGTAGATTTTTTGATTCCGAGACATTCCTTCCAAGCTTCGATTAGTCACAAGCTGGAATTCCGATCAATTGAGTCACACGAAAACAAATGAAGATTTCTATGGAATAGGAGAATGGTCTCATATCTGATGATCTGATGGCACAAAAATCCACCCTCAACGAGATACATTTTCGATACATAGATGGGAAAAGTCTTTTCACCTTTGCCCCGCGTTTCACGACTTTCCTACCCTCCTACACGAATTGAACTCAAACTCTCATGGCCCCGCTGCATCCGTCTAGTTCTGGGGCTTTGTTCCCCTCCCCCCATCTTCAATGGTCGTTCCCCCCCAAGGACTTGATTCGTTCGCCCCCCAGCAACCCCAAAAAGATAATTTCAACTTTTCGTTTATTTTTAGACTGCATTTTCTTTCTGTTTCGTGGAGCAGGGGAGGGGCCGCTGCGAATGGTTTGGGGGAAATTAAAAATAGCAAAAAGCATTTCTATTAAATAAATAACACGAGACAAAAACCAACACACAAACAGTCACAGTCCCAAGGGGGAACTCTCTCCTCTCCTCTACTCTACTCAAAAGGTGCATTTCTGTGGTCTGTGGTGCGCGCGTCGTCGTCTGCATTTTCTTAATTTAATTTTCGTGTTTCAGTTCACGATCAATTTCATTCTAATGATTGTAATTAAAAACATTTTGCCAGACGGAGCAGCTCGAGAGTGCAGGCAGCTCGTCTGGTCTGACGCCCACTCACGAGCAGTCCGAAAAGCAAAACATTTAGCGCTTGGGTGGATACGAAACGAAAAACATGTAAGAACGGGCGGCATCGGTGGGTTGTTTTGAATAGAAGATGTACACAGTATTTCGATCTACGAGTATTTGTTGTCATTAGCCAAGGAATCATATCTCAAATAGCGATACAAAGGATGACACAAAGAGTAGTTCTTTTTTGACAGAAAATAAATATCATTCTCCATGGTCCATATGGGTTTTTAGTATAAACTTTATACCCTGCTTCACCTGCTGTCTACAGGGTACACGAGAACGCAACGTCAACAATGAGACAGTCGAAACAGTTGCAGTCTCGTTCTGTGTGTCAGATCGTCATCAAAATGCACTGAAAATGCACTGCTGTTGTACCCACACCTCTCGCTGCCATCCACCTCTCTCCATGCCGCCACTCTTTGCCGAAGAGAGACTCGTCTGCACAGCAGCAGCAGCATCATCATCTGTTGTGCATTTCAATTTACATTTAATTGTTATTGCATCTGAGTGTGTGTCTTTCGGTCTCAATGAAGTCTGCCCCACATCGTGGGTGTGTAATTGTGTTCCGGGGGCAGGACATTTATGTGTAAAATAAAACTTCTATAGCTTTAGTTCCAAAACTCCACTAAGAGCTGAAAGTTCTTTAATCTTTGTTCAATTTCGAGAACTAAAATATATTAATCCACAAGTATTTTCGGTTTCACATTTCGGCTGCTTTTTTGTCTTTTTTCCCCAAAAGATTCCTCTCAAGAGGAACTCAACTTTTATGCTACCCCCAGGAACAAGAAGAAGGGGTACAAACCCCTCCATCTGCACATAAAGAAAACATTGTATACAAAAGCAGGAAAAACCATAAAAAGAGCTTCTGTCTGCTTGGCATTAGTAGGTCAGGTCAATATAAATCATAGAACGGCATTCCGTTCCCAGCCAAGCGCATTCCATTCCCATTAGAGGAGTCCCATGGCCATGCCACGCACGCACTGTGTGTCCAGTCCACACAGCATCCCATCGGCATGGTCATCCCCAGCACATCATCATCATCATCATCATCTTGCTGCTGCTGCTGCTCTGGCATCCCGGATGCATGGATTGGGGTTGGGATGGGATGCATGCAAAATGTGCAATGTCAAATCTAAAAAAAAAAACGAGCACAATGACTCAAAAGCTCGAAGGCTGCAGCCCGAAGCTGCTGCTGCAGATTGTGGGCTATAAAAAGCAAGCAACTAACTTTCCAAATGCCAATAAGCGCCGCCGCTGCCATTCTCGCACACAGGAAAAACAGATTGAACAAACCACAGTCATTATGCATAGTGTATGCAGGCAGGCAGGCGACAGGCAGGCAGGCAGGCAGGCAGTCAGGCATGTGCTTGATATTTTTCAATGGGTGACGACGACAACGACTGAAGCGACACAGCGACATTTAACTGAAAAATGCAATAAACAACATTCCAAGCTAAACTCCCATGAATACAACATGCACATGCACATGCACATACCCTGTGTGGCACCCATCCACGCCGAGAGGCAGCCTATCGAGTCGAGGCAGCTAGTCGAACAGTGCCGGGTCATTATGCGCATGTGTCGACCATTATCGTGCAATCATGCCAGAGATCTCCAGCACACCACACTAGTGGGCATCCATCCAGTGGGGGTACTGACTACTGGCTATGGTAGAGGCACAGTGTAGCAGTAAGTCACGACTGTGGCCAAGATGGCAGGTGGAAAGGAAACAAACTTGATAAAGGAAAGGATAATCCCAACAGCAGCAGCAACTAAATTCATTCATAGACTGAAGTACAAATTTCCCATAGATAAAAGGAACAACAAACGAACAAACGTCCTGTGCACGACGCTGCTCGACTCGAGCCGCACAAGCGATGGCTGCCAAAGAGAAAGTCCAAGAATACGGAACAATAGATCCCATACAAGTGGCAGCATTCTTTGGAGTAAAATTATTTAAATATTGCACTAAATTCACCGACTGCTACTTTTCCACATACATTCTCTTGGATACTACATTCCACATGACTGAGTGAAGTGGTGGCCCACTTGAGCAGCCACTAACTAACCAACTAGCTGGCCAAACTAACTAGCCGAGCAACCATCGAACGGCCTTGAGCCACCCATTTACCCCTTCTTTGAGTCACAAAAGAAAGATAAAAACTAAAACTAGTTTTCTTTTTTTTTACTTGCAAAAACATACAAAAATGTGGTCCAGAGCCTCAAGAGGAGTGGGAGTAGCAGTTGGAGTTGGAGTTGGAGTACTTTCCCCCCAGGGTTTCCCCATCCCCCAAATGACATTGTCAATGTCAATAGCAAGATCGTTCGTTTTCTCCACGTTGCTTCCTTTAGCGGAGACCACAAGACCACATACAGAATATGCGCATATCTTGAGGAGAGACTCTGTCGAGACGATGGAGATCTTTTCTTGCTGCATACGCTTAACGGTTTCCAACCTTTACCTGGCACCGTGTGCTGTGGCTGCTGGCTGCCTGCCTCCACTTCAAGTGATTAATGAGCCCAAATCGGACAACAGACATTGCCTTGTACTGGCACTGATACTGGCACTCGTACGGATACGATACGGGTAAGGCTTGCATGGATGGATGTACGAGTATGTATGTATGTACATATGTATGTATTATACATATGTAGATGCTTTTTGGAAACATACACAAGGTAGACAGACAGACAGACACACACTCTGGCACTTTGTGTCGACTTTTATGAGCAATTAAAAAACTATTACAAACCAGGGCCAAACCGAATGGCAAAATGCATTGTCCCGTGGCCTGTGCCGAGTCATTTTTATGTGAAACGATGACGTTTTTATGGGCGCCACACGAGTCGAGTGTGGGTCGAGGTCTCAGTCTCAGTCGCAGTCTCAGTCTCCTCTCTTTAAGAGCCGCTGCGCCTGCGCCCCTGTCTTAACTCTCTTTATGGAATGCGGAAATGTTTGGTGCTTACTTTTGTTGTATATTTATGTACTTTTTTGAGGTGTATAACTCAAAATGCACCCTAATGGCACACATAATGCGACACACACACACACACCACCACCCCCCGACTCTTATTTTTAGTTTGTTATTTATTTCTGGTAAATTAATTGAGGGGCCATTAAACTTTGTTTTAATGAGAAAGAGTGCGGGGACAAATTGTCATTGAAGGGGTTGTTGATGTTGTTTCGAATGGAACAGATGGGAGAATACGTTTCCTGGTGGCCCTCCTTTTTGCTGTAATTTATAACTCTTCCTTCCTCTTCGTTTGCTCGTTTTTAAATGCATTTGCGGGGATTATCTATGGCCTGGATATTTACTGCATTTCACAATCATCGGTCTCGCATAAATTTTCATTTCTTGGAGGGTCTCTTTATTTGTTTTATTAGGGTGGAATGTTTTTTATTCAATAATATTAAGTTTCCACATTGCATGTAAAAGTTTCAGTGCAAGATTCATATCATGCCATTGCGATCAGGCCATGACCACGCTCCCCTCTCCCTCTGTACTTCTTTAACATGCTCTCTCTCTCTCCGTCTTCCTCTCTCTGGGCATCTTCTCTTTCGATTCGAACTCGACTTGGAGTTGGACTTCGACTTCGACTTCGACTCTACTCTCTCACTCACGCGCTGTTCACATAACTTAAAACGTGATTTTTACATGGAGCAAAATGCGCTCAGAGAGAGAGATAGAGAGAGTGGGATGCTGTGTTGCCTCTTCTTTCTTTGGCATTCTTGACTGCAACAACAACAACAACAACAAGAATCAGCCACAGACGAAGGTCTGCCCCTCAGCATTGGAATGTGGCACAGCACTTTGCACCCTACGTCTGCGTCTGCGACTGCGGCTGCGACTGCAGCTGTTGTTACTAGTTTTATTGGAAACAAAAACACAACAAGATAGCGCGAGAGGGAGGTGGGGAAGCCAAGCAAAAGAAGTGAACACGAAGAAGTGCGACAAGAGGGGAGTGTACTGCATTTGTCTCTACATTTTACAGCATGTTAACTGTCTCCCGGGGGATAAGCATACGAAAACGAAAGAGAGCGAGCGCCGCTGCCACCCCATTGATGGATGAGAGGTGAAAGGGCAGAGGCAAAGGAATATTCGAGTTGTAGGATGGGACCGTGCCCTGCAAGCACAGTTTACAAATACCCTTAAAGGATGCGAGTCCAACCATGTTCCCATAATGTTTGTGGCGCAGATATGATAAAAATTGTGGAATATGAATCATGCGAAAAAATCAGTCTTAAACCGGATTATATACAAATAAACTGTAATTGGTTACCTCCAGCTCTCAACCCAACGTTTTCCCATTTTTCAATCTTTAAACCTCCATCAGAGGGTATCAAATGCCTCGATATGCGTCCATTATTGCAAGTTTTATGAATTGTTTTATTGCGTAAATGGTAATCGTGACATTGTTTCGACTTTCGTTTCAGTTTCGTTTTCGTTTTCATTATCATTTTCATTTTTATTTCTGGTTACATCACACCCAAATGGGAGAGCATTAAACGGCAGCAGTCAACGCAGGCAACGCAGGCAGGCAGGCAGGCAGCAGCAGGCAGCCATCAATCACACACACGCACGGGAAAACGGAAATAAATATAGAAAAAACAAAAGCAACAAAAATTGCAGTCGTGGTGCAAGGGAGGGAGCATAGAACGGAACAGGAGGAAGAAAGGAAAACGGCAGCTAGTGCGGAGAAACGACAGAGACGGAGATAGCCAACTGTGTAACGGAAGTGCGTCTAATTGAGCAACTGACAGAATGTGCGCGTCTGCACGGGAACGAGAAGCGGTGGGACAGGCAGCGGCAACAGCAGCACGCCCCTAAAACGGTCGGAGAAATGATGGCCAGAGACAGTTGGACGACACCCTGTCTCTGCACCCCTCCCCGCGCCAACATTACTGAGGGAAACCATGGCTGCTGGCTGCTGGCTGCTATCTCAATCAATGTCTGGGCTGGGGCTGGAGCTGGAGCTGGAACTGCCTCTGAGGGAATGACTGACAAGCAACACGTGGTGTGGTGTGCTGCCTGCCTGTCGGTTGGTCATAAAAGCTCCAAGACTCTCACGGACCGTAATGGAGGGTGGAGGAGGATGCCAAAACGCACATAAAACGCACTGCAAGCGAATATCTGAATGAAGGAAGCAGCTGGAAGGCGCAAACCGAAGCGTGCAAGAAGATTCAAGAGGCGAGGATCGAAAGCAGTCGTTAAACTGATCATAAAAAGCACAGCTTAAAAGGTGAATCGACGATGAAAGAAGAGAGTATGAGAATTTATACATTTTTGTAAGCAATAATCAGGATGTAGGACGAGTGTGCCAGAAATATGTTTATCTACAAATGCAGGAAATATCTATAAATGCTGTAAATATTCATACATCAAAGTGAACCAAAGATCTGACTAATTCTTCTCAAGTATTCACTCGTTTGAATGGGGAATGGGGAATGGGGAAAGTTCAATGGAACTTGCAACACAGAATTCGCATCAATGGAAAGCCACTTAGAGTCTTATCATTGACCAACAGATCTCTGGGCGCTCTCTGTCTGCCAGAGACTTGGCCTGCGTTTGCCTTTCCAATTGAAACTATTTCCGGTTGCCCGACTCGATGGGCAACAAAAACAACACATAAAGAAACACATTAGTGCAATATACATCCATGCATTTGTATGTGCTAGAAATGTGTGCAATTGCTGTGGCATACCACATGCCACATGCTGCCACTCACCACTCCTCTGCAAAGTCTCAAGAGTGACTCCTGTGTCTGCTGTGCGCCACACAACTGGGGGAAATGCCCAGACGGTGAGTGTGCAATTGAGTGACTGTGTGATGCGGTCCGTTGCCTGTCTTGGCATGGTCTCCGTCTCTTTCCTCTGTGGTTCTCCTGTGGTCTACGTCTGGAAACTGCTGGATAGGTGCTTAGATCTGCTTCGTTCTGGTTTTCCCCCAAAGGAACGATTTTTTTCCCTTGCCAACATTAGCCAAGGAATGTCCCATGGGGATACAATTTATTTAGAAGATCCTTTACGTATTTCTCAAGATGGCAATGGCAGCTTCTAACTAGAGGGTATCCCATAATTCGGTCTAACTATTCCCAGGTTTTTATCCCCCCCAACTGATGCTGGAGCAGTCGCTGCTGCTGCCAAGTTATTATTATTGCAGTTGTTGTTGCGACAGACGCGCCATTTGTTACACATTATTTAGAATCCAATGCCCGCCCCCCCTCCTCGCTCTCTATCTATCTGTTAGAATTTCCCCCCCTGTTTGGGGTTTTCTTTTTTGCTTCATCCAGAATTTTCCCGATATTAATTGTGCCGTCGAGTTATATGGAACTGGGCACAGCGTGGAAATACCAAAGTGAATTATTGGAGGCTTCGTTGGATGATATATCCGTCACACCCCCTCCACCATACCATACTCCCCCAGCTACTGTACCCCCACCCTCTCACCACTACTAGCCTTCGTTCACACATTTTTTCGACTGTTCCCTCCCATTGACAATCAAATCAGCATAAATTTCTCAAGAAAATTCCAGGTCGTCCCCTCGTTTCGAATACATCGGAATGTGACACAAATTAAGCATAAACGATGGAGGGACGGAGAAAGAAACTAAATAGAAATGGAATGAAATGAAATGGAACTTACCTTATGGATGGGATCTGGAATCGCTCCGTCTCCCTCTCTCTCTGCTTTGTTGCTGTTATAAATTTTAAACACGTTCCCAGATAATATCAGCTTGATGCACTTTCTTTACAGCTGCATGCGCCCCAAGAAAACCTTTCGAACAACACAACTGTAATTTGCCAGAGTATTATTTTCGGGTTAAGCGAGCAAATAGCACACACAGACACAGACACACAGCGTGTGTGTGGTGGAGGTGGTGGAGGAGAGAGAGATGCTGGGAGAGAAGATCACTCACGAAATGTGGGGGATTTTCTGATCGAAATTTCTGATCGACTTGACCTCTCTCTCTCTCGCTCACTCGATGTCTCCTTTCTTTTCTTTTTTTTTTTTTTTTTTCTTTGACAAACAATTTAATTTATTTAGGTTATCATATTTTTGCTTTTGTTGCGCTGCCTTTTACACAAATATTATTTTCTGCTGTTGTTGCTTTTGTCACATAACATTTTCTCACTTGTTTTCTCACATTTTTCACATGATTTTTTCTACTTTCACACCTTTGCTGCATTCGAATCAGATCACAGATCTTCACGTGATCTCAAAGATTCATTACGTTGTTGTTGATCTGTAATGAGAGCAGAGAGAGAAGGGGAAAATTAGTTATTACGTTGTGATATGGATTCATTTTTAAGAGTTGAGAAACATAAAGAAAAAATTGTAACTGTCAGAAATTCCCCCAAAATACCTTTCCACTAAGTACAGTCAACACCTTTCATGGCAGTCCACTTTTTTGTACAATCTTAATGGCCTTAAGGAATTCCTAACTCCACCTAAAAATGCAACACAAACTCAACAACTCTCACAGTTCTCGCAGAAATAGCCATTAGGCCCCACCCAGAAAATTCAGCAACGATAACAACAAATTGCAACAACTTTCGCGCTAAGGAATAGATAAAAAGTGCACTGCAAGGCGGAATATAAATAATATACACATAAAATATGAGACAAAAACAACTTATTACAACATCAGCTTCAAAAAGTGCAGCGAGAAAAGCATAGTCCAGCCACGCCTTTTCATACAACAACTCAAAACATATTTGTCTGTGTAAAAAATAAAGTGCAGCCAAAAAATAAAGAATGAAGCCCAAACGTTAACGAAAGGCAAACAAGAAAAATCTACAGTAGGAACATTTTAGAGCTCCAAGATCCCACTTTCCGGGAAAACCCATTCCCTGGATTCCCATGGAAATTTATAAAAATTATTGATTGATTTTTCAAAAGAATACTAAACCAAGAAAATTTAATTCATGATTTTTTTCTAAAATACAAACAAAACTTTGTTAATGTAATGAATCCATGAATATGGAATAGATTTTTTATGCATTGACCGTATCATAATTTTCCAATATTTAACTATTTCCAACTATTTACATTTTTGCCTTTTCGTTTTGAAGTTGTTCATGTTTTAACTGTTGGAGCTATTTTAAGCTCAAATATTCTACACCATACAACTGAAATCTGTACCTTTGGGGCTACATAGTACAGTCATAAAATTAAGTATTATTACAGCAATAATATTAGCACAGCCATAATAAGTTTGGGTTCATGAACTGTATCTCATAATGCAACGAATATTAATGGTAATACATATGTATGTACATACATTGCTGGACTTTGAGGCTTACGTTATTTATTTCATAATTATTCATTTTTTCAGGATTATGTATGGATAGGGTACCATTACTGTCGAATAAAAAATAGATATAAAAAAAAAAGTTCAAAAGACTGCCCCAACCCTCTCTAGTACCACAAACGAGGCCAGACAGACGATCCCTCCCTCCCATCTCTTACTGACTGTTTCTCCCACTCTCGCCGTCTCTCTTCCCAGCAACAGTCACGTGGGTATTGTGTGCGGCACGCGAATTGCACTCAGGAAGGGAGAAGGAGGAGGAGTAGTAGTCGGAGAAAACTGCTGTAAGTAAAGCGAAAACAAATAAATAAATTAGTTAATTGCCAGAGTGCTAGACAATGGAGAAAAAGTAAAGTGGGAGACGGGAAAAGAGTAGAGGCAGCGCAGATATATTAAAAGTACTAAATGTCAGTTTTATTTTTCTTACAACTTGCAAAAATATTTTTGTCTAAAATGTATTTTTGGTCAACACAACAAAAACGCGCGCGCACACACACACACACACGGACAGAGAGCGAGACACAGTCAGTGCCGGCATTAAAAATGAAATGTGCTTGCAGCAGCAAACAACCAGAGAGCGAAAGAGAGAATGGAAAAGCAAAAAAAAAACAAAACGAGACAAGCACAAAGCGTGCAAGAAGCGCAGCAGCAGAGCAGAGCAGCAGACGGCAAGCAGCGAACAGCTCCGCTGCAACCCTCGAGATGACGTTGACCCCGAAAAATGACGCGAAGCGTAATGTGTGAAAACGAGCGAATGTGTATGAAAACAAACTGAAATCTAATAACAAGAATGCGCCGAGTGTGAGCGAGAGAGAGACATGACACACAGTGAGTGTCGGCGTCTGCATTTTTCTCTCTCTGCCATGCGGATAGACGTGTAAAACGCAATGCGTATAAAAACATGCAGGACAGGACGAAAAGCCGCCAGACAGGGAGAGACCCCGACAGAGAGAGAGACTTGATGAGAGCGCATGTCTGAGGAAGCAGCATGGAAGCAGTTGGCAGAGGCTGTGTCTGTGTGTGAGTGTGCATGTCTGTGATAAGGGCGGAAACTCCACTCTTCTAGAGGAAATAAAATTACAAAAACAAAAAAATAAAACCAACAACATTTTGTCTAGTGTAAAATGAAAAGAGCAACAACTGCACTCGCCCATACACACACACACACACGAAGCCACAGCCGCCGCCAAATTTTTGTGCAGGCAAAAACGAAGCGCCGGTCGTTCGTCGGTCGCTCGTCGCTTATGAATGGAACGAAGGCGCACTGCTGTCTGTCTCGCTCTGCCCTTCTTGTATTAGGCCGAGAGGGAGTGCGCCTGTGTGTGTGTGTGTGTTTGCGTGAAGTGCAGAAACGATTTCGATGTCGTTGGCCCTTGTCTGGGGCGACGGCTCTGCCCTGCCCACGCTCCTGTCCTGCCGTCGCTGCCAACAGCCTGCTGCTGTAGTTGTTGTTTTTGTTGTTGTTGTTGGCTGGTGTAGAAATGTGGTACAGTGACTTCCAAAATATACTAGCAGTCGTAAAAGTCGTCTCGTAAAAGGGAGGCCCAAAGCAGACGCAGACGCCATGCGGCAGCGCAGCGCAGCGCAAAGAGGAAGCAGAGGAAGTGGATTGGAGAATGGGTTGTTGCCAGCAATAAAAAGAATTACACATGCGGTTGTAAAAGTTGTAAAATGTGGTTGCAACACACTAGTAGGAGTAGCTGTACTTTACGGGCAGTAGTATTTCTTGATGGCAGCTAATGAGGGAGAGTGAGTGAAAGAGAAAGACAGCGAGACAGTAGTCGGGGTGTTTCCCAGAAAGAGAGAGAGAGAGAGACTTATCCCCATCAAAAGGAGCCGCCTAATTAAAAAACCATTAAAATTTAAAGCCACCGCCTATGCATGCGATGGGGGGCCTAATAAATGAATCAATTTAGCAAAATCAACAATCCGAAAGCAACATGAAAAAAAATCTCGAAAATTAATTACCACACGAAACGCACAACAAAAAGCAAAAACAACAAAAAAATACTTTACAAATTCAAGAAACTTAACAAAAATGCAGCCAAAAGGCAATTTGGGAGCAACCATCGGACACCGAAAAAACTTTAAAGTCAGCTTTAAGCTATTGTTGTGTAAATTAAACAATACTCGTATAGGCCCAGCAGCGTGTTTTGTTTTTGTCATCAGTCGGACACCAAAAATGTATTGTTGTGAAGCCTGTCCTGATCATAATAAAGGAATAATTTGCACTAAATTAACATTTTCAAATTATTTGAATTCAAAGCATTGTTCAAGGCTTGTTCTAAACCAATTTTATGTGCAAAGTGAATGCTTGTCGACATTCAGAATCGATCATTTTAGGCTGAATCATAAACTGGTTCCTTTGATACCTTGCAGAAACTTTCCAAAATGTTTAAATTAATTTGTGAATAATTATGAGATTTTATTATCAATTAGAAAAGTCTTTAAAATGTTTTTACGATAAAAAAAACATAATTAGCGATGGGTTTTCAATGTTTTTATTTTCCTTAAATTACATTTCTCAATGAAGAACCTCCGCCTGGACTTTCTTGGTAACTTTTATCTATTTACAGAAATATTTCATTCCAAAGCTAATAATAGAATGTGATATAAATTGCAAGCAGAACTTCTTATTTGCTGCCCAAGTAATTCATATTTAATGTCAATAATCCTTGGGTTACCAATGTGCAACGTCAGCGTCGCCGCAACGGGTAAAAAAATAACAAAAACAAAAGCAAAAACAAAAGCGGAACATCATGGAAGTGTGTCTAAAAATAAACTTGTGCAACAATGTTGCAAAAGCAAACATCAGCAGACAGTCAGTGACACAAAGTGCAAGAGAAAGATAGCTATGGCCGCCAGACACGAGAACGAGACGGAAGACAAGGAGACCCGACCGACCCGACTGGGCCCAGACGAGAGACAAGAGTGGAACTATCTCTGGGCTCTGGGCTCTGGCCAGACGGCGGCCTTTCTTCTTCCTCGTCTCTGCCCCCTCCTGGCATGTCATGGCAGGAGTTGTATGTCTGTCTGTCTGCAGAGTGCCGTCTTATTGTTTGTGGAGGGTGAGCGCGGGGGGCGGTGGCAGCGACAATGGCTAAAAGGAGCAGCCGCAGCAGCAGCACCACCAGAAAAACAACTAAGACATTTACAGCAGGAGCAAACCGAAGCTTTGGATGCCTAATAGTAGCCAACATGTACTTAAGTGTTTATTTTTCCTTGGTAAATTTAATTGACTTCATTTATAATTTCTGTTCAGTTTAAAGTTTTAACCTTTTAGCAAACATTTCGTAAAGGAATTTTGCAATTACGGATAAATTGTTTATGGGGTGAAGAGCTTCGGGGGTTTGCACTTTTGGTATACCCTTTCAAAGGGCAGAAAAACAAGATATATGCTATATGGAGTGCCGCTCTCGTTGGGCGCGTGAAGCACGCGAATTGATATGTGTGTGTGTGTGTGTTGGTGGAGAGTTGGAGAGCGGAGAGAAGGGTAAAGTTGTGGAAGATGGAAAATGGAGTATGGACGGGTTCAAGAAGGAGGTATACCAGCAGCAGCAGCAGCCAGCGGGTCCAACGACCAGAGAACCGCGACCGACCGCGTCCCGTCCACTAATCGCTAAATTTACGAGTACAGTTAAAATAAAATCATAAAAATGTCTTCTTGATTGTTGTTTCTTTTTCTGCTATTGAGGCAGGCAGCGCAAGAGAAAAATACAGGGAGCGCGAGAGAGAGAGAGAGGGAGAGGGAGTAGTCCAAGCTTACATACATTTTACATGATAAAGTAGTTCAAGATCTTTGTGGCCTGCAAATTTCTACGAAACACTTGCGAAATATTGCAACTTCCCGTCAAAAGCAAACAGGAGCACGCTGACCAGAACAACCGGAGCGCAGCAGTGTGTGTGTGAGCGAGATGGCCATACAGACGACATACCTGGGAAAAACCCAGCGTCCAAGAGAATTTAGCGTGTAAAATTTAATGAGCAAACTATGATGACTATGGGGGATCATTGGGAAAAGGGTCGTGTCAGGGCCTGTCTTTCTGTCTGTCTGTCCCAAGCACTTAATCTGGTTCTGGCTAAGCCTCATTGCTCGTTTCTTACCTCGCTTCCCTCCCTACTCTTTTTCCATTTCATCGGAGTTGACATAAACAACAACATCAACCAGGCTTGTGAGGTTAAGAGGAAGCGACGCGACGCGAAGCGAAATCGCCGTGCACTTGTGCATACATTTTTCCAACTAAAGACTCAATCAATGGCAGTTGTGGGATGGAAGGAGGGGATCCACACCCAAATAAGTCAATGATGCCATATACATAGTTCCACCCGATATTGCACGATCAAAGAAGTAATTTTACCCTCTTTTGGTAATTCTCTGACGTTGAACAGGACGTTCACTGGACACGAATTTCATCATTCTGGCTATAATAATGATCCAATTTAAGCATATTTCAGGGATCTGGTAGATATGGCCATTCTCTAGAGAGCAGCGTTTTTAGTTTTCTGCTATCTTCTAAATTGTGGATGTAGCAGATTTTCAATTAATTTAGGGAAATACCCGTACTTATTAAGGTTTAGTAAACTCTTAGCTTTGAACGGAACTGTAGTATGATCCACCCATTAATCACTAACTGTTCTCTTATCACCTCTAGAGATCACCGAATCACTGAAAAAGCACGAACAAAACGGCACGACAGTCGAAGGTCATTCACGGGCGAAAGTGCGCACCAGAGCAGCGCGATTAGAAAGCTAAACAAATTCTTTAAAAAGCAACAACTTAATAACTAACTAGAAAACAACAACTGCCGCACTGCCACTGCCACCCACTATAGAGGGGGGTATCGGATCGGAGGGTGCGTCAATGCCGTCAGCAAATCCAAAATCCAATCAATAGATATGCAACGCAGAAAATACCCACGCACAAAAACAAACACACACAACAGCAAAAGGGAAAGACAGAGAGACGGCACGAAGGAAGCGTCGGCGAGAGAGAACGGAGGAATAGGAACGAGAAAGAAAGCCCTGCTAGGCATCAGGGGTCGAAGACAATGATACCCTGCGGCTAAACTATCACATGTATGAATTAATTTGATTGAATTCGATTTACGATGTTTCCTATTAATTTAAATATTGAAATTCATGTTTTTTTCTGTATTTTTGGCTCTTTCATGTAATAATATTTTCGAAAAATGTAAATGGAGTTGGCGGTCCATAAGCTGAATGTTGAGCCAATCATTCCCTCTCGCTGCCTGCAAAGGGTATGCAAAAACTGAGCGGGCGTTGGGCTTATCTCGTAATGTTTATAAAAATGACTATAAATACACGCACACACACAAACACACACACGAGAGCGCCACCGTTAAAACAGACGCAAACGCAGCCGCCCACCCAGCAGCAGCAGCAGCAGGCAGCGACGTCGCCATCAACCGCACACAAAATGTTTCAAGCGCCACACCAACACCAACACACACACGAAGCCAGCACACACTCACACATAGCCATAAAAAGCAAACACGCACTTTATCAAAAACAAAATAGAAAACGAATGAAATGAAGAATAAAGAGAGAGAGAGAGGAGAGCGCAGTTCAGATGAAACTGATCAGAATAAGGAGAGGAAGGTGACCGGCTGCAGCACAACAGAAAGGTAAAACAGCATTTGTGGAGTAGCGGGACGGTAGAGGGTCAGTGGAAGAGAGGAAAAGCGATAATAGAAATGCAACCACGTGTGTTGTTTATTACACACGCACACAGTCGCAAGAAACACACTGAGAAGCCCATACAATACACACATACAGCCTGCCTTTATAAACGAATGTCAATACTAAAACGGAATCTTTAAAAACAAGAAAAACAAATAACTGCGCAAAGCGAAATGCCGAAAACACAGACACTCTACACACACAAAGAGAGGGGCCGCAACAAAAACAATAAGCGAGAGCAACAGAGAAGCAGATACAAAGTGGGCAAGACAGAGAGAGAGTGAGAGGAGAGGCACGGCACCCAGGCATGGCATTTGTTGCTTATGCTTCGCTCTCTTTTAACAGTTGGAGATTTGTAACGGCAACCAACTGCGTAAACAGGATACAAGAAAAAGAAAGGGTAGGTGATAAGGTAGCTCTGGTCAATGGTTAAGTTAGCCCAATATTAATGGGAATCAAGAGAGATACAACAAATTTGGTGTCATGAAGGAATTGGTTATTTATTGGCATACAATCCGCAAAATGGGAATGAAATCATATTCCCTAGATTTATGACAAACCGGAAGTGGCAAATGACACCATTTTAACGCCTTCAGTTCCAGCAATTGTGAAATTCGAGAACCCTTCGGATAAAATCACATCGTTTGTTAAGATTTTCCATGGGACTTTAATCCTAAATCACGTTAGCAGAGACTATCCCCATTATCTTCAATGAAAATACGTGTACAAACTGCTTGCCATTTGGCCAAAATTGTTGCTTCTCCTTATGCTGTGTGTGTGCGTGCGTGTGTGTGGTGTGTGTGTCACCCCGCCCGCAACATTGTTGAATAAATCACAGAATAAACACTTCCACCACCTCCGCTACCAGCCAACATACGGCACGGCAATAGCCGCACGCAAATGATCACAAGATCCCGTAACCATATAAACACCACGTCATCGGCTGTCTACCGCCTGTCACTCTCCTCCACTCAAAGCTTGAGTTGCCATTTTCGCGACTGCGACGGACCGACCACTTTGTTGTTGCTGCGTACTATTATGTATTCTACTTTTTTTTTTACTGTGTTATACCTGGTACTCCTAGACTTTAGGGGGTATACGCGTACCATGTGAGGGAGACTAGTAGAAGAGCAGTGGGGCATGTAAGAAGGAATATTTAGGAGATTTTTAATCTAATGAAATTAGTTAAAAATGCGGCACAAATATCTTTCATTAGAAAATCTTTTTAGAGGAAATAAAATAAACTCGTACCAAGTATTCTATGTTCGCTAGATGGACTGTAGTTCGTTTTAGTTGTTTTTAAATCACATACTTGTAGACCATAATTGTACATACGCACACACACATAAACGGATACGATGGTATGGACATGGTGTTTATGCGTAGGCGACGCGTAAGCAGTGCAGACGTAGACGGTGCGGTTCGATGGGGCCAACGGGCGGGAGGGCCACCGTCATACGACTACCAACTGAGGAATTGAGGAACTCTGGAACTCGGTAAATGGGGAACAGAGGAACGACCACGACATCGACGACGACTATGTCATGTGTTGTTGTGTGTAACTGTGTGTGTTTTATGGTTTTTGCCCCCCCTTCCGATCTTGTATATGTTCTTGTTATTGTTGTTTATTATTTACTTGGACCTTAGACTCTCTCTCACTCTCTCTCTGATAAGATTCTGAGCAGTGCTCTGGGGAGGGGGGTGTCGAGATGCGTGATGTGATGGGCAAATGGGGCCCTCTGGGGCAATGCGTACGAATACGTGAATCACTTTGCAAGGAAATTTGTTTATTTCGCGGCGGCTGGCTCTGCTGGCTGATTGATGATGATGTTGATCCCAGAAAATGCATTAAGATTGTAATATTGTTCCGGGAACTGTATGCTTCTCTGCAGCTACTAAGTATTCAGAGTTTTTTCCATTGGAAAAAACAAGTTGAGTCATAGTCCCATATGACCAGAACATCAAATCGATAGAAAACGAAATACAACAATAGAGAAAATGAGAGGGAGTGTTGGGCAAAAGATCAATTCAATGCATTTCCTTTCAAATTTATTATTTACATATTTCCATAATTACGTAAAGTTTTGCATACTACTCATTTTTGTCACTACATATCGGGAAATTTGACTCAGGGATTGCCTGAACTATGCGTTGCTAAATTTTCTCATGCTCATGATACCCTCCAGCAATCTGCAAGGGTATGTACGCATATATAAATTGCGTAATTGAGACCATTTTAGGTATGTGAGCGCCTCCAAAAACAATTCAAGCCACAAAAACAACAAAAAGCCCAACTACAATCGACAGCACAGAGCAATAAACCCACAAAATGCGTGCCTGTCTGCATGGCTGTGTGAGTGAAGAGACTAGAACGTGAGCGGGAGTGCGAGTTCGAGAGAGAGAGTGAGGAGAGTGAATGGAAGTATGTGTGTGTGGAGCGATTAGAAGACGCACGTCTAAGTTCAAGGCCAAGCAGTTCACAGCATAAGCAGCAATAACAGCAAGCAGTGGAAAGAGCAGAAAAAGCTAGCAGTAAACGCAGCAAAAACTGCACACAAAAAACGCTTTTAGTGTGTGTTTGGGTTGAGTTGATGTTATTGTTCCTTTATATTCTTTTTTGCCATCGCAGCGAAAAAGGTCAATGACACCTGTCTGTTTGGCTCGGCAAGCGCACCACTCACACACACACACATGCTTATCATTTGGCCCACCACTCTCTGCACCAGCACCAGCACCGTTTAGACATGTGGTCAGAGCATTATTTTTTGTTTTTTTCGTTCGTTTTTTCGCCTGTCTCTCTCTCTCTCTCTCTCTCTTCGCTCTGCTAATTAGTGTGGCCAAATTATGCGCCAGTATTTCCAATGCCGAACACGGTCCGTCCCCCGCCCCGCCCTTCTCAACACATTGTATGGCATATCCAAATGTATGAACGAGAGTGTATTAGTGTGCCTCCCAGTCAGTCAGTCATACACATACGTCATCAACAATAGCCGGACAAACAATTTCCGGTTTTTGCCACAAAAATATATAAAAATATACAACAAAAAATAAGAATAACAAAACTTGGACCCCGTCATTGCCTCATCCTCTCTCTAGATTTGATGTTATTTTATTTTGTTTTACATTTTTTTTTTAGATTTTCAACAGTTTATATTTGCGGCAACTTATTTTTGTCACAAGCGCGAGCACACACAGACGTAACCAATACCCATACCAAGGCAAATACAACTCGATTTAAAAATAAATAAATTACGCACAAATACAAATACATTGGCCAACATTCCTTGGGCCGCCTCGGACTCGTCAAAAATATAGCATGATTAATACAACAAAAAATGCTACGCTTTGCGCTTGCTTTTGTTTTTTATGGTATTTTTCTTTTATTATACAATAATAATACACCACACCACACACAAAAATATATAATAGGAACAACAACTCACGGCGCACAGCAAGTGGGCAGCCGCAGCCGCAGCACCACCCCAACACCCCACAACCGCACCACCCCACCACACAGCGGCATGCCAATTAGTGCTTATGCTTTTTAATTAGCAGGCGGAGCCAGGCCCCAGCCCACAACCCACAGAGCCCACAGCCCATAGCCCATAGAGACCCCAATCCCAAGCACTAGCCCAGCCCCATCTCATCATCGCCTGAATAGATTGTTTTTGCCTGTAAGATAGGCTTCCATTTCCCTTTACACATTTTCCCCACCACGCACTATTTCATCTGTGTGCAATTTTCTATTGCTGGTTCAATGTTATTGTTCTTATATGAAAATATATGAGTTTTCCGCGAAAGTTCGGGAAATATTCTATTTGGCAAGTCTAAATGGAGACATCTACATATGTACATACATACATACTTATCTGCGCACTCGAGGGTCGAGGACTTGCCAGCTGAAGACTCCTGGGTTTCCAGGTAGATTGTAGACTTTTTTGTTTTGTCTTTGAACATTTTAGGTTTATCTACAGGACCACCACATTGGTACTAAGAATCAAATCAACATTCCGCTTGAATCAATTACGCACCCTTGAAAACTGGTTAATAATGAATTGACCATTTAGTTCACATTTATTTATAACATATAAATATACTTTTTTAATTGTTTCTCAAAATTTAAGAAAATACGGACAACAACAAACACTCCAACCAAAACCGGCATTTATCGACATTCTTTCATTCCTACTTCTTCTCTCGCTCACGCTGTCTCGTATCTGTACGTACGCTCTCAGAGAACCACCAGAGACACACAATGGGAGAGAGAGAGAGAGAGAACTGCGTGTCTGCTCTCTCTGCTCATTCTCATTCTCATTCACAAAACAAGACGTAAACGTTGGGAAAACAAGCGGTTCTTTCCAGAGAGAAGACCGAGGAGGAAGAAGAGGAAGCACAACAACAACAGAGAACCAAAAGATATGATAGATATGGAACAACAACAACAAAAGAAACAACAGCTTCGCATAAAATAAATTGCTGCTGCGTAGTAATTTCTGTACGAGTATTTTTCTAGTTGCGTTTTTTTTTGTTTTTGGTTTGTGCTTTTGCCTTTTCTCTCTAGTTACGGTTTTTGCATTTTTCTCTAGCTATGATTTTGAATTTGCTGTTTTTTAGTTTTAAATTGTTTTCTGTAGAGTAGAAAAGATAAATTTGGCAAAGTTTCATTCATTTGTCATCTATAAAATTCCTCCACCCGACTGTGGACTGTGTGTTAGGTACATATGGACATATCCTCCCACTTCTAGCTGGAACAATTGTTCAAATAAATAGTACTCGAAGCCACCCATGGTCCATAATCAATAGCTACTAATATCAGTTTCTTCTAATAAGGAAAACTATGGTTTCAGAGATTTAGCTGCGGATGCATCCCTAATAATGGGTTGTTTTTTTGTTTTGGTTTTTAGTTTGCCTTTTTTGTTTTTATACCACTTTTCTGGTTACGTTTCTGTTTTGTGTTTTTATGTTCTGTTTGGTTTGGGTTTTTCTTCCCTTTTACTCACCTTTTTGCACAGCGTTTGTTGTAAACCATTTCATTTGTTGTTTTGGTAGTAGTTTATTCTCGATTTTGTTGTGGTTTTATGCCTATAGTGTGGGTAAATAATTAATTTCAGCACTTATTCCGGCAATTTCTGCTTGTATTTTGGTATTGATTTCAAAAACAGAACAGAAACGACGCACTTTCCTAGACGCAGGCGTAATTACACACACACAAACACACGCACACTCGGGCATTTTTCCTTCTTATGTTTTATTTGCGTGCTTTCCTTTTGCGCCGCAACTTCACAACACTCTCACACATGCACGCGCCATCAACACACACACACACGTATATGCATGGGTGTATACAAATTTTTATTTATTTATTTACTGTGAATTTTACACACACACCACACACACACAGGAACAGAGAAGCGCGCGCGCAGCACTCTAACACACACACGCAAACACTCGCTGGCAGCACTTGTATTTCCTGGAATTTCATTACGCCTTCTTTTACTATTATTACTATTATGATTCCCACTCAATCCACTCCACTACACAGATATTTCTGGAATACACTTTCGACCGGTGTACTCTGCTTTTGTTTAGTATATTCTTTTCATTCAAGAATCGCGTTTATCTTTACCTTGATTTGTATACAACACTTTCTTTCTGCTTTCCACACACAAACACACACACGTGTACACACTTTTCCCAAATCTTTGAGCGGAGCGAAGCGAGGTAAGGTAAAACTTGGCTAAAATATTTTTATTTTTTTTACCAATGTTGTACACTTTTTTTGGCGAATTTTTCTCGTTTTTTTTGGGCTTGGGCTTGTTCACGGCGCGACGCGTCAGAGTTTACGGTGAACGGTGAATTGGGCAATTTGTGGGCAAGCGTTGGGGGGAATTTCTCTCTGTGTCTAAACGGTCAGGGAAATCCTCTCCTGCTACTAAACGGTCAGGGAAATCCTCTCCTGCTGTAAAATGGTAAGGGAATTTTTCTCCCCCAAGGAAAAGTACCGCCTCATGCTCGAGTGTAGACGCAACCATGAGTAAAAAATACCACACACAAATACTGAGAAATGTCGTGTTCTGTTCTTCGATTTTGAAATTTTGATTAATATTTCCAGCTAAAGCTAACTAGGACCCTCAGCACTAAGAATATAATTTTGAGCGATTCATCAATCGATTCTCCTAATTTGTATGACCTTCTTTTGTTGAATTGGGTATTTCTGCTGGTAATGTTAGAATGCGCTAACTCAACTAAATAACATACCTTGCGAACACTCATTAATGCGCTCGATTCGGAGCCATTCTGTTAATTTAAGGCCCTGCTATGTTAGCTTCCCGCTGCTCCTTAACAGACGTGATAACTGCTCACATTTACAGAGCTGGGAATCCTGCCCAGGCTCAGAATTGATCGTTAACATTTAGAAATAAAGTTGAAGGTTTGTTTCTGTTGGGTTTCTTTTTCCATTTTATTTGTTTTGCTCTTTTCCTTTATACAATTTGTATGATTTGTTGGTTTTGTTGCTTTAGTTTTATGGTTTAGTTTAACTTCTAGGCGAGAGTTTAAATAGGTAAAATAGGTATTTATGTACTTGTAGTTGACTCTGTTAAGTGGGTTTTGCTTGGGATGATTTGGCTTCTCTATGAACAAACTGCTATTGGGCCCATGTGTTGGTGTGTGTTTATATTTTTGTAATTTTATAACAATAACAAATTATTATGATACATAGTTATAGGCTTTAATAATAATAATTTAAAAATCAATCCATTCAGGCAAATGAAACAAATTACAGAAGAGACAACGCTGAGTGAATTGTATAAGGGGGTTCCCGGGTTTGGTTATTTCATGCGTAAACAAAAATGTTTCTTTTCAGGGAGTAGAACTGTTGAGTGCGATACGGGGTGGGGGGTGGGGCCCAAGTTGTGTGTCTTCTTTGTCTTCTGAATGTTTGTGTCTGCGGGGACTCCCCGTTATGGAAATTTTGAAGCAAATTTCAACATTCATGTTTGTTTTTTTTTTGTTACAATTTGAAATTGATTTTCATTTTATTATTTAGATTCTAAATTGATTTTTTATATATATATATAACTATTTTTTGTTTCTTTTTAAAAATTATGTTTGTGTGGGTGTTTTTTTGTTTGTTTGTTGTGTTTTTGTGTATTTTAGTAATTTACAGACAGTTCTAGTCCAAAATAGGTTCCTGGATGAGAGTAGGAAGTATTCGAACTTATATAATTTGTGTGTTTCCTTTTGTGTGTGGCCTATGCTTGTACCGCTTATTCCTGATTCTCCTCCTTGTATATTTTTTGTTTTGCTTTCTTTTAAGGCTAAAATTGAAATGTTTGTTTTTATAAAATGTTTGCTTATTTTGTTGTTTTCTGGTGTGAGGCTGAGTTTTCTTTCGTAGAGTAGAATTTGTTTTTTGTTTTTTGTTTCGCTTAAATTACTTTTGGGATTATAAATTTAAATGTATAACTTTACGCTTAAAACCTTACACACAACTTAGTTTCATTAAGTTTGCTGATTTCTCCTTTCTCTTAGAATCCCAGAATCCCAGAATTTCGTATATACATTCACTGATATATGTATATATATGTGTGTTTGTGTTTGTGGTTGTATTTGTATGTGTGGATGCGTCTCCTCTTAGGGTTCGTAGGGTTCGGAACCAAAGTCAAACAGACGATCGATGCCCTCGTTTGCATTGAGCGCATACGGATAGTCATTATCGTCCGGCGGGTTGATGGACACAAAGGCCATGTCATTGCTGAAGTCTGTAAAGAAAAGTTGCATGTAAATATCAGAACTTATTTCATTGCCAAACACATTCATTCATCTTCCTTGTTCAGTTCATTTCTTAAAAGTAACACATAGACAGAGAGAGAGAGAGATAGAGTAGATTATAGCTAGGCGAGGCGAGGCGAGGCGAGAGATGTTGTGGATGCATGTTTGAAATTCACGCCAGAGCTGAATCTCATGGTGCTACAAAATTTCAATCGCAAAATGAACAATTGGCCCTGGAACGGTCAGTGTTGTCAGTGCAGACCCACGAGAATTCAGTTCCAAAATGAATTTGACACGAGGACGAGATATTTCAGACGAGGCGTCTCGGGATGTTATTTATTTATTTACATACAAATTTATTCACAAATATTATCACATTTGTATAAACTTTCTTTTTGCAAGTGTTTTGTTTTTGGTGTTTGATTGTTAAGGATGTGAACTGAGGATGTATGCATGCATGTGTGTGTGCGTGCGTGCGTGGGAATGTATGGATGTATGAATGTTAAATAAAATAAATTATGGAAAACACAAATTAAAAAAACCTACAACCAAATAATTTAATAAAAAATAATTTATTCAATTTTGAACTGATTCTCGTTGGCCGAAATGTTTTTGCAAATAAAGACGAAAGACAAAAAAAAATCAACCGCAACTCATACGAATATGTTTTGGGGGAATTTTGTAATAAGTTTGTTTTGACTTAATGTTACACTTCACTTTGTTAATATAATTACTCACAAAAAAAATAAAAATGCACTCATGTTGGTTGGCGGGGTTCACGCTCAGCAAGAACTCAGACTGTGATGTGGTTAAAAGTCACGCAGGTCACAGAAAAAGTTCTCGACAAGAGGGCCCCAAATCGAGTGCTCACGAGTTACTGTACCTCTCTGTTGAAGCCTACAGAGACATCTCCCACTGTTAAACAGATCACCATAATGTTAGCTTTACAGAGGTTAGAGAGACAGAAATGTTGTGGCTGCTGCTGCTGTTGCCGATGATGAATGATGTACATGAATGAGAGAGCGCACGAGCAAGCACGAGGACACGAAAATGTACATCGTATGATGGATGACAGCTGGTTCTTGAGGGCTTGAAGGTTCGGATGGGTTTTGGGGCGGGGTTACAGTACTTACAGTCCGGGCCCATTTCATTGAAGAAAGCATCGAGGCTCTGAAGCGTTACATTGCTGCTGTTGCTGCTGGCATCACAATTGCCCATACTGGGCGGCAGAGGCAGGTTATGGCGATTTTGGCTGTATTGCTGATGATGGTGATCCGCACTGGCGCCAGCGCCGGACAGGTTGCCATAACTGCTGCCATTGCCACTGTCGCAGACCTCGTTGTTACCAGCGACTGCCGCAAACTGCATATGCAGCGAGCCCATTGCCGAGGAGGCAGACGATGATGACGTTGTCGCTGCATTGCCTCTTGTTGCGGCTGCTTTTTCTCTTGTGGCGTCGGCGGCATCTTCCATTGCACAATTATACATGGGCACATCGCTGCGACGTTGCTGTGGCTGTGGCTGTTGCTGATGATGGAGGTGCTGCTGCTGCTGCTGTTGCTGCTGGTGTTGTGGTTGTGGAGGTGGCTGACTGCTCCTGCTGCTGACGTAGCCTATTGTGGGAGGTTGGGAACTGCTGTTATGACTATTAAGCGTAGTGGTTGCTGTGGTTGTTGCTGCTGCTGCTGCTGTGGCTGTGGGATGCCCCGCGGCAATTGCAGCTGCTGCTGCCGCCCGACGTCTTGTCGTGGGCGTGGGAGAGGATTCGGTTAAGCTGCTAAACAGCTGCTGGATGGAGTTATGCTGCTGCTGCTGCTGCTGCTGCTGGCCATACAGTTGGCTGCGCACCACCGGATGGGTGAGCGTAGGCACCAGCTGTTGCAGCTCGGCATCCACATCGTCATCATCGTGTTGCTGCTGCTGCTGCTGGGCCATCGCAATATCACAAATGTTATTATATTCAGGCTGGGAGGATTGCTGAGCCGCGGCGGCCTCAATCGATTTGCTGAGGTTCCGCTGGGCCGAGCGATATGGTGTGGGATCTGTGTGCAAAGTAAATCAAATGTTACGATTTCTTCAACTCAAGTTTATCCTTTCTCGTTAGCACTTACCTAATCCCCTTGTGCTCATGGCATCGATGTTATTGAAGAGCGGATCGTTCATTCGCTGGCTGGTCAGATGGTGCAGTCGTGTCGATGTGGCTGTCCGCACACACCCGGCGCCCGGGTGTGTACCCAAGTAACCAGCGCCCGAGGATATGGGCGAGTTCTCCGGCGAGTTGTCATGGCAGAGGAACACATTGATCTCCCCGTTCTCGGCCTTCACGTAAATCTCTCGCGGCAACTTTGTGTTGGGCAGCTGGAAAACAAAATGTTAATGTTGAAAGTTACTAAGAAATTCCTTGCACACACGCACAAAAACAAGAAACTAACAGATCTTTTTGGTTAATTTTAATTGCTAGCAGAGGGGCCACCAAGGCGCGAGGGGGCTACATTTTTAAGCGGTCGCCGACCGGACCAGACCGAACCGGACCGTTCCACAGCGTAAGAGAAACACAAATGAAGCTCAAGAATAAGAATGAGAAATGAGCAACTTTTGTTGTTGTTGTCGTTGCCTCTCGAGTATTTTTAGAAATGATATTTTGCTTTTGCTTTGTGCTTTTTCTCAGTCTCGACTCGTCTCGTCTCGTCTCTTCCTCGCATTCTTTTTTTTTGTTTTTTTGGCAAGTGCAAACGCTGCCAGATTGTTGCAAACAGACAAATGTTAACCCAGCAAAAAAAAATTATGCTGCTCCTCTCCTTACCGCACACAACCGCCATGGAGGAGGA
Source organism: Drosophila subobscura (assembly GCF_008121235.1). Taxonomy (NCBI): domain Eukaryota; kingdom Metazoa; phylum Arthropoda; class Insecta; order Diptera; family Drosophilidae; genus Drosophila; species Drosophila subobscura. Next base: position 4,787,681 of record NC_048533.1, on the reverse strand, counting down.
GAGAGAGAGTTCATTAAACGGTTCAAGGCGAGCGGAAACATTAAGCGTTCAATATATATGTATTTATAAATAGTGCAAAATTTAGGAACAACTCTCCACTCTCTCTCTCTCTCTCTCTCTCTCTCTCTGTTGGCCTGGCAATATAGAAATTTACTTGATATCAAAATGTAGGCGGCAGCTAGGAGGCTGGTTGGTGGTTGTGCGGTGTCGGTGTCCCGTCCCGCACCGTCGCTCCCTGCCCCAGTGTGTGCTCGTTCCATTTCGCGCCTGCCTGTCGCTGTCTGCCGTGGGGCTTGCGACAGGAGTCTATAAATAAGCGCCACGTTTAATGGCATGCAGACGCAAAGAAGAAGCAAGGAACAAACTCTGACGTCGTCCGATGTCTATAGTACATAGGAACTATACCATACATTACGCTAAATCGCTCAACTAAATACAAGTAAATGGCTTTCTCATCTACATTGCAGTAGGAAGAAGTTTTGAGGGCATTTTCTGGCTACACCAAATGAAAGACAAAAACAATTGCTAAGGGAAAGCGTTGGAATATTGGAATAACCAATTATAGAAGCATAGATCATGGATCTAATCCATATTAAATCATTATTTAATCGAATTAATTTAATAGTAAACTTTCCTTTTTTGCCGTACAACTTTTCTGCCATTTCCAGTTCATTTTTACTCATAAATTTCAGCCCTTAGCCACTTTGTAGCCCTTCCCTTTGTACTCACCACAAGCTTTGCCTCCGGTGGCGCCTTGATCACAATCACAATCTGATCTTTGAACATGTCCACATTCAGTAGATCATTTTGCGTCACATAGGCCTTGCCGCCGGCATCCTCCACTTCCCTGGAAATCTTCGCCAGCTCGTCCCGCATCTGATCGAGTCGCATGTTGAGCTCGTTCTCGCGATACTCCAGACGCTCGGACTCGGCCTCGATGCGACGGGAGCGCTCCTGGCTGACCATCGACTGTCCGCCCCGCCATTGGATGTTGTTTTTGGACTTTTTCTCCAATATATTGATGCCCTCGAGCACGTTGGTAATGTCGTAGATGCGACGCTTCTGCACGCACAGCCGGGTGGAGGCCTCGTTCAGATCGACAACGCCGTCGGGCGACTCCTGCAGCAGATCGACAAACTTTTTGGTCAATATACCCAACGAGGTATCGGCCCGATTGCGATCGCCGGCCGATGAGCCGCCGCCGCCTCCGCCTCCGCCGCCACCGCCGGTGCTAGACACCGAAGCGGACAGCTGCTGTTGGGGCGTTGTCAGCACAAACGAATGTTGCGTAGCCGACGGCTTGCCGCTGCTCCTCTCCGACACATCATCCTCTATATCTAGCTCGAGTTCGTGCTGCTGCTGTTGCTGTTGCTGCTGTTGTCGGCGTTGCTGTGGCTGTTGCTGCTGCTGTGGCTGCGGCGTACTGCTGGCCCCAACATGCTTCTGATAGCCAACAGTCTGATGCAGAAGGCCCTGCTTCGCTTGCTTCTTGGGATGGATCTCGTCGGTGACGGGCTGCGGCCGGCGCTTGACCTGGAGAGGGGCAAAAGCAAAGGGAAAAGGGGTTACAGTGGTTCGCATGGAGTGGCTCGTGCACATACCTTGTAGTACTTGGTGATATCATTCGATTTGCTGGTCACACTGACACCAACACGCTGCTGTTGCTGCTGTGCATTAACCACTGTTGCGGGTGTGTGGACTCCTACTCCTCCTGCGCTCTTATCCTGACTGATGTACACGTGATCTCTCAGATGGGGGGCCACACCGCTGTTGCTGTTGCTATTGCTGTTGCTGTTGCTGTCGCTGCTGCTCAAACCGTGATCATAATCCAGATCCAGCTTCTCGCTTTTGATCACAATATTGTTGTTGTTGTGGTTTGTGGTGGTGTTGCCTCCCCCCAGCATGTCGTAGTTGAGTCTTCGTGCCACATAAGTGCCACCGGAGCCACCATAATGTTGTTGTTGCTGTTGGTGGTGCTGCTGATGTTGTTGCTGTCTCTGCTGTGTGGTGGTGTTGCCGTTGCTGTTGTTGTTTCCATTGCTGCTGCTGTTTGGGGCAACAGGCACGAAATATTTGGACATTTCGCTGCAGAGTTATCCGCAGGGGGAAGTAAAAACAATAACCGTTTGGTCGGCGCTCTCTCTCTCTCTCTCTCTCGCTCTTCCTCTTTATCCGTTACTCTCGTTAGTTGCGCCTGGCAGCAAGGCAATCGTCGCTGGCGTTTTTGTGTTGCATACTTTTAGGTGCCCGCTCCAACGAAAAAGGTTGCCACCCAGTTGGAAATGTACTTGGCGGATAACAGTTGTATTGTACTCTGTGTGTGTGTGTGTGTTATCTTTATATCTCTCTCGCTCTCTCTCGTTTGGTCTTATCAACTAAATTAGCACCTAAGGATTCTTCACATCTGCAAAGAAAAAGAAAGAGGAAAAAGGTTAAATAAAAGCTTCAACTTAAACATTCAAGTTATATTTGTGACCTGCTTTCAGCCAGACTTTATGCATTTGGCACATTAAACTTTTGATCTCTATTTTTGCTGTTGCTTTGTTGTTGTTTTTTTGTTCACTACAAAAACTAAAATGCAAAACGAAGAGAGAATTGAGTGCGCAGGAAATGCAAATAAATGCGACAAGCAAAAAGAAAACAATTTTACGGCTATCAACAAATTGTAAAACCAGACAAGAACAGGTAAATAGGGTGAAGTATTCGACTGCTTTATACCCTCACCATACATCCACAAGAACGAAGATTTGAGGAAAGTATTTATGCTACAAAAAGCTCCCAAGATATCTCTCTAGCAAGATAAGTTTTGTATGAGAGTGTCCAGCAAATTGCAACCAAAAAGATGATAAGCCCTACCCCTACCACAGTAATAAAATACACACAGGAACTACCATGGAAAACATAAAATAAAACCAGCGCGGGGCACAACAAAGATTGTAGCGCTCTCAAATATGTCTAAGCCCCGAAAAATGAAACGAAACGAACCGGATTGGGGGGGATTGTTCTTTTTTTGGTTTGCCAGCGGCAGGCAGCTCTGAAGCATGCCGAAACTATTTCGGAATACCACAAACAAGAAGAAGACTCACTTGCGAGTCGTCGCGCACAAAATGTCAATAAACCCGGCATAAAATATTAAACAATCAATAGGAGCCCCCTCCCTACTGTTCACCCTCTTGCAGGCCAACACAGCGTGAAAGAAACGCAAAAAGAGAAGGCGCAAAAGAAGATAGAAGCGAGTAAGAACAAAAATCCACAGGTAAAAGATGAAAATAACGTTATTATTACTGGCTGTGGCCAGTGTGGAGTGGAGCCCCGCTTTTGGCAAAAGTCAAACCCCATGAACGCGTACTCGGCTTGCCCCTCTCTAAGCCCTGTCTTCAGTTCATTAGAAGAATGTCTTGGCCCCATTTGGTAGAGACCTGAAACATGAATGGATGGCAAAGACAGACGCTGGCAAATACATATGTAGCTACAACGAATTAAAAGGCTCAAATAAGCGTAAAACAAAATAGAAAATAGAAAGAAACCAAAAAAAAGAGTAAAGTGTGGAAGAGTGGAAACGGTTTGCAATGGCAATTAGCGTGTACCACTGTGCATGCAATGTTCATTTGCATAGAACTCTGTTCTGGGCTTAACGGCAGGGCCTAGAAACTGTTAGGAATGAACAGAGCAGGAAGAACAAGAGGAGCAACAGGGGGTGGATGGTGGGGTTCTGTGATAATTGCCAGAGAGTAAGCAAATACACACACACAAACAGAAAATGGTAAAATGAACCCCGAAAGCCAACTAAAATTTCGTATGGAATTTGCTGATATTTGCAAAGAAATGGAATGCCAAAGACGTGCGCGGCAGGTAGAATCTCGTCACACTGGCTTCTAAAATAAATATACACCTGAAAAGCTAAACAATTTTATAATATCATTTAGACTTTAGAATGCATTTTGGAACCTTAGGAACATGAGTTCTTTAAAAAAGATATTTTCGCTCTATCTCTGTTACTTCGCAGACCTCACCGAGTGCCTTTATCTCTCTACTCGCACTCCCTCTCTCTCGCTCTCTCCCTTCCATTGAATTGCACGGCAGCGTTGGCGGCAACTCAACTCCGCTGCCACCCTCTCCAAAAACTAAAAAAAGAAGAAGCTTCGCAATGATTTCAGTTATTTCATGTGTGAGTGTGTGTGTGTGCCAAAAACGGTATCTGCTTACAGACCAACGAACACTCCAGGTAATTCAAATCTTCTACAAGGAAATTGTATACTCTCTCTCTCTCCCGTTCTCCACTGCCGCGCGCTTCTTCTCCTTCGGTTCTACAGTTCGAAAGGCAGAACTGGTTGTCGGTGCACAAACCATGGGGGCTGGACAAAAGCTGAATGACGACAGAGGGACAGTGGACAACAGCAAGAACAACAAAAAAGGTTTTAGGGCATCCTACCAGGTAGGTCCTCTCCAGCCGATTGAAATTTCCAATTTAAAATTTCCTTTGATCCCGCACGCAAAATGCAAAACAAGTAGCTGGAAATATTTGTCCGTGAAAGATTTGTTGCATATAAAATTACAGTGAAACGTATAAAATTACTGCAACAAGAATACGAATTTTTTAGCAAGAAAAACAAAATGCACAAGGAGGGGCGGGGTGCGGGTGGTGCCAATTTAAAGCTGGAAACTCTCCCTCCCCTCAACGATCTGTATCTGTTGACCTCTCAAAAATGTACCCCCGTATCGTAATAAACAACTTTTAAGTGCACTTGTCCGTCATCTACTCACATATTTATCTAAAAGCGACACAAAGCAATGCGAATGACAGCAAAGAGGGGGAGAGATAGGGAGAGGAAAATAACATTATGCAAACAGGGAAATGTACACGAAAAATCGTGGAAAATGTGGCCTACAACGAATGGAAAAGCAAATGTACATACAAATCAAGCAAACAACATGTGCCTGGTATACCCTTGCCTCAGCATATAAAACAAATGTGGAGAAAACATCGGAACAACGTTTAAATTATTAATCAAGGCATTGTTAAGACATTTGTCAAAACCTAAATCAATCATTACGAGCAAAGGGTATTTAATATTCGATACAGCACTGTCATTGGTTATTTTGTGTATTTTTTCTCAATCAACATTGACGCAACAGAGCGCATAGAGACACTCTGCACTGCTTGCTCTCTCCTCTGCTTTAGTTCTCCGCTCTGCCTTTTCTTCTCTTCGCCCTATTGAGTGGAGAGAATACATTCAAAAGACTGATAAAGGCAAAGGCTAGAAAATTGTGGCGGTCCCAAGTAAATAGCGGGACCAAGCAGTGGCGTAGGCGAAGCAGCCAAGCGGCTCAAGGCACGCAATGCGTCCCCTCTCTGCTCTGTTCTTTCTTTTGCTCTCGCCGTGTGTTTATTTCAAATTAGTAAAGGTAACAAAACGAAGCAAGCAAGTGGAAGAAAAGAAGAATAACAAGATGAAGAGCCAAAGGAGAAAAACAGTTTGCAAGGTGTAGAGCATACAGGGTGGAGGCATTCCTTTGGTTATCTTTTTCCTCTTCTATTTGTGTGTGTGAGTGAATGATTGGAGGGATTGTTTCTTTCCTCTTCACAGGCCCCAAGGCGCTGCCATCAAGTATTCGCTCTTATAAGCCTGCAACCGGACATACTATCTCTCAGGCATGACATTTACAGTTATTTAATTATTAACAAGGCATTTACGAATGCATTAATTATGAATTTAATTACGAATTTACAAATATTTAATGCAAATTAAATCACAAACCCAGGCACGGAAACCGTGCTGCCCGGACCCCCACACACACACACATACGATCCATCAGTGCTGCAAACACACACAGACACACAAACACCTATCCAATAAGGCGTCGTAAAAAAGTTTCGCTTTCTTTTTGCACATCATTTTGCATGCGCAGTGGAAAAAGTAGAGACAAATACAGTAAGAAAATAATACAAAAACAGTGCCTACTACAAGTATATACATATGAATGTATGTACTAGCACTACTATAAGGTGTTAAGCACCATCCACGAAAAAAAAAAACAACACCAACGATTGCAGCCATTGAGCAGAACACGATTTTTGTGTATTGCGCGGTGAGTGAGAGAGAAAGAATGTGCATTAGTGTGTGTGTTTTTGGGATGCTGAGAGAGTGAGAGCGACAGAAGCCGGTTGGTCGGTGCTGCCGGATAACAGCTGTTACTCTTTCTAGCCGCTGACAGATGCAATCCACATGCCCGTTCTTGTGGATTCTATTCGGCTTTTAGCCGGTTTTTATACACAATTTTTTGTTGCATTTCATTAAGCCAATTATCAATTACACTTAGCCTAATGCTCTTTACGGTTTCACTTGCTGTTGTTTGCCCACAATCATCAAAGCTTAACCCAAAAATGCCAATCAACTTGGCCAACAACGATAGCGGGGGCTGGTGCCTACACAGCAGCTAATTATTTGCACATAGAGCAGAAAAGGTGAAACTTACAGTACACTGTTAGCCAACACTACAGTGTTAGCTAACACTACACTGTCAAGTCCAAATCGTCGTCTGAGAAAGCCAAAAATGATTGCCGAATGGGCTTTACAGCAGAGGGAGGGAGAGTAAAAGAGATGCACAGAGAGTGAGAACAAAGTGGCTTATAAAATGCGTCGCAAAATATATTTTGCCGACAAATTGCAAAACAAAAAGAAAATCGCATGGCGGGTATAGGGTTTGGTATTGGAAACCCAATGCCGGGAGCAAAGCAGATGGTCTGTAGGGTTTCCACAGTTTGGGGAAGTACCGTGGGTGTATACAAAATACATAGAAACGCAGCACATATTTACAAAGTATATTTAACTGCCTGCTCCACTGGAATGATGACGCATTAGATTCAATCGAATATGTGACTGTGAGCATGATAACAGGCACAGGCACACCACATACAATCCAAGCAGTGCCGCCGACGGTACGAGTGTACCAGTGATTGGGGGGCATGTATGCACATGCCCGTTCATGTACTATGTATGTGCATATGTATGTTTGTATTTATGTACATATTCATGTACATGCATGTCCGAGACTGTTCTCTGTACATACACGCGATTAGGTGGTACACATATGTATTAGATTAGGCTCCGGAAAATGTTGATAAAAGTCGACAAAATTTCACATAAAACGTAAATCAAAGTTACCAGCTCAAGGGTTTTCATGCAACTATGATTAGAAAAAGGAAATGAGTAGCCGTAAATCATATTATTTTTATAGCTTTTAAACGCGAATAAATAATTAAACAAAACACAACCATTTTAATTGTTACCACACCTTTTTCTTGATTCGCACAAGGCCTCAAGTGTTTTGTAGCTCTAAGGAATCTCTTTATGGCTTTTAAATAACTATGACTTGTCGAATCAACGAAGCATGAGCATAAATAAAGCTGCTTTAGTTAAGCGTTAACCCTAAGGTGCCAGAATGTAATCCTCTCTCTCACTCACGACTGCTTTAAACAAACATAAAATAATGGACAACACATTAGCTTCCACTTCTGGACGTTATCTCGAGGTATTTAATATAGAGCGGCGGGAGCCCTGCAATATTGAGGAGTGCCGACTCGGGGGCTACATATATAAAATCAGTACGTTTAAAGGTTATGATGGGGCGCGCTTTGGTATGCACGAATGCAGGGTGCCGCAGTATAGTAAACTCTGGAAGAATGATTAATTGAGAGGAATGTGCTCATTTGGTTTTTAATTGGTAAATACATAATTATAATTGAACGCACCTAAAATTTAAATTTTCGAGAGACTTCTTATCGTCTGCTGTTTGTTTCCTTTTCTATTGGTTCTATTTTTTCCGGCTTTCTGCTTTCTTTGTGGCCTTTCCTTTTCCCCTTTTCACATATTTCGTTTTGTTTTATATCACAAACAACACCAACAATTATTGGGACTGCTGCTGTCTCCTCTGTTGCTGCCCTGCTCTGCTACCCGCTTGCCTATGTTGTCGCTGGCAGCTCTTCTTCTTCTTCCGCTACCACTGCTTTGCCGCCGCTCTGCTTCCTCTTCTTGCCCATTGAATATCACACACGTTTCATATTTGCAGTTTTCTCCGTTTTCATGTGCTGCTGCTGCCGATCTTTCTTCCTCTTCTAGGGTTCTTCTTTCTGCTCCACCTTCTTCACTCTTCTCCGCACTCCAACACTCACTTTTCCTCCTCTTCTAATGCGCAAAAATGTTCCTTCTCAACATGTGTGCGGGGTGTTCCGGATATTTGAGTGTGTGTGTGTGTGTGCGGGAGTGTGTGGGAACTTTTACTACGTTGGCGACGGGGTGAGGTGAGCGGTGTGTGACGTCAGCAGTTCCAAAAAAAATGTACTTCGTATTCTTGTTGTTGGTTGGGGTTTTGTAGATATCACATAACTGTTACACGCGCGCGCCACACTACTTAACTATTACTAATATTATTATTTAAATAATTACAGTTTTAGTGCTTTTACAGGGCAGTCTTTTGGTTTTTTGATTGGTTTTTTTTTCTTTTCTCCGTGCAGTTTTTTTCACATGCTGCGGGTGTGGGGGGAGTATACCGCGAGACGAAACGGAGCAAACCGAACTTCACCACGTAAACGTAAACGAAAAGTGCCGCCTGGCCTGGAGTCGCGGCCTCGACGACTACAGCGACAGCAGCAAGGCAGCAGCGACAGCAGCAGCAGCAACCGGCAAAAACCAACAAAATCCACACTGAGAAACACAGCGACACGAAGAGCGAGAGAGAGAGAGAGAAGCCAAGAGACACAGCGGGAGAGAGCAGAGGCAGCGTGTTGCGTTACGTTAGTTTTGCGCCAGAGAAAACGTAACTACCAGCTCTACGCATCGCGTGCGCTTGAGACTGCCCAAAAACGTAATCCATGAGGCAACAGTGTGGAGGCGGGGCGTGGGCGGAAATTGTGATTTTTGTCGATTTTTTGACTTGTGTATTTTTGCACTTTAAGACCTCAATCCGTGACGTCACTTGTTTTTTGGTTTGTTGTTCCACCTTCTTTAATTTCTCCCATGGGAAAAACCATGCAGCACGTTTTACGTTTTTTGTGGTTTACTTGTATTCTTTCTTTTTTGTAGCTTTTCGCTTTTAGTTTTTTACTCACTCGCGACGGCGGCAGCAGCGGCCACAGCGACAGCGACGTCGCGAGTTGCGACGTCGTCGGCGAAACAAGCAGCAACAACAAACAGAAAACACGACCAGCCGTGAGGAAAGAGTGGACGAAAAATGATGCGGCGAAGCTTGCGAAAATGCTAAAGAGGCAGAAAACGGTGCGCAGCGCTGCTCTAGCGGCGAATTCACGGCAGCAGAGCAGAGCAGCTGAGAGCGCGCGCACACACACTCAAAGCAATGGCGAGAGAGCAAGAGCCCGAGAGCGAGAGCGAATATAACGTAATCAGCAGCTGAGCGGCGGGCGGGCGTGTGTGGAACGTATTGTGGTACATTTTGTAAGAAGTGGCATGTGGAAGCCAGACTCTGATTCGGACTGGGACACGGACCCCCCGCACCCAATTGCACTTACAAATGCCGGCTACGAAATGCTCCAAACGGAAGTGGTCGATGACGTGCACTCGCTGTTACCGCACCCACAACAACAACTGTTTTGTGGACCCCATCTTTATCAGTTGTGGACCAAGTGTTGCATTCTACTTGAGAGACAGCGGCAACGTTGCCAATTTTCATGCACTTGCAAAAATGTCTCTAAACCAAACTTTTGGATAGCTCCGCGAGTTCATTGATCCAAACAACAACAAAAACAATTAACTGCGTTAAATAACATCTGCTCAAATATATGCTCAGGCCACAGTACACACGGGCATTGGAGGGGTGGTGTTATCTATGTCACTGTATTGTCATCGTCTGTGCCCATTCAAATTATAAGACGAAGGCAGACGTAAGAAAACAAAAAATCAAGCAAATTATGGTAAATACGCCGCTAAGAACGGTTCACGCTCAGAAGCGAGAGGTTTGAGGTCAATCGATCATACGCATGGAAAGCGGGAGGTAGTGATGTGACCACTTACTTCGCCACTTACCGCTTAGCGGCCAGGCATTTCTTCTGTAAATTAATCGTACTTAGGCTTTTCTTTTGATAAATAGTTTTTTTCATTTCACCGTTTCTATGCAGTTCCGGAACTTATTTAAATCCAGCATTTAGATAAAATGTGTATTTGCATGAAACTGCTTTGAATGCAAGGAAATTGTACTTGTAGTCTCCCGGTAGCTAGTGAATTCATCGAGGACTGGATCTAGGAGTGACACAAAAACAAATGTATAAAGGCAGGAACGCGCACATGGACACACGCACTTCCAGTTAATTAAAAGTATTTATGACACTCCACATACAACCACACACACACACGCGAAAAACATAAAAAAAACTGTCTTGCACAAAAGTACAAAAGTCCAAGCCAGGATCGTGGGAAGTTCTCTCCCTCCCTCTCTCGCACAAAAGCAAAGGCAGACGGACGAGGGAACAACAAAATCCAGCCATAGAGATACTCTAATTGCATATGCAGAGTGCAGAGCGGCGGCATAGCATAGCCATAGCCATAGGAGCAGCGGAGCCAGATGGAAGGGGCCAAAGTTCCACTCCTCAGGGTGTGGGGTGGGGTTGGTTTGTGTGTGAATATGTGTGCATGTGTGTGCGGTGTGCTGTGTGCTGTGTGGGGTGGAGTGCTCTGCTTGTCGTCTGGTCGGGTTTATGAGAAATGCGAAAAAAATTACACTCACGGTGTCACTGTCGCTATCTCTGTCTGTATTTCTTGTGTCTCTCAAAAAAGTCTCAGCCTTCCCTAAAAGGATAACATCCGTAAGTCCTTGCCAGGCAGACAAAAAAACCAAAAAAATACGAGAACACACAATACAAAAAAAATCGTAAAAAAAACTAATAGAAATTTAAAACTGGAAAGGAGATTACGTTTGAGCAAGAAAAACGACGAAGAGACGAATGGAATAGGCAGAAAAGTGGAGAGAAACGCAGCATAGGGCATAATGCAGATTGGAGAGTAGAATTAAAAATTGGAGAGGAGAAAGTGTGTGAAGAGAGAGAAAAGTGATCTCGCATTGGAGACTAGTGCAGACATGGGAATGAAGGAGAGAATATTTCTGTGAATTTAATGCAATAAAATATTTCAGTTGATTACGGAAGCCGCAACCTTTATTTGATTTGTTCGATTATAATCAATTTTAGCCACCAGACGGTTATCGCCGACGGAAAGCAGAGAGAGGAAGGACCCGAAGGAATTGGCGTCAGGCATTCATCAGCTTCCTTAGCGTTGCCGCCGCCGTCGCTGACATCCACGTCGACGTCAACGTCAAATTTTGCCGACAGCGTGACAGAAGCAGCAGCAACCCCTTTACCGTTGCTTTGTGGGGTGCAGCAAGGCATTTTTACAGCCTTCCAGCTACACAGACACCTCCCCCCAACCCTATAGAGGTAGACATATGGGAAATGAAAGGGGGCGAGGGGCTGGCTGGGGCAGAGGAAACCGCGACGCCGGCAGGGAATGCAATCAGCAAGAAAACTACTTGAGAATCGTTCTCCATCTCCCGCTCTCTCTCACCCTCTCTCTATCTCTCTCTCTCTCTCTGGCGCAATATTCAAATATGAAAATAAAAGTGAAACGAGAGAAGAGAGCCCTATGGAGAGCAGAGACGAATGTTAAAGTTGACGTCGACGTCGCTGCATGTTTGACAGACTGCCAGTCAGTGAAATGATGCTTGGCTTTTGCTGTTGTTGTTGTTGTTGTAGCTGCTGCTGGGGTGGACCCCATTCGCAGGCAACTTTTCTGTGTGAGCCGAGTGTCTGTCTCTGTGCTCTCCCCTCCCTACCGCTGTTTCTGACTTGCGGCAACATTTATTGAATTTGCCCGCCTCAAATGGACTTGTGTCTACTTCTTTTTTTGGCTCACCCTTAAGTTTCTTCCCCTCTTCACAGCTTTTTTTTATCAATTTCCATTTCCTATGCAAATTTCCTTTAAATTGCACATTAATTTGATTTGAAAGTGTTTTAGGACTGCAGAATAAAGAGTTTTTTTTAGCAAGGATAAGCCTGGGACATTCGACGGCGGAACCTTTGCTCTACAACCGTTAAGGTGTATTTTTTCATACTTCTCTCAGTTCCAGTCCGAATCTTTCTCGCATTGTTTTGGAAAATCAGCTTACAAATAAAACACACAAGAAAACAATGACTACAAATTACGAATCACATTGCTCAACGATCGACATTGAGACGTGCGACCCCCCCACTAGCCAGGCGAACTGCCCCAAGCCTCCCCCCTAGACATCCGCCCATTCCAGTGTAGTCTGAGGTATATACGAGTGTAGTATCCACAGTAAAACTGGACTACCTGTCCGCCCTAACTGCGAGTGTGATTGCTCAACGGCACACACAGGCAAACAACAGACATACAGACAGACAAATACTTTCTGGGATCGACTTTATATGGTTAGACAACGTTTCGGAACGGCCAGAAAGACAGACAGTCGACCCAAAACCTTGAGTTGGTTTTTCTGGTACGCTGTGGCTCTGACTTTTCGGACTCTCCCGACGTTCAATGAACTTCTCTCACTCACTCACTCGCTCGCTCACTCCTACGACTCTCTATTCGTTCAGGCCATCTCTGTCTAAGCCATAAAATTGCTTCCAACAAAATGGAATTCTTATTATTGTTTAATTATACATTTACATTTAAGTAGAAACACCAACAAAACAGTGCAAAGAAATTGGATAAACGTGTGTGGGGAGAGCAGAAGAAAATAAGACAAAAGATTCTATTAAGAAGGGGGAAAGAAAAACAGAAGTCACTTGACGAGAAAAATTGGAGAAATAAACTTACAGAGAAATATATTTCCATCACTAGCAGAAATTGTAGTCTCAAACATTTAAGGGATATTTGTTGTTAAGAGTTTTCTTGCAACCTTTTCATCCACTCTCCTTAAAGTTCTACTTTTTCTAGTTTGCCACTTTCTTCCAGTGTGGCTTAGCCTCTAGGGGTGGTTTGTAGTCTTTGAAAGACACAATAAATTAGAAAGAACCACAGAGATTTGTTCAACAATTTAAACACGTTATTTCCCTCACCAATGGGTAGATATATTTATTTTATTTTATTAACTTTTTATTTCCCTTTTAATTTTGTTACTTACTCATTTCCATGCTTTGAAGGTGCTTGAACAATTTTGAAATGTAATCCAAAGTATTTTTGTTTTGGCGGTAATAATTTGTATTATATAATTAATAATTGTGTTTTATGTTTGACTGGCAAAACGTAATTTGAATTTTAATAAATTAATAATAAGCGTTTGAATTGGTTTAAAAAGAATTTGGCTCCTTGAAAAATGTATTAATAAATAATGAACAATAATCTTCAATGAAGAAAAGTTGTTAGTAATAAATAAGTTGAAGAACAATATAATGAAAAGAGTTTTTGTTGAACAGTAGTTGTTCTCAGTTAAAAAATGTGAAATTTAAAATATGCGAAACACTTAAAACTTAATGAGATTTTGAAGAAAACTTTGAAATGTTTAACATGTGAAATATATTTAATAATAAATAACAAAAAGACTTGAAGGAAATGCTTTTGTATTGCAATTTGGTTAATAATTTTTGAATAAAAATAGAAAAAGATTTTTTATAATATTTTCATTTGTGTTTATAATTTATAGAAATTCTGGAATTTCTGCTGTGTTATATTTGTGTCATGATTGGGGAATTTTGATTATAATCCTTGGTTGGTGGTCCGCCAAATGCATTGGTATGTGTGTGTTGTAACATTGGTAGGCGGTTTGTATCTTAAAGATACATTTTTCAACCGAATTTCTCGGTTTGTTAACTTTGAATTAATTGTAACTTTTGTGGGTAACTTTTAGGGTTTCACTGAGCATCGACTAATATTATTCTTATGATTGGCAAAATTCAACAGAAACAACGTCATGTTCCGAGTAAATAAACAATAAATAAACAAATAGAACGCGCGCTCGGGATCGCTTCAGATCGGATCAACGATTAATGATTCAGAGAGGAAGACGATCACTTCCACTTTCTGCTGCGTTTGGTTTGTAAATGAATATTGCGTAGAGCTCTTGCCCGTAGATCCGAAAAGAGAAAGAGTAGAGACCAGGCCAAGCAGCAGCAACAGTGGAGAGAGAGAAAACAGGAATGCAATTGCAGAGAAAGAGCGAGAGCAGCGATCGTGTGTGTGTGAGCAAGAATGGGCAAGGGAATGCACACCCAGAGACAGATAGAGAGAGAGAGATAGAGCGCGCTGTAACGGGGCGTAAGTACGAAAAGGAATGCAAGGAACAAGAAAAACAACAACAAATAAGGGAGGATAATGCAGCAGAGGCACAAGCGGGAGCAGGAACCTTTAAAGCTCGCTCTCTCGCTCTCCCTTAAGTACATTTTGTACAATAGCTGTGCCAATGTCTGGGGCCAAGGATTTCTTTCTATTGTTCCAAGGATTCCTTTTGATTGACTAAATGACACGACCCCGACGACGGCCAACTACTTTTACGGAAGTGCAGTAGCAGGAGTCAGAGTACAAGAGAGAGTGAGTGGCAAAGGAGAGCGCGTTCTTCATCGTCTGACCTGCTTCAAGGGTCTCTCTGTCTCTCTGTCTCTCTTTTTCTGCTTCCCGATGATCACGTTTATAACGATTATTATCATGATGATCATGAGCTGGACAGGTGCTAATTGCTGGGCTATTTTCTAGGTGCATTGAACCCACAGAAGAAGTACAAATAAAGCATAAATTCCCCAACAAGCAACCATCACTGCCCATGCAAATGCGCCACTAAACAAATCCCGAATCAAACGGAAATGAAAGAACAGAAATCAGAACCAGAAATCAGATCGGTACTTGCCTAATAACAGGGAGCAGCCAGGACACGTCCCGTACCGACCCGTCCACTTTTTGATTGGCAAAAAAAGAGAGAGAAGAAGGCAGAAAAGCGACAGACACAGAAGGAAGAAATTATAGTGTAAAGAGAGTGAAGTGAGAGCAGGAGGGATACAACAGCGCGTGAGATAAGCAATTTTAAAATGTAATCAGTTTCTGGTTGAGATTCCAGAGACAGAGAGAGAGAGAGAGAGTGAGAGATAGAACGAGTGTGGAAGGAGAGAGTTTAAAAATCAGCCCAGCAGCGGATATGAAACAGGAGATGACTTGTCTGGCTGTCTGGCTGGGCAACCTTAACCCCCTTCGGCCTCTCTCTTAATGTTTTTCTTTTGGAGAAAGAGTCCAGGCCTAGAGCCCACAACATCAGAGAGGTGTCGAAACATTGTGTACCCTTGGAAAAAGCAAATCAATTCTGTAATTCTGTAATCGAAGAAAAAGTTTAAATATTTTTTTACGTATTTATTATTTGAACTAAAACCAAAAGACTAAGTTTGAGCTTGCTCAAATCATTTTAATTGTGGTAAATATTAATTGTATTTCTCTCGTTATTCTCTTTTATTCCCTGCCAGAGCGTAATGACAGTTAAAACAGCGGCCCAGAGTAGTGCCCCGCACGCCGTGCTGCATGGAACAGTCGGCGAATGTGTCCTGCGGGATGGGTACAGGCTGCCCAGGACATTTGCTTGCGCTCGCTCGTGTTGCATTCGGGTTCGATGAGAGCAATGAGCGGAGTTTGACATAGGGACGAACGGACGGACAGTCTGACGGTCTGACGTATTGCCTTATGCGTGTGTTTCTGTGTGTGTTTGTGTGGCTGAAGGAGAAATAGTTTGCAGCTGCCGCATGCCGCATGGGTTCCCGTTGTTATTGCTTTATGGCTGGCACAAGGGAAATAAACCTTCTTAGCGCATGCCACAAAAAGCGGCAGCAACACAGCAAAAAGGGGAGTAAGCAGCAGCAAGTAAGAGAGTAAGAAAAATATACACAGAAAGGCAAAGGGGAATTGGAAATATCATCATATAAGAGCACGACCCTCGCTATAAGGTCTAAGCGGCTAAGCGATCGCGGAAATCCAAGTGGGTATCCGAACCCTATAGAGATGACGACAGAAACCAACAAGAAGTACTTGAGGACACCCATGGAAACTGTGAAAACGGTTCCTTAGAGCTACTCAAACATCTGTTGAAGGATCCACAGAAACGATAAAACCAACAGAAAAACTTGCCGAATGGAAAAAGATTTAATATTGATAAGAGCCAACCTTGGGGAACAGAAGAACCCAAAACAATTTGTGATGGAACAGTTGGCAACAGAAATTGAAGATAAAATCACAAAGAAGGAGGGAGAAACCTTTTGACTTTGTAGATGATTAAAATTAAGTGTAAGCTCTGGGGGAATACCAAATGGAATTAATTGGAAAGATTAAACCTCTTTCACATCTTTCACACCTTAAGGCGAATGGAATGCGGATTTAATATAATAATATTCCAAGCTGAAGGATACGCAAACACTCTCCCAAGTTACAGCAAAAGTGGATCCAACTCCACTCTGTTTAATGAATCAATAAAGTCATTAGCATTAGCATTCTAGGACCGCGACCTGCTCTTGATTTATAACTACTGCAGCACCCACTGACAAGGCTTGATTAGAGTGTTGATCATTAACTAAACAGAAATAGAGAGAGAGAGAGAGAGAGAAATGTCTACCACTTGTAGGACTACCTGAAGGATTGCTGGACTACCTTTTGCCACTGCTGCTGGGGTCTCGTCTCTGTTCTTTGGACACCGGTTTCCAAATTTCGGATACGTTACTCCCGATACCCTCACGTTTTTCTTCATTCGTTTCATGTTCAGCTATTTTAAGTAACAATAACGAGAGGAGCCACACAGCCAGGCAGCACAGCAAGAGAGCGGTGAGAGGCAACAAAAGCTGATCGTTCCCCCACTGTTCCCCTCTTGAGAAAACCTTCGGGCCAAGTACCAAGTACATTCATAAGATCTGAGGAATGAGCAGAGACCAAGAGCAAGTCCAGGACTGGCGGCGAGGCGGCGGCGGCGGCAGCGGCAGCCTCAAATGTCCCAAGTTGAGATTCAGGTTCAGGTTGAGGTCGATCGGGTCCCAAACCATAGGTAGAAGATCTCTTTCGTTTGTTGCCTCTCTCTCTCTCTCTCTCTCTCCTCTTTTGGTGTATCTTTGCTGCTCTCTGTATATCCCTTGGCTGCGCTTGCGCTTTTGTTTTTCCCATTCACGAAATTCTTGGAAATTCTTCTTTCGATCAGTAAATCTTTAGAGCCGGAGCCAGAACCAGAACCAGAGAGCGAGTGCCTCGGCCTCGCCCTTTGTTGTACGTACGAGAAGTAGTTCTTGTTCTGGTTACGTTTCCTATTAAATACAGGAAAGGACAGTGCACTGTGACAGGACACTGCAATTAGCTTGAGAGAGAGAGAGAGTCCCCAAGAGTGGGTAGCGTGGGAGCTTCCTCTTGGCTTGAAAACGGAAGTGAGCCCCAAAAACCCAGAAATCAAACAGCACACGGGCCAACGTGCAGGCAGGCAGGAGGGCAGTTGGGCATGGGCATGGCAGGCAGATGTCCCAAAAGAAATAAAAACTATTGTGGAAAAAGGTGGAAATGTGGCAACAGAAGTGGAAGGAAGCAACAACAACAACAACAACAACAACAACAACAACAACACACCACAACGCACTCTTCGTACGGTACACCTGGTCTCCCTCCGTCTTGTGTCTTGCGCAAAATTGTAGAGGAGGTACATGGAGACGAAGCGCACCCCTAAATACAACAAAACCAACAAAAGAAGAGAGGAAAAGGAAAAATGAAACGACACGTAGAAAAATAAATGTACAAATAGCAAGGCAGCGGCTGGGGCTGGGGCACCCCTCTCCCATAGTAACCAATTCTTTTGCTCTGCCTGAAGCCTCTGCTGCTACGCTGTGTTGCTGTTGCTGCTTTGTGCTCCTTTTTGCTCCTGCCACTTCAGACAGTCTGGTAGGAAAGTGGAACGAACCACAGGGTAGACCAGAGAGGGGTTGGGGTTGGGGTTGCGATGGGAGATGGGAGTGCACTCTGCGCTCTGTAAACTTCTTGCATGTTGAGGTATTACCTCAACACCTCACAGTCGCCCTACAAGAGAGATATTTACGTTGGCCATGGGCCATGTCCTATAATTGTTGCTGCCGAAATGCAACAGAAGTCCGAGTCCGAGTCCTGTCCGACTCGAAGAGGGTGCGCCATGGCTGCCATGCTGTGCCTCAAGGATCTTGTGTTAGAATGGCCCAACGCTGTCGTTTGGCTGGTTTCCCCTCCACAGGAAACGAAAAGTGGTTGCCGCTTGTTGCAGTTGCAGCAATGGGGGAAGAATTCTGCACCACACGGTGCACAGTGGGTCCAAAGTGGACTGTCAAATTACAGTGCAAATTACACATAAGCGAGCGGATACTTTTCGAGGATTCTGCTCCTCAATCCCCAAATAAAAGCTCATTCGAGTGCAGAACCCAAATTGGAACCCACTGTGCTCGGCCGTTGGAGAATTTCGAAGAATTACTCCTTTGAGCGGGCAAAGTCCAATTGCAGCAGGCGGCGGCAACAATGTCGAGAAGGAAGGGTGCCGACGGTGACCAAACGGACGGATTGACTGACTGACTGACTGGCTGTTGAGCTGAGAGGGCTGCTCCCTGGTGCTGGCTGCGGCACTGAGCCAATAATTAAACTAAACTAAAGCAACAGCAGAACTGCAGCAGAGGCAGAACAGTGGCTGGAACAGGGGCTGCAACAACCCCTAGGCGGGGGACCGACCAGCCAGCACTCCACTCCACTCCAGACAGCCCCGAATAGGGTGAACAAATTTTCATTTTACTTTTAGCTGTGCAAAAAAAAAGAGGAACGGGAGAGAAAAATAATAGGCGAAGAATGAATACCCTGGAAAACATATGGAGCAATCTTTTAAGAATTCTGTTAAGTTACTCCAAAGCGACTACCCAAAGCTATCCATGGAGGCATGGGAGAGGTCAGACCAACCTTATCTTCGCCTTACCTTGGACTCGACTTACATGGAGTTATCATACCCTCGCCACATAGCAAATACAACTAAAGGGTATTATAAATTAGAGCAAAGTCCGCGGACCGCGGAGGGTTGTTGCTCGCTTACAACTAATCAGAGGGTTTCGTTTCCCCTCTGCGAAGTGATGGAATGTTGCGCCAGGAGAGATCCGGATAGACCCCCGAGAACAGCTGGCACTATTATCCTTATCCTTATTTTTTTTGACACTTTTTTTGTTCTTATTTGAGGTTGGGCTCAGGCCCGAAGAACTATCGCGCGTGTCAAGAAAATTGTTTGAAAAATCTTTGGCATAACATTTAGCCCCCGAAAAGCGGAAAAACTGTGCGAAAACGAATGCAGATTATTTATGAGGCAGGGCCCAAAGGGAAAATGAGGGATGCTGGAGGCAGGATACAGAATACAGAATACAGGACTGATGCAATCTGTGCAATTACATGCATGAGATTTAGAAAATCGGGCGAAGAAATCGGAGCGGGTTAAAGGTGGGAGAGATCGGATCACGGGGAACTGCACCCAACAGCAACCCTCCTTCAGGTATGGAAAAGTGTCCCCGTTTCGGATCCCGACAGAGACACGCGGCTTGGGCTTTTGTGTGTGAAAATCATCAGAGCAGAATTAAATCCAAATCCCTCCCTGACAGACCCGCCCTCCCATAACCAGTCCCTGTCCCATTTGGTCGGCTTGTCTGTCCCGCTTGTCCCTCGTGGGATTAATTAGCATTCGGTTTAAAAAGAGAACGAGAACATTTTCTTTTTCTTGCACCATTCCCATTCCCATTCCCATTCGACATGCATTTAATTTATGCCTTTTGGCGGACACCAAAGTGTCAAGTGAATGTCAAACAAATCTGTGAAATAAAAATAGATAGAAGGGAAAATTGATTCGTAAGCTTAATTTTCCACACAGCAAATGAGAGAGAGAGACATAACCAGTTTCTCCTGCTGTGCTCTGTGTGAAAAGGATCCCGGTGTTTGTCCATTTGTGGACTTACAAGTTTTCATCTTTTTTTGATGTTTGTCCGCGAATGTCCCCGCGGCCAGCGTTTCGGGTTCATTTCGTTTTGGGGTTAACTTGTTCCCTTGCCATTTGTTTGTTTAGTTGTTTGTCGCACGCAGTCTTCTACAAAGTACTCGTATGGCATAGTACGTAGTCGCTTTCGACTTGTTCGCCGCGGTTCAGTGGCCCTGCCCTGGTGATACCCCTTGAACCCTTCGTACGCCGCTTCCCCGGGGAGGTTAAGTGTAGATCGAATGCTTGAAATTTCTCTTTCCATTTGCATACAATGCTTAAGTTTCAAACTAATTTGTTTGCATACAGCACAGGATTTGTTATCTAGCGAATTACAAATTACAATTAAAGAGATAATCTTTGATGCCCCTTTTAGGCCTATCCAAAGGGTTTTTTCTTGAGGAAAGACATCGAGATTCTGTCATTGATTTTTTATGGCCCTTCTTAAAAAGAGATCTTGATATTTTCTTTTGGGACCTGAAGTCTTTACAGCACAAATGACAAAGAGAATGCTCAGGCAATCAAAAATCAAATAAATGTCGTGTGCATGATAAATTGAAAATCGACTCTAGTCACTAGAATAAGGTTTTCCTGCCTTAAATATTATCTCTAATATCTTTCATATGAAAACAATATTTAATAAATATTTTGAACACTCACCAACACCAAAATAATAATTAAAGGCAGCAATCTGTAAGTAGAAATGAAATAAAAAATATTATTAGCAAAGGATCAAGTGGAAAACTTAACCTAAATTGAAGTCTAATTTGGTATTAATATTTCTTGGCACTCAAAATAGATTTTCACGATTTTGACATGACTATGCTAACAAATTGAAGGTCAAGAACAGGTTTTAGTGTACATTTTTCCCCATCAAAAGTTACGTTCATAAACATCGTCTAATGATATGTTTGTGGAGGCATTGTCGAGTTGTTTTCTGAATCTCGAACCCCACCTTTCTGGGCTAGAGGCAGGCCCCTAACCTAAATCAACACAAATCATAAAGTTGAAGTTGTCTGCCACGATATAGAGCAAAGCTTGAGGAGGAGCAGAGCAGGGCAGAGTTTGCTTGCAGGCAAACACAAACACAAATACCAAGACGGAGAGGAGTCGCAACAAAGTTGTCAAATCAAACAGAAACCTGAGGAGTAGTCGCACAGCCCATGCCATAGGATCCGTTTGGGTTTTGGTGTTAAAAATATGAGAAACATTTATAAACTTTTTGTACGCTGAACGTGAACCTGGAACCTGGAACCTGGGAGCCTGAAGCCTCCAGAGTTTCGCTTGCTGGCATTTAAAGAACTTTAGCGATTTATGCGTCTGTCCGTGGAGTCAGTATGAAACCTGATTTTGCAGTAAAAGGGCCCAGGGACAGTGGCAGGGCGTAGGTAGGAGAACCCCAGACCAGCCCGGCCAGACCCGACCCGACCATATCCAAAGACCAAGACCAAGACGGGCTGGAGTCAAAGTCGAAGTCAGTGACTATGCAATAGATGGCAAAAATCGAAGCGGGAGTCGGGCTGTTTGCCGGTGCATTCCAGTGTCTGTGCTGCTGCTGCTGCTGCTGCTGGCTCCTTCCATTGATTCTGCCACATGTTGCACACACTGTGAGAATGAATTTAATTAAAGAAAATCCACCCAGAGACCAATGGAGCGCCACACAATTCAAGCAGACAGCCGCCAGACCCCGAACTCTCGAATCGAAAACTAGTCCAAAGTCTAGCCTGGTGGGAGACTGTGGGGCAAATATGCCAATAAAATGGCTTAAAAAATATAAACTTATGGCAAAGACTAAACAATTATCAAGAATATCAAAGACAGGGTATTTCGTTGGGAACAGAGAGAGCCTTAGAAATAATTTAAGTTCTCGGAAACATCGAAAGAAAATTGAAGTTTAGATCTTTCCTGCTGCAATATGCTTAGTTTTCAAATAGTCTTTGGTTATAGCGAATTTCTGCATCATTCCATGGGTGTTTTCGTTGAATTTGTGATTAAATCTAAAGCCATTCAGTGGAACTTTCAAAACTGGAATCAATGTGCCGCCCCAACATGCGATGCACCGCTGCAACAAAATGCCAATTAAATCTACTTTCAGTGGCACATTAAAATGCAATAAAATATATATATTCTCTCTCTCTCTCTCTGTCTCTCTTAACAAATATTTCATGCCACAGACGTGGCATTCGTGGGTTCGGCTCTGCTCTGCTCTCCTTGCGACGCGTAGAGATGTGAATACTGGGCGTTCAGCGATAAGCTTACAATCATCGACTGACTGCCATGCGAATTGTATAGCCTCGAAAAATGGCAAAATATTCAGACATTCAGCCAAGTCGTCGCGGTCCGGCTGCCCCTGCCGCATATTTAGCTCGCATTGCAGCATAATTTGATGTAATTTCCGTTGCATCTTGCAGCGTTTTGTACTGCCAGGAGCCAAGTGCCACGACGACGCGACTGATTCGTGATATCGAACACCGAACCACGAAAATTATATTGTGCGCAATACTGAACCGTTTCAAGGTTACGCTTACTCTCTGTCCCCTGCCCTGCCTCTGGAACTTAGTCTCCACTTGCGTGACTTCCAACAGACACACAGAAAACAGTAAACAATGAATAACAATATCCTCATGCAATTCTGGACATCGCAGAAGGCATGCACATTCGTTTCTATGATACTATTTTGGTAGAAATATTGTATTTCTATAAGCCAGCAAGCCAGTAGCTTTCAGCCAGTGAATCCTTAGACATGAAGCCAGGAATGTGAGCCAACTTAAACCTATGGGCAGCAAAGCTCCTCACTCTTTCCAACACCCATTAAAAACGAGTGTCTTGTCAGTGTTTGTCAGGCTTAGGAGCAGCAGAAGGAACGGAAGCCTTAAGAGATAAACTGTGGCTCGCTTCGGTGCCTCCGTCTGCCCTGTCCCCCCTGTTCCGACTATGAACCTAACCGCAAAAAGTGAAAAATTTCGCCAGTTTGTGTGTGTTATCTTAACCCGTTCACTGTCCCGCTGTCCCGTCATGTCCAGCAATGCAATGAAATAAATGAAGTTAAGCCAATTTGAGGTTAAAGCCCAAAGAAGGAATTCATTATTTTTGCTGCTGTTGTTGTTGTTGTTGTTGCTGCTGCCACACGAAACGCGTGTCCTGCTTGGTGGAAAAGGAATTCGCAAAAAAAGAGAAGAGAAGGCAGCAAAAAACAAAACAAAAACCACAGAAATGCGACAAATGCAACAATAGCTGTAAAAGACTGTAAGAAACCAAAGGAAACAGAAACCGCAATAAACTTGAGCGAGAGAGAAAGATATGGCAAAAGAGATAAGCCGACTGCAAGAAATATAACCAGTAGGTGGGGGGGATATTATGTACATATGCTCCAACCATTGGCCAGCATTCCACGAATTAGAGATTCTTCTGTAGCAAAAGCCCCCGCTATATTCTCAGAGCAGCGCCTACAAAAAGCAGCTCAAATGTTAGGTTACGGCCCGGTGTCTGAGAGACATTTCCCCATGCCCTTATCTAACCCTTCACACATTTGGGAAGAACAAAAACACATCTCTATATTCTCGACCCGAATAATTGCAGTATGTATAATGAAAGCAAAGCAATCGAGCCAACCAGTTTGTCCGATAACACAATTCACATTCACCTCCTCCGGCGCAGGCTGCTGGTCGTGCTCCAGCGCTGATGTCGGGGCGGCCAACTCCAAAAGGGCATCACAACAACGTAAACAACATCCAATATCAAGGAGAGAAGCGAACCCCGGCCAAGAGAGGAGGGTCAGACCGACCGACCACCGCCATAGGCAACAACAAAACACCAGAAAAAATAAGTGGAAAGGCACAAAATATGCGATAAATGGATACCCTTTGTGGCAGAAAATGGGTGAAGTTTAGGGGCGGATTTATGGGATATTTATAAGAAATTCTTCAAAATAATGTTTCAGCTTTTGGGCAAAAGGAAACAATTGGATTTCTTTACCATTAGAGCCAGTGGAATAGAGGATTAAAATCTCTTAAAATATTTGTTAAGGATGGTAAAGCTCATAAATAAAATCAATTGCATTTGAATTTGCCCAAATTGCACATGTAAAATACGTGCTTCGATTTCCTGAAGTTTCCATAATATTCGTTTAGTATTCAAATATTCCTAGCAGGCTATACCAAAAGCCCCCACTAAGTCCATAAAACCCAATTGTGAGAAATAAAGGAAAAGCATCAACAGATTATGCGCCGCCGTTGCAGGAGGTTGTTCCATGAAGTTACTGTTGTTGCTGTTGCTGCTGATGTTGCAAGGAGCCGTGCTGCTGGTAAGGAGCAGGAGAAGGCGCGATACGATGCGTGTCTGGGCTCTTTAGACATTCATCTCCGCTGCTTCCCACCGCCCGCTCCTTGCACACACACACATTGAGAATTCCATTGAAATCGTTTGAAAATTGAGCCCACTGCAGGCGAGTGGGGGGGAGTGACTGGGGGGAACAGACGCGTCTACCGCTTCTCGTAATAAATATGCGCCATAAGTTTTTTGTCTGGGGGCAGGGCGACAGATACAGCGACGACGTCAACTGATGATGACGTTGCCATCCTTTGACTTTGGGGTTCTGGTTCTTGGATTGTGTGGCATGCAAGGCATATCACAGTAGAGGGTGCGCTCTATTACACGATCTGGCCTTGCCTTACCTTCCACATGAACCATACCATTGGGACATCGATTCAACTGCCACATCCTCCTGCCTCTGCTACACTCTTAGGCCAGGCAGAATACACATAAAATGTGTAAAAATAACAAAGCATATGAGTTGCATTTTTAGCGGGGCCAAAGGAAATGGATGCACATTAAGAGAGCTTCGCTCGGACTAGGAGCAGACCAGGCGCTGAAGGGTAGCTGACGAGCTGCTGAAGAAGGGTGTGGTGTGTGCTGGTGGTGGTGGTGCAAAGGAGTTGCTGCTGTTGGCTGTGGGGGAGGCACAAGAGTGCTGCAGCACCCGCATAATAAACCAGAGCGCATAAAAATGTGTGTAAAATTGCAACCGCAACGTATTTTTGCTTGTAATTGCCCAGACGACTCCAACGAACGTCCTCGCCACAGACACTGTGAGAAGGGGGCTGGAGGGGAACCAACAACAATGTTGCACACACGCAGACAGAGACCCCACCAGACGAAGAGAGGAGCAGAGCAGCCGTTGGAGAGGAGAGCAGAGGCGGGAGAAGGAGTAAAAAGTAAGTCGGCAGATGAAACGGTCAGACACTAAACCCGACAGCCAGCCAATAACAACAGTAACAACAAGAACAAAAACAACACCAACAACACATCCGGCGAGAGAGCGACAAAAAGCAACAACAAGTTGAACTGCACTTCGACAGAATGTAACGACTGTGTGAATGCCCTACATAAAATCAAGGCATACAACACATTCTATAACAAATATTCGTTTGAAAGAAAATTGCTTAAATAATTGCTTAGCTAAAATTCAACAAAATTAAATACAAATTGATGTTTTTTCAAATTAAATTGTCAACTAATATGCCCCACGAGTGCAAAAAAGCAAAACGTAACTGCAAGTGCCAAAGCAGAGCGAGCGCCACACGCACACACACAAGCACCAATACGAGCAGCCGACGACGAGCAGGACAACGACCAAAGAACGAAGCTGTAAAAAAAAACCACAGCTTTTGAGCTGCAATCGGAGTCTCTCTCTCTGTCCCACTCCCGCCTCGCTCACGGATGAGTGCTGTGTGTATGCATGTATGCGCGAAGCGCTGCAAAATTTCATGAATGGAATTTGTAAATTTTATTTTCATTTGCAACGTTTTCGTTTTCCTCTTCCTCTGCTGCTGGCTGCTGCTTCTTCTTCTCCTCAGCGTGCCTTACTCATGCTTGCTGTTGCTGTTGTTGTTGCAGCGCTAATCATGTGGAGAGCATCGGTGTGTGGGTGCGACAGAGAAAGAGAGCAAAGACTGAGAGGTAGGGAGACCGCAGTCAGAGGCCCCCAAGCAAGTGGGGCAGACAACAACAATGATGTGGTATGTTGTTCAACTTCTAGTTGTTCTGCCCCACCTCACCCACTCTACCACCTCCTCCCCCGTCTGAAACGGGTTTTGTGGCCACAGACACTTTTTTATTCATATTTGTGGCATGTCCTCTTTTCTTCTCCCCCCTTAGCACTTCCTAAATACACCCCCACACAAAAAAATGGTGTAATAGTTTTCTTTTCATTCTTTTTTTTCTAATCAACGGGCAACAAAACGAATCAGCAGCATAAACAATAGAAGAGCCAGAGGACGAAGAAGAGGCAACAAAAACTAATGCGTTTTTAATTGTTTGCTGCCGCATGCCACTGGCGAGCCTCCGATGACGTTGCACCCCCGTCGTCTGGTCATTTTTTGTGGGTGCTAATTACAAGCGAACCCCAAAAGTGATTTGGGGAAGAGAGAGCACGAGAGTTTTATGTTTGCATTTGCAGAGAGTAACAAAAAATAGTTAATTATACTAAAGGCACAACTAAGTACATAAATACAAACTAAGGGCCTAGAGCGGGGATCTGTTTGAATGGGATGGCGATGGGGAGGGGCGTGCCTGGTTGAGGCAGACACGAAATTCCATTAAACAAAAATGCGGCGAGAACGCAATTACAGAGCAAAGTAGATAAACGACAAACGGGGCGACAACACAACGAGTAGAGCAAGTAAATGACGAGGAGGATGTGGCCAGAGCGCTGCTGGAAGTAGCAAAGAGAGAGAGAGAGAGACAGAGACAGCGAGAGGACAGAGCTCTCTGCTAAATTAAATACATAAAGCGCAGCAAATGGTTGAAGGCAGCAGCAAAGCAAAGCAGCAACGCAGCAGAGAGTGCAGCGCAGTAAAAAAACAAGAACAAAAGCTACAACAAGAATGTGAAAGCTGCCAAGCCGAAGCTTTGGGTACCCTTTTAGAAGCAAGGGGCCCGGCAAAGGCCCGAGGGGCCAGCCTCGTTGTTCAAAATCCAGCCCTGTCCTTTGTATAGAAATCTTTGATTCCAATTATGATAGATCCGTTCAAAGGATAATGCCATCGTTGCTATTAGAGTTCCGATTGGTTAATTTTATTTATTACAAGTTTTCGGACTACCATCATCGATCTACCCACACTGAGTTACGTTAACAGGGTACCACTGCATTACCTTAAGGTCGTCCTCCCAGCAAGAGCATGGAAAAAATACCCACAAAAAGAACAGAAACGCCAACAAGAGCCACACACACACACACACACCACACTCCATTGAGGGCCGGGCCATAAAAATAGCCATTTGACTTTGAACTTTGCGACGACAACGACGACGTCGGGGTCCACAGGTGAGGGAACGAAAGGATATGCAGCCGATGGAGAGATCTGGCTGGCCTCTGGCTGTGTGTGAGATTGTATTATATGGATTGGCATTTATGTGGCAGACACTCGTATGCATATTGCATGGGTGTAACCGAGCAATATAATCTAATCGGTCAATGCGAAACCGAGCCCCATAAACCAACAACAGGCCATACTATAAACAAATTGTTCAAGAAAACGATTGGTTAAAACAGGAATTGTATGGGGTCAACGATAACCGTGGCATATGCCACAAAAAAAAACCCACCTGTTGCCCGACAAACAAGAAGAAACAAATTATCGACAGGCCATAGAAGAAGGTGCAATAGAAGAGGAATATGGGGGGATCCTGGTTCCTAATTATAAAACAACACAAATCGAAGATATCTGAGGGAGCAGTAGCAGCTGCTCCTAGAAAATCTACCAGGCCGGTGTGTCTGTGTGTGTGTATTAGAAGTGTTCCAAAGGTACATAAATTATGAGCACTGTACACACAGAACTCAGGATGCTTGGGATTATAAAAGATCATCCCATAGGCAAAACGAAGATCAAAAAGCAGAGGAACGTCCGCTTTTCCTATTCCTAGTCCATTCAGTAGGCGAGATGATGCAAAATGTCCTCAGGATTGTTTGGTTTTGCGCAGCTGCCGTGAAGAAAGTGAAATTTTCGGTTGCAACGACTTTTGCAATTGTCTCAATGGTCGAGTGATCCTCTACTCCTCACACTTCCATTGTGTCGGCGCGGTGCGGGCAGCTGTCTGAGGGGACCCATAAATTGCATTCGTTATCGATTTTTTCTCCTTCTCACTTTCTGTCTGTCTTTGATTTCCCTGAGATCCGGGGGTGAAATGCTTTTACCTTTCGCATAATTCCATATGCATTAGGCAATCAGAGCAAGAAATTACCCTTCGTACAGCTGCTCCTGCTGCTCTTATTTATGGCATAATCAAATCAAATCAAATCAATTTCGTGTAATTATCTAGGGTTGCATTTTTTTCGTTGTTGTCATAAGTATTGGGCAGGAATTATGATTAGGGTGAGCCTCTGTTTTTTGCTTTTCCCAGTTGACTAGGGTGACGGCCAGGCATGGGAATATTTCTGTCTGGGTGATCAAGAATAAATCATTTGCAGCATCTGTAAATCTATACAAATGATAGCCGAAATTAACTGAGAGTCGTAAGTCCTTCTTGTTAAGAAGTTTCAATTTATATTCAACATTTGGCAGTGTATATTGTCTTTCTTCTATAACCGATTTAAATGGGATTAAATTTACAATACACAGCAATGAGTCACAGCCCTGAATCTTGAAAATCATTAACTAATTTTATGTTGTACTTTGAGTAAAAATCTAAATTGGTTTAAGGTGTGTTTTTGTGTTCTAATAACATTGGTTTCTTCTTCTATTCAATAAATTCTTCTTTCCCCACAAACATTATTCAAACCACCGACTGACCTCTGCTGAACCCAAAAATTCGTTATCAAAATGCTTCATTCATTCCCATGCACAAGCAGTAGATCCCCAAAACAGAGTGTGGTGCGGTGGTGATGTCTGCTTATAAATCGTATAAACATCCGCTGTTACGCTTCACCGTCTACACATGAAGGTGGCAGGCATACATTTGTACATAAAATATACATGCATAAATACATATTCACATACGAGTATGATGTATCTCCCCCCTGAACACCCCCGTAACATTAATCATAACGATTAATCATTTTATCAATGAAGTGCAAAGTCGCTTTGCGACATAAAAACCCAAAGAGATAGAGGAATAAAGAGAAAGGGGCAAAGAGGGAGCAGAAAAAACAACCGAGTGAAATATTTGCAAAAAGGGAGAAAGAGAGAGAACAAAACTAGGGAATCAAGACGACGATGCTACACAACGCCAATGTGACCTAATTGGGGTTTCTGGAGTGTGGAATGGATTAATATTCTTGTTTGCTTTTCTTACTTTCACAGCGGAGTAGGGTATTTTTGTAGGGTATTATTCTTTTTGTCATAGGTATGCAGAGCATATTTCCAAATTACGTTCTATAAATGATCACGAAAACAAAGATCGTTCGAAAAACATCTTTAAGTGAGAGCATTGCCTGCCAGGGTATCTTAATCTTCGAATCGTTAATGTTTTAATCCTTGTTTGTTTTTTTTTTACCCGTTGCCGTCAGAGTCGTCGTCAAGTGACGACATCACCCACAAAAAAAACAGCAAACGGACAACATATGAGTTAAGTTGTCATAAATGGACATGGGCAGCGACACGACGTGACCCGACCCCTGCTGCTTCCGTCCAGTGAGCAGTGCATCTCTTTCCAGCAGTTAATCGATGATGTCGGCAACAGTGTGCAGAGGCAGAGACAGCAGCAGAGGTAGAGCAGAGCAATGCATCTTGTTCTTGCTGGAGCAGGCAGAGCCAGAATCACAGGGACTGTCAAATCGGAGGTAAGGCAGTTTCCTACTCGCTGTAACGAAAGTCTGAGCTGCCTTACCATCCATTTAATGTGCCTTGGACCAGAACCAAAGCTTCGAAGCCAGTGCAGAGCCGTAGCAGAGAAGTCAGCGCTGACGTTGGCTAAACTTTTACTTTACTTTGTCGCTGGCGTTGCTGCTGCGCTCTGCTGCTGTCGTTGCTGTTTTTCTTTTCTTCCTTTTGCTCCAATTTGCACGCACAAACGGCAACAAAAGTCGCGAATCGGATTGCCACTGTGTGAGTGTGTGTGCGTGTCTCTCGTGTGAGAGAGGGAGAAATTCCATATTCCACATTTTTCTTGGGGCCCAACGCAGCAACAGCAGCAGAATGCCACTGCGCCAGCTTCGCTACGTCTTTTCTTTTTCCTTCTCTCTCTCACTCTCTATCACTCTTTTTATAACTTTTTTTGTTGCTTTTGCGCAAATATTTAAAAATAGCCAAGCGAAAAAAAGCCAAAAGCCCAACAACAGAAACCAGCCAACGGGCAAAACAAAAACAAAAAGAAAGGAAAAAGAAAGAAGGAATTAAACAACAACTAACGAGGGCCAGCAACAACAAGAGGGCGGGGATGCGGACAATTCGTAATGCTCTTTTATGAGCTTTCGCTTAACGGATTAAACCGATTATAATAATGAGATGGGGTACAGAAATAGTAGGGCAAAGCAACATAGATGGAGTGCGGGAGAACTTTTAGAAAAAGATTCAGAGATACTTTCAAATAATTCCCACAATCTCAGTAACTCGGGGGTACCTTTGTATTCATTTAATTTATCCTTTAGCCCCATTTAATTTTTATTACACTACCCACTCACAAATTCACAGTAACACAGTTTCTGCAGAGGCTTTACAGTCCCGACCTCTAATTAGGTATGTTAATACAAAAATTTCCCTAAGAATTACCCTGATCCTTGCTGAACCCAATTCCCCCAATCCTCATACATAAATGGATTGTACATTCCCCCAACAATTTCCCACTCTAATTACAGCAAAAAAGGGTATGTAACCAAAAGGCAAGGTCAGAGCAAAGCAAAACCGTGCGAGGCGACGGGAACAACAAAAGACACAGCGACAGAAACGGACGGACGGGAGGCGCAACACTAACAAAACATCAGCAGCAACAACAACAAGAAACATATTAATGAAATCGCTTTTAACTCGTTTCGCTCAAGTATTTTATACACAAATACATACACATGTGTGTATCCGTATAAATTGTGTGTAGAAGTGTGGAGGAAGACATGACATGCCTTCTCATGTGGTGGCCCCCTCTCGTGGTATGTTATAAAAGTGCAACAACAATATTAATACACACACACACAGCAGAGCACAGCACACTCGGGCACATGATAAAAACAAACACGACACGATCGGATGCGATCGGAGCCCCAAAACGATGACCCAAAGTGGCCAGGCGGCTACAATAATAAATGAAATTCAAGTATTTAATATATTATCAAAAGTATTAGCCTGTCCAAAACCAAATGTGTGCGTATTGTATATTGCTTGGAGCAAGTGCGCCAAATGGTATTTGATGTTTATATTTGAGATTGGGTAAGCGTCTCGATGGAGGGATCATCAGGTTCGTCTTGGAGGGTGTTGCCAGACTACCCGAATTGAGGGCTCGCCTTTGGATTTATTTATAGAAATTTACTTTTCAGTTTATCAATTTTCATTCGTACAATAAATCAGCTAAGCTAAGCCCATAGGTTGCAGCGTTTTTGGTTAGATATTACTAACTAAATTAAATCACAGGTCAAACAATTTCTGGACTCACATAAACATTCATTTTCTACACCATTAACAATAATTAGACCAATTTTATGGTTAGAGCTCGAGTAAGAGTGACCTCAATTTAATAAATGGTGTCTCAAAGGTTCCCGTGCCTTATCGCAACAGCAGATAAAAGCAAACATAGACCCACTAGACAGACACAATCAATATTTTCAGTTACAATTGCAGTTACGAGACTGTGACTGGGCGGGAACAAATCACTGTTCCACTTGGAATTCGTTGGCCTCCGATCGGATGAATGAAAATCCAAACATTGGTCAGCGACACCTTTATGAGAGGTTGTCAAAGAGAAAACAAAATAAATGGCCAAATCATTGCTTCCGTAATGGAATATAGGATTCAAAAAATCATGTGTATACCCCAAACATGGGGAACAGGTAAAAAGAGGCGCTTAGGGGAACTGGTTCACAAAAGACCCGACCACGACTACGACGACGGCGATGGCCAAGAAACTCTTGCCCCGAAGGCCAAGCAAAATCAAAGTAACCAAATACAAAAACAAAAAATGCAGACTCGGAAATATCATGGAGAGAGAAAAATAAAACGCCCATGGAGACAGCGTCGTCGCCGTCTTCTTCGATGGCCGCCATTGTGCCCCGCCGCCGACGTTTGGTAGCTTCAGTATACACATGCATAATTCGGTTTGGATGTGTTTGTGGCGGGGAGGGGTCATCAAACTATGACGTCGCCAAAATCAGACTCCCAAGTCGAGGATTGCATTTCCAGCTCCTGCTAGTCGGTTCTTCTATAATTCCTGAAGCCGAGACATTATCATTTTGAAACGAGTTCCGTGTTCCCATATCTGGGTTAATTGGTACACTGATAAGGCCCCACATGCAGCTAGTCATGCGCTCGTTTTCGAGTTGGGGATCACAGTTTTGGCAACAAACATGCAACCACAAAGTTGTATAAGAATTGTATATTTCTGTATTGTATTGTATTTCCTGGATAGATGATTTTCGATTTTACTGTGGACTAATCGTAACGAACTATTGCAGTTCCAAAAGAGCTGAAATTCCACTCAAAGAAATTCAAAAGCGGTGTCTTATTCTAATGCCTCAACCCACTCTACTGCTTGGCAACTGCATGTCTGCTGCTTCTCAAAAAATGCTTGCCACATGGTACTAGCTCAATCACGTGCAAAAAGTCACAGGTTGCCTTAGCAGCATCCCTTAGGAGCAGTCTGGCAACGCTTTAAATACTTGGAAATTAAAAACTAATCAGAGATTTTACATTCCCAGGGGCCTCCCGCTTTCTCGGATTGTTTCAACAATGCAATTAAACATGTATTACACATACACTCACAAACACTTGTAGTATAAGTATACATAAGGCTTGACTTTATGTTGGAGATAAATCAAATTGAAATTGCCAATGACGTCAGCTTCTGAAATCTTGCGAATTGAAGCGGCTACCCCCAGCCAAAGAACACTTTGAGGGGTTGCACTTAAACAAATTATATAAAAGTGCACACACTCCCCCACATACACACACACGCACACCTAGCGACCGACCGCCGACCCACACGCCACGAGCGGGCAGCTGGCGCGTCAGCTGGTAGTAGCCGGCAGGCGGCAGCGGCAAACCACCCACACAGCAGGAGCGCTGCTGGCTGCGGGAAAAAACAGTTGGTTTGCCCTGCCCTGCTGCTCCTGCATAGAGAATGCCCAGCGGAGCACCCCCCAACACACACACGCACACACAGTCGGCACACACACGCACACCTCTAACATCTAGAATACTACCTACCACATTTTTTCCATTTCGTCTTGTATGGATTTTTCCGCCACGTTTTTCACACAGTTCCAGATGAGCCAGCGAGGTGCTTTTGATCGCAAATTGTAGATAATAAAATTACCTTTCGGTTGAGCTGGTTTCGATGCGGTTTATTCAAAGATTTCCTAGCGAAAGAGCCACTCGAAATTTATAACCCAGCCAATGTGCTCTGTGCTTCTTCCTCTTCGAACACCATGACAATTTGGTGGCGACGACGACAGCAGCCTACAGACTTGCGGGCAGAAAGAGAGAGCGAGCGAGAGACGACGACGAGGCGAGGTGAGCAGAGCGGCGAATTGAAAAAGCAACAGCAAACCAACAACAGCAACTACAGCAGCAGCAGCACCAGCAAAGGCGAAATGCGGCGCGCAGCGGTGATGACGTTTTTGTTGCTTTCCTTTCCACCTTCGACGAGCTCTTTTCTTTTATATGAAATATTTACTTCCTCTGCAATCCGCACTTACTATTAGTCTTTACTTTTATTGCAGCTTGTTTGTAGTTTGTAGCACTGCTAGATATTTTTCAGCTTGACACACTCGCGACTTTGATTTCGACGCGTTTCATGAGCGAAATGAACAACTTGCTGCTGCTGTGGTGGTGTGTTGTTGTGTGTGTTTGAGTGGTGTGCGTTTTATTGCTCGATTTGCCTTTCCTTTCATACTTTGTTTGTTCTTTTACACACGCCTTCGTGTATCGCAGTGTTGATTTTTTTCAATCATTCAATCGCAAATTTCACCTTGGCTCCCACGCAAACGACAGATATTTCAAGGAAATCTCTCTCTCTCTTCAGCAAACACTAATGCACACGCATAACGGCCCGGCAAGCATTTTTGTTGTTTATCGTTGTTGTTGTTGTTGCGAGTCAGCTGTTCGCTCGGCATTCACGTACATCTAGAGATGGCATAGCGTGTGAATTTTGTATCGCATGCGAGATGATACTATTGTGTTGATAGTTGACCGCCAAGATCTGAATTTCGGATGAATGTTTGCCGCCAAATAGGATGAAACAACAATTTAAATTCAAATATAATTTGTATAATGCGCTCTGGGGACATTTATTTGATGAGGGATAATCAAAGTATGAGCAGTAGATACGATTATTAAGGTGGAGGACTCTTTTGCAGCGAATCTAAACCGAAGGCTGCATCTAGGAAAGTGCATTGAACTGTGCCCTGGGAATTCGGCTGCCTCGTCTGGGAATACCACACGTTGCAAATTCACAAAGCCTAAAAAATTGCGCCAACCAAAAAAAAAGGGTAAAGTAAATCCAGAAACCCCCCAGACGCTGGACTCACAAAGGACCAAAAGTCTTAATTGCATTTGCAAGCATCAGCAGCAGCCGCCGCACAATTGAATGGTTTTTTGATAAGTCATCATCCTCTCCTCTCTCACACGTCGCCAAACCTCACCTCTCACCACAGACAGGGGATGGATGCAGTCGCCGGTCGCCGGTCGCCAGAGTGCAGATATTTCGGGGCTTGTGCAGCTTTTTGTGAGGTTTTTGTTTTTGGCATTTCACTTATGATTAATGGAGACAAGGAAGGAGTAAATGCAATCGACATACCAGCTGAAAAGCACAAGAGGTAAAAAAGGGGTGGAAACGGCAGTCAGGATGTCAAAATTCTTTTAATACCTAAGCGAAAAAATCACTGGATATCCGGGGGGATCCGTTTGCACCGGCGACAGCTTTGCTCAAATATCAATTATAACAAACACTTCGAAGTTGCTGTTGTCCGCGTCCTGTACGATTTGCATGGCCGAGTAGGTTATTGCCTTCACCTCGGTGCCCTGCGGATGTTTGCCCAGCTCGAATGGTTCGCCGTAGCAGCGGCAGACAATCTCGAAGGTCTCCAGATCGAATTTGGTGATTTCCAGTTTCTTGCACACCAGATTCGGCTCACAGGAGAACAGGAATAGCAGCTCGTCGAGAAAGTGAAACAATAGGCCCTCCAGATCATCGCCCTTGGCCTCGATCTCATAGCAGCTCTCCACGGACACGTACTCCAGCTCCGTCATGTATCCGAACATGGAGACGCCGCACTGCTCGAAGGCCTCCGTCAGCGTAGTGCCCCAGGCATGGAGTCTGCAAAATGTGTTAATTATAGTATAGATAAGGCGTTGTTGTTGTTGCTAGTACTCACTGCACGTCGGCCGTGTGGTCCAGGTCTGCAAACAAATCAAAACAATGAAAAATACAAAGCAACAGGCGGCTCTGGTACCAATTTGGGGGCATTTACTCACACTCATACTTTGTCTCTGGCAGCAGAAAGTTCTCTTTGCTGAATTCTACTTCCATATTTATCTTAATTTAACATTAGCGGCTAAAAAACAATAACAAGTGACTAATGGTATTAGAGCTGCACAAGCAGCGATAGTAATATCGATACAGCGCACATGCTCGCACTATCGATGGAACCTCTTACTATCGATAGATGCCACCTGTTGCTCTTGATTGTGGGTACTTCTGAAAATAAATGAAAAAAAATTAACTGGAAGAAGAAGAGCACTGGCGCCTGCTTTCGAAATTGAAATGCATTAAATTGCAATCAGCCATAAAGCTGTAACCTTGCAGATCCATTTGGCCAAAAGCACTCCTCATAATCGTATCTTACATTTTACATTGTCTTTTCTCTCACTCTTCCCGTTTCATTGTGGATGCCAAAGCACGCTTCAAAATTAAGTCATGAAATTTAATATATTCAAAACCATGAACTTGAGTGTTGGCTGTACGTACATTACATAAATTGGTGTATCGAATAACATTGGAGCTTGTATAATTAAATGCTATGGCCACAGACTGTTAGGTAAGGGAGTTTCCTTGACATTTTCAGAGTTAGTGGCTGTAATGGATTCGTTGTCCACATTCCATTACAAATCCAACCGATCCAATCTGAATCTTCGATCTGAATCGTTTATGACAGTTGGCCAGTGCCATTCGAATGATTCACACGACGTGGAATTGGCTCACCTAACTGTAAATCAATAAACAAAAACTTTATTTGAATATTCGTGCGCTTTTTGCATACTTAAGGCGTTGAGTGTTGGTTCTGTGCTCGACCCAGAATTTCTTTGGTGTGATTGTAGAAAGTAAATATGAATAATTGCACATCAAAAGAGTGGCTGTAAATAATGTTTTTCCCCTTTAACAGCAGACTCCCAAACTGTGGTCATGCCGCAGCGCAGCTTCTCAAGCTGTAACAGCTGCTGCGGCCTGTTAGCAGTGATTCTTGGGGTTCTTGGCGGAAGTCTGGTGCATGCCGTGAATGAAAACAACGCGGACTCGGATCTGCAGCGTTCGCTGGGTCCCTGCCACATGCAGAGCAGCGACTTCGACAAGTGCATTCAGCAGGCCTTAAACGATTTGCAGAAGTACTACAAAACAGGTGAGGGAGCCAAGCAGTTAACTGCTTTGTTACAGCTGTAACCTCTGTTAACCGCAGGCATACCCGCCTATCATGTGAAGCCCTTTGAGCCCCAGCATTCGGACTATGTGGAACTGCGGCGCGGGTTCGCGGCCCAAGGGATCGGCAACTTTTACCTCGTCTTGCGCAATGTCTTTGACCGCGGATGGTCGAACTCTAAGGTGACCAGATTCCAG
The DNA here is from genome assembly GCF_008121235.1 of Drosophila subobscura. Lineage (NCBI taxonomy): Eukaryota > Metazoa > Arthropoda > Insecta > Diptera > Drosophilidae > Drosophila > Drosophila subobscura. Next base: position 4,750,724 of record NC_048533.1, on the reverse strand, counting down.
GCGCATTTGGCCGAGCAGCGCATTACCTTCTCGCAACACTTTCCTGAAAAGACCCTGGAGGGTCAGTACGAGTTCACCGCCTCGGTGCTGGGCACACAGATCCAGCGTCAAGGCCCCTGGAACCTCACGCTGCGCGATTACAGGTGAGAATTGCATGAGATGTTCCACAACACGAAAATGAGAAATCTTTTGCCCAGTCAAACCACCGACATTGTACGCGTTGCCGGTCCAGGCTCTCTCCTCAAAGTGCATGTGGAAATCGATGGCATTGGCGGCATGGAAATCCATGCTGGAAATCTACTTGGGCCGTCCATAAACCCATTGGCCGACACCATCGTCAACAGCCTCTGGCAGCTGGGCCTGCCCTTTCTCAAGCCCATGCTCAGTGAGCTGGTGAGCAGCGCCTTCACGGACATCTTCAACGAATCCTTTCGCAACTTTCCCCTCGCGAAGTTCCTGAGTGCAAAATAAATAATACAATTATTTACTTTACACTTCCTTCAGCTCTGCTGTAGCCCTTCATTAAAGCCAAGAAGCTGTAACCTTGCCCATCCTTTTATAAGCAAATCTTTCACTTATTGGCAGCAGCTTTTGCCAGTCTTTCAATTGATGTACTTCCAGCCAGGCCACTCCGACCGCTAGCACGAAAATTAAGTCATGAAATTGAAATTATTCAATCTGCGGCATGAACTTGAGCGCTGGCTGTGGGTACATGATTGGCTCTGCCTTTGAGTGTGCCAAACATCAAATAACCAAAGCCGGACATTCGGGCTTGCCTCATTAAATTCAGCTCACTTTGTGGCTCAGTTGTGAAGCTGAAGGGGCAGCAGTACAGGGTATACTTGAGTCGTTTGTCTGGCCTGCCATTGGCTTGTTCCTCAATCTCCTGTCACGTGCAGTCCTTTCTTACACTTAAATGTAAGAGAAGGCCACGAGGACAACCGCCTGTTTACCCTGCGGTAACGACCCGTCGACACACTCTTCTCCCCATTTATTCCTAATTGTTTCCAAATATATTTTTGAATATCTTTTTTTTGGCCAATGATTTACGACAGTTTTTGGTTTTCTGCCAGCTCTTTTTTGTGGGTGGGGTAGAGACTTTAATAATAAGGAAACGTAAATTCCAAACGCAAAAATTGAGTTGACAAAGCTCAAGTTTGCTTTCGGCTGTCAAACATTTTTCCTGTCTGCCTTTTCAGTGTCTCGTTTTTTCCTCCGCTTTTTTTTTGCTGTAAGCTTTCTGTGGCGGGCTTTGACTGGAGCTAGAGCTGAGGCTTGGTTCGGGTTCGGGTTCGGCTTGTAGCTTCAGTTGGCCACGGAATCTCGCATGAATTGCACGTCGCGAATTCGGTTCATTAAACTGCACAATTTTTGGAATATTCGTGAGAAAGAATTCGTTGATTCTGACTGAATTTTCACTCCTGCCTCAAAGCTGCAACAAATATTAATTAAAGTAAATGGGGTAACTGTGGAAATATTTACCCAAAGAGTGTAATAAATGGGTTAAGCAACTCGTTTGGATTGGACAATTGACCGTTGGTCAAGTGCTATTGCAACTGCAGCCGCTAAAACTGAACAGTTGCCAAATCGTTATCATACGTACAACATTGCTGCCACTCTCGTGTTGCATGACTGAATGTTGTGTGTGTGTGTGGGGAGAGGGAGGGCCCAAACCGGGAGTAGCAAAAGTTTGTCTCTTGTTGGAGTCTTTGGTTTACAATTGTTTGCTCATTGCTCGTTATTATTAGGGGTTTTCCTTCTCCCAGCTGCTGCGACCAGCAATAACAAGCCGTTTAAAATTAAAGAGGTCAAGTGCAGGCCGCACACAAAACAAACACTACAAAACCCTGAACGAAAATAAGACACACTAAAAACTGTTGAAGCTGCACGTGGGATGTGGAATGTACTAGAGATGCTGTGAAATGGGTTTTTGGACTGACCAAATTGTGGCTCCTTGATGAATGTTGTCATATAAAAATAGAAGAAAATTCCATGTGCAAAAATGCATTTAAATTAAGGAAAGATTAGAAAAAAAGACAGGCAATAGACCGCTTTTAGAACAAAAAACAAAACCCATCCCTAAGCTAACAACTAAAATAAATCAACTGCGGTTTCAAAACCTTCAAGCAATTCACACAAAACTGTTAACATGAGCTGAACAAAACTGTACACAAAGCCTTCAGCTGATAAGAGCCAACAAGTACATTCCAAACTGTTGCGCAAACAGAAACTGTGTGTGGTTTAGTGCTTTCCAAACCAGCAACAACAAGTAGCAGCAGTTGCTCTCAAACGAACGACAAGAAAATTCCCATAAAACTGTAATACAGCCAAATTCAAGGGCAATTTGAACCATAATTACCTTTGGCTCTTCACAATCAGCAAATTAAACATCTTCGACATTGACCAAAACAGCAGCAATAACAGTAACAATCCACAAATGACAACTATAAACAATAAGAGGCTTAACATTGGGTTTGTTTTTCCCATTAACAGCAGCAGCCACTAAAACTGTAGTAATGTCGCAACGCTGCAGCTCAAACTGTAACAGCTGTGGCAGCCGCCTTTTGGCTGCGTTTGTTGTGGTCCAGCTGGTGAATGTGGCGCAGGTGCATGCCTCGAACCAAATAGATGTGGAGTCTGATCTGCGGCACTTGCTGGGACGCTGCCACAGCCAGAGTGATGAGTACAATGACTGCATGAAGCAGGTTTTCAACGATCTGCGAGCGTACTTCACAACAGGTGAGTGCCCGAGAAAGATTCGGCAAACAGTTGAGCAAGCATTGAGTAACGAGTAACCCATCCGTGTACCTGTGTGACTTGCAGGCATACCCGACTATCACATAAAACCCTTTGATCCCCATCATTCGGACTATGTGGAGCTGCGACGCGGCGACGGAGCGCATGGCATTGGCAGCTTTCGTCTCGTCTTGCGCAACGTGTCCGAGTACGGCTGGTCCAAGTCCGAGGTGACCAAGTTCCATGCGGATGCCGAAGATCAGCGCATTGTCTATGCGCAATACTTCCCCGACAAAACCCTGGAGGGTCAGTACGAGTTCTCCGGCAAGATGCTGGGCACAGAGATCAAGCGTCGCGGCCCCTGGAACCTGACACTCTACGACTACAGGTGAGATAATATCCATGGCAATGCTCAGGGGATAAGCTAACTTGACACTCTTTTGGCAGTCAAACGACCAGCGTGTTACGCGTGGGCGGTCCAGGATCTCTGCTGAAAGTGCATGTGGAAGTCGATCGCATTGGCGGCATGGAGCTGCACATTGGCAATCTCCTGGGGCAGTCGCTCAACTCGCTGGCCGACGGCGTCATCAACAGCATGTGGCAGCTGGGCCTGCCCTTTGTCAAGCCCATGATCAATGAGCTGGTGAGCACCGCCTTCACGGACATCTTCAACGAATCCTTTCGCTACTTCCCCCTCGAGAGCTTCCTGGGGCCAGCAACCAGATGATCGTTCTCCCATACACATAAATGTTATATTTAATGGAATTCCTTAGAGCAATGCTTAGACATCTGCCAAAGTGCTGGCGATCAGTTCGTTGTGGGGTCGCGGCCGCGGCGGTTGCAGCGCCAGCAGTGTCAGGGTGCGGCCAAAGAGCTTCCGCAGCGATATGACCACATACGAGGAGCTCTGCAAGTGCTGGTCCACAGTCTCGTAGAGCAGCTGATAGCCCTGCTCCAGCTCGGGCGTCATGGCAGCTAAAAGGGAGAGATTAGCTTTGGAGACAATCATCGGTGATCGCAGAGCTTACGTTTCTGTTGCAGCTGCTGCTTGTTGAGGTCAAAGATGAAGCGCAGGTAGCAGAGCTGATTGTAGAGATCCCGCTCCGTGTACTGGCGCAGCATGCTGCCGCTCTTGCACTTGTGGCACAGCGGCCGGCGCAGGTTCTTCTTCAGCGTGAGGGTCCGCGTGTTGTAGTTGCAGTACGGATGGTCGCACACCAGCCAGTTCCTGTAGAACCTCTGCACATAGCGGCGGACGGCCAGCTGCAGCTGGTTCCGTATGCTCACCAGATACTGCAACGGCGCGGTCTGGCACTCGGCCTTGGCGCACTGCTGCAGCACGGGCACATGCGATTGGTTGTTGCCCGGCCGGTAGGCGCTGGCCATCAGCTGCTCGCTCTTGCAGGTCACACAATTGAAGCGGAAGGGCTCGCACAGTCGATACAGCTGCAGGGTGGTCTTCAGCAGCGACTCGCCCTCCGCCTGCTCGTTGATCTCCCGCTGCGCGCTGCAAGAATCAAACAATTTAGAAAGTGATTTCCTTTGGGGTTGGGACCGCCTTACCGCTGTGCATTCTGTCGGTATTTGGTGGGATCCATGCCCAGGCACTCGGCTATGCGGCTGGCATCGGTGCCCTCCAGCACCTCCACCATGCGCGTGACCACGGGATGGATCTGATGGCCCAAGTAGTAGCCCGTGTCCAGCTTCAGCGTCTCGCTGCCCTTCAGCTCGTCGAGGTGATAGGCGCGCTGCATGGCCGCATTGGTGGTGCCATCCACGCAGATCACATAGTCCACCATGTCGCCCTTCTTGTAGCGCCGATTGCGCTCTCGGTTCATGCGCAGGGCCACCTGCACGTGGGGCAGGGAGCCGCTGTTCACGTACTCCTGCGGCGCGCGCGTCAGCTGCTTGGTGATCACGAACAGCGGCAGCGGCACAGCCGCCTGGGCCAGCTGATCGCGGATGCGCTCAAGCTGGGAGTGGACTGCATCCAGCTTCTCCTCGAGCTGCTTCTCGGCGAGGATCTCGTCGAGCACGGCCTTGCCCACCATGACGGCCAGCTGGGACCAGTCGCGACGCACAATGTCCAGGCCCTTGTGCTCCTGCTCGCGCTTGAGGACACCCTTCGAGGTCTTGCTCACCTTGACGGCGGCGTACTTCTTCTTCTTGAGCAGCAGCAGGCACGAGAAGACGCCGTCGATGTCCAGCTCCAGCTGCTTGTACACCTTGTTCACGCTCTGCTTGATGCTGTGCCCGATCTTGTACACCTGGTCGTAGTCCGTGATGTTCGTGTTGATCATCAGCGAGTCCGTGTCGCCGTAGACCACGTCGTAGTTGAGCTTCTGCACCATCTGCTGCGTGTTGGTGAGTATCTCCCGGCCCTTGTGCGTCACCAGAGCGGCCAGGTGCTGGGCGAAGAAGCGCGAGTGGGCAAAGCCCAGGCAGCCGTACATCGAGTTGGCCGTCAGCTTGAGCGCCATCTGCCTGATGTGGTACTGCATCTGCAGCTCCGGCGACAGCTCCGGCACAGCCATCAGTTTCTTCACCTCGCGGCGCGACTCCACGAGTCGCTTCAGCTGCAGCGGCAGGATGCCCGGCTCCGTTTTGGCATCGGGCAGCGTGGGCAGCTCGTCGGCGTCCGCCGGCTGCTGGACGGTGGTGAAGCAGATGTTGTACTCCTGGATGATGCTCGGGTAAAGCGAATTGAAGTCCATCAGCAGGACAAACTTCTCGTAGAGGCCGCGCATCGGCTCCAGCACCAGTCCGCCGGCATAGGCGGCCTTCTTGCGTGCCGGCAGCGCCGTGGCATCGCTGGCAAAGGTGGCATCGGGATCGGCGGCACGGCCACGCTGCGGCTTCTTGTCGGGCACAATGTAGTTCTTCTCGTGGAAGGCGTGCAGCAGCAGGAACTCGTTGCGCTCGGAGCGACCGCCCTGCAGGGTGCGCGTCATGGTGTTGCCGCAGATGTTTGTGATCTGCAGGGCCAGCGGCATGATGTTCAGCTCGCACATGAGGCGCAGCATGTACGAGGTGTCCTGCATGGTCAGCGAGATGAGCTTCGTGATGCTCTCGCCCCGCTCGTACATCTCCAGCAGGTCGTCGGCATTCACCTCCATGCGCTCCGACTCCTGCAGCTTGAGCACCTGCAGGCAGAGCGCCTGCAAGTCGTAGGACCTCGCCCGAATGCACTCCTCCGCGGAACGCTTCACGTCGCACACCATGCGCCCCACAAAGTGGTCGAGCAGACGCTTGCCAAACGAATCCTTCAGGCGCAGGCGACCCATGCGCGACCACTGGGGTATCTTGAGGGCCACAATCTGGTCGGTGATTATGTTCAGCTGGCAGTCCATGGCATCGAAGGTGACCACCAGATCGGCGTCGATCTGCTGATACTGCGCCAGGAACCAGCTCAGCAGCGCCCGCTCCGAGTCGTGCTTGTAGATCTTCGTGGACTTGTACTTGGCCAGCTCGATGTTCAGGTCGAAGGGCCAATTGACCACCGCCGGACGCGTCAGGGCGCACATGTGCCGGTTGAAGGCGGGCTGTGGCGGCGGCCTGTCGATGCAGAACCGATTGTGGGTCAGCATGGAGATCATGCAGATCTCGTTCTTCATTGTCTTTGGGTTTGTGGAGGTGCGCACGTTCAGTGCGAGCAGCGTTAGCGCTGGCGGCGCAGCTGGCTTGCCCTTGTCCTGCACCAGCTCCACGTTCCTCGGCTCCGCCACAATCAGCTCCGTCTTGCACCAACTCATCAGCGCTGGTGGCGCCTTGAAGCCGCTGATCTGCAGCCAGCAGGGACCCTTGATCTTGCGCTCCAGCAGGAAACGCTCCAGGGCATTGGTGCTGGCACCGAAGATGTGCGCTATCGAGTCGTACTTCTTGTTGGCCACATTCGGCGCTGGCTTCTTGCCGTCGTAGTGCACCTCCAGGTAGTCGCAGGTCTGCGGCACATCGATGCCAATGGCGTGATTGGCAAAGTTCTTGCTCACCTTCCGCGAACGGAAGGTCTCCAGCTTCAGCTCGCTGGCCACTTGGCTGTCAAACTCCTTGTAGATGTCCGCCACGGTCACCTTTTGCTTGGTGGGCTCCTTGGTGATGGGATCCAGCAGCTGTGGGCGACACAAATCTTACAATGCATTCCATACAGATGCAGCTCCAACTTACGTATTGTCTGGGCAGCAGATACAGCACTCGATTGATGTTTTGTACGCGCACGCAGACGGACTTGCCGTCCGCCGTGCGCCCGAAGAGGAACACCTCGCCGGGCACTTTCTGTGGATCTTCGTAGGCCTCCCAACACCAGAAGCGCAGCTGCTGCTCGGACGAAATGGCCGTCTCCTGTTCGCCTGTCAGCGCAGACTTCTCAAAGTCGTCGTCCATTTGGCAGATGGACTCCCAGTTGCTCAGCAGCTTGCTCATGTCCTCGGGCTGCTCCCCCTTTGGCGGCGGGCTGCAGGCGGGCTCTGGCTTGTCCGCCCCTTTGGGCTTTTCCACTTCAAACTGATTCTCGTCGTCGTCCAGGCAACTGAAATCCATGTCGTTGTCGGGAAAGGGATCCTCTGTGGCAGCCGCTGGCTCCTGCTTGACTTCCACAGCGGAGGGCTGCGACGCTTCAGCGGCAACCTTCTTGTTGGGCTTGAGGATGCGCTCCAACATTTCATGATCGCTGCTGGCCTCGGCCTTCTTGCGCTCCTGCTCCTGTATCTTGATGTGGTTCAGGAAGCTGTTCATGTAGTCCTTGGCGGCGGCGGCCTCCGATTTGCGTGTCGCAGACACGATTTTGGCTGGGGCAATCACCTTCTCCTCCTTGCTGGGCGCCACACCTGGCTCATCCATTTCCCCGAGAATGTCCGCCAGGATATCATCATCCTTGACGCTGGTCTTTATGTCCGTCTTCTTGGGCACCGCATTGCTGAAGAGATTCTTGATGGAGGCCTTGCCCTTCGCTGGCTTTTCGCTCTCCCGCCGCCGCTTCTTGCTGTTGCCCGCATTCTTCTGCTTGTTCTTGGTGTCCTTCTTGTCGCCGCCCTCATCGGAGTAGTCGTCTTCGTCTTCGAAAAAGTCGCGACCATCTTCCGCATAGCCAGTGCCATCTGCAAAAGCAAAAATGACAAATTTGCAACCAGGAAATCTCTCGCATCCACTCACCCTCTTCGATCCAGTCATCGCCGTACTTCTCCTGCGCCCTCTTGGCGTACTCCCGCTCATCCACAACCTCGTACACATTGTCCACCTCCTCATCCACCTCGCATTTGTTCTTGGTGCCCTTCAATTTGCGCAGTTTCTCCAGAGCAGCGAAGCGACCATTTTTGTCTATTCGCTGTCGCTTGACACGCGGACCAGCTGCACGTCAAAAATTGTTTGTTAATGCATTACGCTGGCAGTAAATGCAGATACTTACAGGGTGAATCGGACATTTGGGCAGGTTTAAGTTGCTAATTTCGGAATTTGTTTATGCTGCAAAAAATGATAGAATTGGCGGGAAAAGATCAGTGTGTGGTGTGACCTCGGATATATCGAACAAATATACCGTCAGACCCTCAAAAATATACCTTCTCATTTTAAAAATATACCGTAAATATACCGTAGTTTGTAATCATATTCCTCGATTTTGATGTTCAATTGGATATTACCAGCTATTTAGAGGTCTCAGCGCTGCAACTATAATTTTATCAGATTTATCAATCAATTCTCCACAATATTCGCTAGTTTTCACGACTGTCTTCTGTTGGAATTCTTACAAATTAAGTTTGAAACTAAAAAGGTCATTCAAAATTTCCTACAGAAAAGAGAGAAACTCCTCGAGGGACATTTGAAAAACATGCGTATGGGAATTTGGATACCCTATATTATTGAATACTCCTTAGAAATGGAATTTATTAGACGGATGAAGTTCAGTCCATTATGTACAGATGTAGCGTAAATATACAATACTATTTGGTTAGTGACTCAACTTCGTAGTCAAAATATCCTGAAAAGTGTATAAAATACCATAAATGGTCACCCTGTCAGCGTGACCGCGGAGCTATCGATAAAGTATACTTTCAAAATACTGCACAAAAGTATCGATATAACCTCTATATCGTAACATGCGTGCGCGTAACAGCTCGAAGTATACCAGAGGGCGGTGATAGTAGGCGCAAAGTGAGCGAGCAGAGATTTTTCAAACGATGAACATTTCGGATTTAACTACCAAATGTTAAGCCAGCGGATAAAGCAACGTAAAACATAGGTGTTTTATTGCATTCTCTAACCCGGAGAGATCCGAAACAGTGACTGCAATGGACTGGCGGTACTCCTGCCTGTTGATGTTAACAGAGTGCTGTTAAGCCACATGTTAGACATTTAAGCTTAACAGCCAGTTCAAATTTGAAAATGTTTTTCCCTTTTAAGCTTTCTGGACGAAAAATCGACTTTTAAACACAATTTTTTAGCCTTGTTTTATTCATATTTTATTCATCATGCATAATAGTAAGCTTAAATAATAATATTTTATATATTAAATACAATAGACAGCATTTTGCGCTTACAAAATTTGTGTACATTTTTGTCATTATATTCCCTAATACAATAATCGATGCAAAATCATGGTTTATATATATATACACACATACACAAAACAGACTTACATATTACACATACATTCGCGTACATGCATGTACATTTTTATGACTATATTTGCTGTTTAAAATTCATACAATATTTACAATTCAATAGAAAATATTTAGAATTTCTGCGTCTCGTAGTCTTTCGATTTATACATTTCTCAATTGGTTTTCCTTATTGTGTGTGTGTGTGTGTGTGTGTGTGAGGAAAGTGATTTAAAGATGGGAAAATACTGTTTAATGTAAGAGAGTAGGGTAAGAGAAGGTTCTTTGAAAAGTCAGTCTACCAAAATGAAAAGTTCATGGAACAATGAAGGAGAGATGACAGAGAGATGATGGCGATGGAGTGTGTAAGTGTTGAGGGGTTTGTCTTTGAGGTATTATTCCAGCTATGGGGTATACATATTTCTCTTCTATATAGTTAATTTTTTATCAAGCCATAGTCATGGCACAAACATTTTTCTTTTCTTATGTTCTGAAGGCTTCTTTCAGGATTTGTATTCCTTGCTAAAATCCAGTTCCAGTTCCGATTTCCTCTTCCAGTTCCCATAGTTTTGGCTAAACATTTAACAACAGCAACAATGATTAAAACAACAACAACAAATAATGGTTAACAAGTGCAAGACGGAACTGAAATGGAAGAGAAACACACAGAAAAGATGAGATTAGAATTGGAGTTTCCTCAGAGATATTTCCATTCCATTACCTTGCTCTGTGCCTGCACAGATGCCACGCTGGACCCTCGGTCCTCCGTCCCGGCCCCCGCCCCTCACACCACTTGCACTGTGGCAAAGGCACTAAAGGTGACCTTCTTGGGGAACTCCGGTCCCGGGGAGCCGCGCGTCTTGATCACCGGCTTCAGGGGCTGACGCGGCTTAAGGGAGAGCAGACCTGCCGATGCGGCCAGCTCCCTGAGGCGCTGGGAGAAGCCTGTGCTGGAGCTGGCAGACGTTGTTGTTCCACCATTGCCGTGGTGCTCCAGTCCGGCACAGTCCAGGACGTCCAGTCCGTTGTTGGAGCGATATACCTGGGCCGTGGCCGTGGGATAGACTGCCAGATTGGTGCCGCCGCCGGTCGATGATGTGACGGATGATGTTGTTGCCGTTGCCGTGGCCGCCGCTGCTGGTGTTATGTACCTTCAAGAGAGTAGAGAAACAGGGTATCGGGATTAGTCAGCCTGCTAATTGATTTATTTTGTATTTAACCAGCGGCTAAGCAGATACGCGCACGTGTCAGGTGTGAAGAGAGCAGCGCCTCAAGGGGAGTGTCATGCCATCATGCCAAATCGCACACCAAATCGCACACAACTGCGAACTCTTTGGAGGATGAAGCCAGCCTCCTCTGTCTTTGGACAGCAGCAGATCCACTTGTCTGCCTGGCAACAAGATCAGCCAGCCGGCTGAACAATTGTTCAACAATTTATTCATAATCCATCAAAATATTCATATTTGTGTTTGCTGCAACACCCAAAGACGCTAATCAAATTGTTTATGAACTCGGGCTTTGGGCTACTTTAAGTACATGTGAATGTATCTGCATATGTAGTTATTTATATGGTAAATACATCTATCTACATATATATTTTTAAGGCTCTTGTTTGGTTTGAGCTCTAGTATTGTGCAAAAATATATATGCAAATGAGTTAACAAACAGCAGCTTGGTTTTTTTGGAGTAATTGTTGTGCAAATAAAGTGCGATGAAAAGCGAAGGCAGGCCGTGATGAGGCATCAATAAATACACTCTGGGATTGGGGATTTTTGTGCAGTCTTTCAAGTGGCATTATCCACGGAAAGCATTGGGGAAACTTCCACTTGGCAACCACTGAATCAATGAGCTTCATGAAGCACGCTTTGTGGGGCACACTTTAATTGGGTTTTAGGTTTGGGCCAAATATTTGCATAGCTCTGTAATATATTTATTTATTTTGTTTGTTGGAGCAACACGAAAGGAAAGTTGTCAATCATTGAGCTACTCTGTCTGCGGTTAGGGTATTGTTAAAGCATAAACATTTAATTGCCAGTCGCCTGATCTGCTCTTTGTGGCTTAATGACTTTTGTTTTTGTTGCTGTTTCGGTATTTGCCTTTCGGCTTTGTTTGCTTAATTGTGGCTATTATTTTGGCAATATAATTAACTCGTCTGATGCCAATCTTGAGACGTGCTTGGCCCTTAAAGTGCAGCTGGAGTGCACTCCAGTGGAGTGCAAGAACTTCCTAATGAAAATCATTTAAATAAATGTAGAAAAAAACAGCCTGAACTTCAGCTGTGGTTTGCTGTTCAGGGACTTTGATCAGGTTGATTGCGATATTGATACGCTCTGAAAGATCTTAGTGGGTCACAGTCACAGCCAGAGCCGCAGCTATGGCTAGGAAAAATCTTAATTACGTTCATTAAATTGGTTTGGCCAACTCTCAATGGAGTTTATTGGCTTCAATGCTCGCATTTCCATGCCCCGGCACCGTGTGAATTATCTCTGGGGTTCCTCGCTTTGCGTTTTTTACTGCGTGTATTTTGTCTATTGTTGGCGCTGGAGATCGCTGCGCTTTATGTATATATAATTAAGGTTTATCAGTTGGAAGTTGCATACAAAAGGCATTTTTGGTGGTCTGTCTCTCTTTTTTTCCATCTTCGCTTCGTTTCGTTTTGGGTTTTGTTTTGTTTGCTTTTGTTTTGGCATTGAACTTTGCTTTGACTTTGAGGCATTCAAGAAATCGTAATTAATTATAATATTATAAACATCTTCATAATGTTTGGGCCTGGGCCTGGGCCCATCATCGTATGAGTGTGTGAGAAAATCATTTGCAATTTTTCACACAATTTACAGTCTTGCAGTGGGAGGAATTCTGTTTTTTGTTTTTCACATTTGTAGCAATGTCAAGGGAAAGTACCATAAAATGTTTTAAATTGTTGAAGTGGTTGGGTTTTATTTTTTTCTCATGAGTTTCTTATATTTTCATCTGCAGAATTTCCATTTGAAGATTTTGGAATATTTATCATGATCTTGGTTTTAATTAGCTTTAACTGTGGCATCTGCCTAGACCTGCAAGGCCGCTAAAAATAACTTTTAGACACGCACAAAGAAAATGTATCTTTACAAAGCAAAGCACTCAATACGATTATTCATTACACGCTTTAATAAACATTATTAATCGTCTTTTATAGGGCTCTTCTCTACCACAAAGAAGGGCTTTTGTGTGATGGTAATCTTCTATCAAAATGATATTCCCTTGAAGGTCTAAGGTACATCGTTTTATTGCTGCTGTCAGTCAGTCAGTCAGTCATCTCTTGGCCACATCTCATAAGCAGATTCCCATGCATCTCCTCCAGATCTACACTCCAAATAAAACGCATCGAAATTGGCTTAAAGAGTTGCTAATTTTGACCCAATTCTCATCGCTGCCCTGGGAGGGGGTGGAGATTGGTCCTAGTTAACCGGCGGAGCTAATAAATCATAGCTGATTTCGGATTGCCCAAGATGTTTGTTTGTTTCCCCCCCTTTATTTTTAATAATATATCATTTTCAATTCAAGTTCAGGCAGCGCATAAATTTCGAATTGATCGACGGCCCGAGGGCCAGAGGAAGCTCGAGGAAGCCTTTGGAATAATTTTCGGGCTGTTGCAATTTAATCGGCAGATAAATGAATCTGATACGAGATTGGCAGTTAATTTGATTTTGATGTGGCAATCAGCGTCGACCGTGCTGCATCCGCACATACAAATACTCGTATATTTATTTCAATTTCGATGTCACGAAGTTGTCAAAGATTTGACAAATTACCAAACAAGTTTTGGCCCCGTGCCCGTGCCCGTGGCGGCCGCTAGCATCTTTATTGGCCAATAGCCGGTACTGGGAAGAAGCATTAGGCAAATGCCTGGCATTATAATTTGTCAAATGCACTCGACATAAATCCATCAAAGTGGCGTCCATCGATGGGGGAGCAAGCAACAGGCAAACAGATTGCATAATAAATTCAAATAAAAAGCATAACAATAAAGCAAACGAATAAGAGAGGGGGAGCCGAGCAGGTGCCATGGCAAAGGAAGATGCGAGGCATACAGATGGAGATACAGATACATAAACACACAGAGAGAGGCAACTAACGAAAAAATGGAGAAGAGACAGCTGCCTGCCTGTTGCCTGCCGCCTGGCTTCTAACATAATTACATATTTTTACTGTTGCAGTTGCATCTTCTGCTGCACTGTGCCCCCCCTGCTCGTGTGTGGCATGTTAAGCAGCTGCCAGACCCAGAAAGTGGCAAAAGAAAATATATTATAAAGAAGGAAAAAAAATAAAGAAAACAAAAGAAGCGCCGCACATGCGCAGTTTCACATCCGCATATGCACACACACACACACCACTCCCTTTCCCCTGCTGCATTCTCCCCTCTTGCTGCTTAACAATTGCTTCATTTTGAGGCAAATGAAAAGCTATTTTGATGCCACAATTATCCAGCAAAGCCAGAGCCACAGCCAGAGACGAAGCTGAGCCAAATTCCAGTTGCTCGAGTCTTTTGTTTAGCATACGACAAAATATTCTGCACTTGAGGCTGGAGCAGCAACAAGTGTGTCTCCAGCGCTGCTTGGGGAACAGGTGTTGGCCTGGCTTAGGGGCAGTGCAGCTGGGCAGAGATTAATTGCACTCGGAGTGGCATACCCAGCGGTACGAGTGTTTATGGTAAACAGCAGAGGGACATCTTTCTAGTGATTTATAATGCTAGGAAGGAAACATTCAAGTACTTTGTTTAACAATAAAGTAAAAAAAGAAAAGTATCCATCAGACAGTGTATAAATAGATGTCTGGCATAATGCTTTTAGGGTTTTGTGTAAATTCATTCCTTGTCCCACAAAATAAAAGTTTATGCATATTTTGCTCACTTCTAAATATATCAGTAGGACTCTAAAAAACATTCACAGTTCCATTTGTGTGCGAGCAAACACAAAGTTCTGCCTGGCCACTCTACTCGCTCACACCCCATAAATTAGAATCTTTTTGCTCGCTTTTTCTTCGCTTTGATTTTGCGTATTTTGTGGTATAATTTATTTGGCATACTTTAAGCAAGTTGTTATTAGCATCGCAGCGACTTTTGACTGGTTCCAGCCAATGGGCCATTGTCTGTTGTTTTGCCGCCGCTTTCCTGCCTCGTACTCGTAATATTGAAATAAAAATATATATCGCCTCATTTGGCCGCTTCAACTCTTGACATTTTCGGAAACACGTTTTGATTGAGTCTCGATGGTATCTCGCAAAAAAATATATTCTAATATTTTGAGCATGGGCGTACTCCCTTTGGCGGCGCTGGCGGTGCCTGCCATCAAATGTCAAGGTTGCAGTGTGGCAAAATGCTCTTTCATATTTCTCACTGCCGCAACAAAGTGAGTTCGAATTTGTAATTAGAATTGAAAACGGAAAATACATAGAGGAGGGCCAGCATTAGACGCAAATGGATCTATGATTGTTTGGCCAAGTCATCGCAGCAGAAGCTCTTCGCACAAGGTTCAACTGCCGCAAACAAACGATAAAGGGAAACGCATGCGAAGAGAGCAGATCTTAAGTACTGACTACACTCCACACTGTTCTTGAGCTTCCCTTTTGCTTACAGGAAACCCAATTGCTGCCTCGTTTCGCCAGTGCCTAAGGGAGAGCCAGAGAGCAAGCGCGCACTTGCGAGAGAGCGCAAGTGAATCAAAGCTCTTTTCAATGAAGTGAAGCGGAGAGAGCAGCAGGTGGAGGTGAGAGAGACCGACCGCGTGTCTATTGTGCTTTCTGTTCTACTCATCTCATCTTCCCTCCCCATGCCATCCCATCCCATCCATCCGCCTGTCTGCTGCCATTGAAATTGTTTATTGAAATCGATGATGAATGATTGAAAGTAACTATTAGTTTCCAGCATCTGTGGCCTGCCTTTTGTTGTTGCTGTTGGCTGCTGTTGCTTTTATTGAATTTTCTGTCGGAAGCAATTTACAAATTGTTTTGCTAGACAGCATTTTCTGCTTTATTTTGTTCACCTTCTCTCATGCCAGCCGCAGCTTCTCTCGCTTGAGTCGCTTTCTGCTAGAAATTTCTTTGAGATTTTTATGTGGTTTTTCTTTGGCATGCAGAGTTCTTGTAAAACTGTAAAGTTGTGCTCTTAAAACTGGGGCTGTTCCCTTCCTCTTGTTCTAATAAAACTGCAAGGATTCCCAGCCTTGGAGCAGTGCTCGTGAGCAGCAAGCTGAAAATCTCTTTTTTCTCACAACTATTTTATCCCCGAGGTATGTGCTTTACAGCGATACTCAAACTGTTGCTCAAATTTACAATAAAATCATAAAAGAAATTTCATGTCCAGCCAGCAAAAAACACTCACAAACAAGAGTTGAAAGATATGTGAGTACAAATTCATGTTTGTATGTACAAGTAGTAAAACAATTTTATAATGATGTATAACAACAATAAAGAGCTAGAGCAAGTGAGTTGCAGAGAAAGCTGCTGCCATCTCGGGGGCTGCCATCTAAATAAATTGTAAATTGTTCAAGGCGTTGCCCGAGCTGATAAGAGCAGTGATTAACACTCGCAAATTAACGAAAATCTCATAGTTAATGTGGCCGGAGCGGAGCGGCGTGCAGCAGGTGGAGCCTCAGCTGGGGTTGGGGTGTACACAGGCGTTGAAGCGTGGGCAGCACTTAATCTCTTTTCACACTCTAATTGTAAAAAAGAGACAGAGAGATGGAGAACAACTGAGTACTAAAAATAAACTCACTCAATTTGCAGATGTTCCTCTACAAAGAGTTGATCGAACCTTGAAAATTGTTAAACAATTGCCTTTGCGCTTTAAAGAGCGAAATAACAACAGAAAAAGAGGAGACCAGACCTTAAGGTTATCATTAAAGAACAACTGGTACAACAAAAGCCAGTAGCCAGCAGAGAGCAAACACACAACAAAATAGAAGCCAGCCAGAAAGAGTAGCAATAAACAAAAAACTATAATCAGAAAACAGTACACTGAAAGAATTTGAAGCTATAATTTATTACATTTACAATTAAATATTGAATTGTATATTAAAAACACAAATCGGTAAATGAATGATCTGCAAATCTATTTAAAATATTTAAAAAGCTATAAAGAAAGTATTCCCTTTTTATTTCAGTGTAAGCAAAAACTACAAGCCTCAAAGCGCAATAAAAAAGAACACAAAAGGAGCGCAAAAATTCAAAGAGCCAGCTGAGCGAGTGAGAGGAGAGGAGGAACAGTTATTTTGTAGCTGCAGCTAAGGGCAAAGCAAACTCCAGCCACAGCCCCAGCCCCAGCCACAGCTCTCCAACCCGTAAGAAAGACAAGGCAGAAGCGCCTCTGACGAGAGCCAAAGCCGAATGGCCGAATGGCCGAATGGCTCTTTTATGAAGTAATTAAAGCGCATGAATTGGCCAATTGTCCAAAAGTCTGGGCCTGGAGACGACGCGGCTACAAGCTGATGCTATGGACGGGGCTGTGGCTGTGGCTGTGGTTGGGGCTGGGGCTGGGTCCGAGTACAATTCTGAAGCCTCCTCTTACAGCAAGTTGATGTGAATTAATTACTGACCCCAAAGCGTTGGCAATTTTCCAGGTGCTAGAGATGCCGTTAAAAGGCTTCTTTCTCAGCGCAGACCAAGGAGCTGAGCCACAGCGCAGCGCAGAGCTACTGTTCAGCGCCTGGAGATGCATAGATAAGGAACCCAAAAGGTGGAGCACAAATTTTAAGTTGCAACAAAAAGTTGATTACCAAAGTAACAAAAAAAGGAAGAAAAAAAAAACAGAAAAGAAAAGAAACGAAGCGAAGACGAAGGCATTTATGAACGGTTCTTTTGGGGGCATAGATTAACCCATATTAGAGATAAGTGCGGATTGCTGCTGCCGATTTTTAATGGAGATCATTGATAGCCCAGAGCATAGAAATCAACTTCCAGGGAGACTAAAGACTAAGAGTTTTGGGCAAACTTTAAATATTTTTGCACTATGTTTCTGAGCACATTTTGAACTGTTGAAAAATATTTTTATATATATTTCAGCACTTGCGCAAGTGCCACTAACTGAATGGCTAAAAGTTGTGCCAGAATCTCCAATTGTTTAATTCATAAATTTGGAAATAATCTTAATTATACTTCAAATGTTTTATTGTAAATATCTCAATTTTACATTGCGCCCAAAATGACAGCCCATTGATGTCAAGGCCTAACCTGAAGCTCCATTTATTTCCCAGCGCAGTTTTAAAGTCTCTTTCCGGTGGCTGTCATCACTCCCAAGCGGAGCAGTTAAAAATACTTTTCTTTTTTTGAGAGGTGAGCGACAACTGCTATCAGCAAAAGCTACCAAGGAGTGCATCCACGAACAACTTCCGCAACTGGTTAACACCTTTCAAAAAGTAACACAAACAAAATGAAAAAAACGACCAGCGATCGAAAGACGTTCAAATCCCAACATTGAGTTGCAGTTCAGTGGCTCAGACCATTCTCGTGTGTTTCCAGTTTTATATGTACCGAGTGGACGGACTCTGGGTACTGGATATCTGTACATAAATATCTGTACATATTGTATCTGTACAGTGGCATCTTGAGCCCGCCTCAAGCGTATGCGGAAGAAGTAAAAGTTGTTCAGCATTTTGTTCATAATTATAAATATATAAAGAAGAAAAAAATACAGACAAATAAAGAAAATATGCAACCAAGTGTCGACACAACGATGAAATGGAAAGTACAGCCAAAGCACATCCAATCAATCATTCAATCATATTTCAAGTATGTGTAAGTGAGTGCGTGAGAGAGTAATAGAGGTATAGAGAGAGGGAGAGGGAGAGCCAGCAATAATAATTTTATGGCCAAGCGGAAGCCAGTCAGTCCATAAGGAAGCGCCGTCCAAATGTCTAATGAAAATTCATGATGGAAAAAAAATACAAAAACTCAAAAGTCAATAAAACTCAATTAACATTTATGCCCGATGACAATTTTTGTGATTTGTTTATGAGCGAGCTGCACTGTCTTGTTGTTCTTCTCTCTTTTTGTCAGGCCTCGCCATTTTATCTAGCTTTACGATGATGCTCCCGACTGTCGCACAGGTGGGTGTGTGGTTTATGAGTCGTTTGGCATTTCAGAAGCAATTATCAATCGTTTTAATGTCGGCCATAATGCACTGGGCTATGTGAAAGGTGTCCCAAGGTTCTCTCCAGTTTCAGAGTTATGCACAATTAAATGTAATTTTAAACATTCAGCCTGCTGCGGTTAATGCCTGCGCTTTGCATAATAGGAAAGATGACACTTTGGTAAACAAGATTCGCCAATCAAGCTCCAGATAAGATATGGAAATTCTATGGTTATTTTTAGCAGGATAAATAAAGATAAACTGAGTGACATTTGCCGGCAGGGCAAGTGGCTTTTACGGTGCTAATTGATTAAGAGTTTTTAACTTGATTTTTAGTGTTATTCTATTGCTTTTATTTGGAATCTTTAGCGTCTGGCAAGTGAATGCCAGTGCGAAGGTGGACAGGAATCACTTTCAAATTGAATCATAGCCATGAATATTTTATAAACATGAGTCAAACGAGCAGCAGTTTGTAGGTTGCCAGCATTTCAGGTGATTCAATAGCTTACGAAATCATCATCCGACGCAAATCATGTCTCCTTTGAGCTTCAATTGAGTCTCCAAATATCAATTAACTATTTTTAAAATTCGATTTATTTCCTATATAGACATTTCCCTTGCGTCTGTCGAATCCATTGTCACACTGAAACTTTTCTATTTTCCAGCATCCACACCTTCAATTTGTTTGCTGCTTTGCATAAAGCAAAATAAACTCTTGGAGCCCCGACCGAGCACTTGAACCTTTTCCGCTTTGCAGCTGCGATGCAATCCGCTTCGATCCCAACCCATTGGAGGCTGCACGGCTTCAAACACACACAAACGGATTGGATATCTATGCAAACTGTCTGTAAGTACCTGACTAACCCTGACTTTACTCTTCAATGCACTTTTGGCATTGAGTTGTTGCTGTTGCCACCGCCACTGCCGCTGCTGCAAGTTGTTGTCGCAAGAGAGAGAAAAAAAACCTGCAACTTGGTCAAAGTGTCGCCCTGACATGTTTTTGCCAAAGAAGCGGCAAGCAGCAGTAGGAGAAGGAGGGGGACGGGGAGACCCTGCAGTTGTTTTGAGTCTCGATGTCTCCGAGTCTCGGAGGCAAGAAAAGAAACACTTTCCGTCTTTACGCAAAGCACTAACCGCAAAATGTCTTTGGGAAAGGCAGTCAGACAGCCAGCCAGTCAGGCAGTCAGGCCATCGAGAGGCAGTCAGCAGCGGCAGAAGTCGGGGAGTCATGCCATGACATGTTTGGACTTTCTGAGCAGGAAAGGAAGCCACAGAAACGGCAAAGTGCCATTGTGTCGCCTAAGTTGCTGCTGCTGCTGCTGCCCCACGTTGCAACTACTGGGAGAGTGTCTGTGCTTCTATCGACTTTAAGTTACCTTAAATTCTGGCACATGTTTCTGCGTTTTTCTACATATTTACGAACTTATACACCCCACGTTTGCCCAGCACAAAGAAAGACTACCCAAGGCAGTGCCGAGGAGCAGCTCTCCCACTTGACTTCTGCGGGCAGAAATGGTTTTGAGGGCATCGCATCATGACGACGAGACTTGTCGCGACTCTGTGGTCAAGTCTAGGCTTCTCCCCTGCCTCAGACGCCAGGCGGAATTGAGTCAGTGTGACAAACAATAATTTCCTTATTTGGCCGCGAAGCCCTATAAGACTGACCAACTGACCTTCCAACTGGAACTACGGGGAGTAAGTACTTCGAAATCTGATTTCAGTTTCAGCCTGAAGCTAATTTCATGCAAATTATCTATAGAGCAAATGCTTTTGTGGGTCGCTTTGCGGTGGGCGTTGTCCACTTGCATAATTAAAATAGTTTCGACAATAGTTTCATTCCATTCCCAAACAAATTGGAGCAATTTCTGTCTCAGTTTCTGCGCTTTCTGCTCTGTAATACTCGCCCACAAAACTGTGGGGTAATTTCTGTATTTTTTCGTACATTGCGAAACTTCCATTTCAAATGATAAACGAGAGGGACACGCCCCGCCCCGCTAACGAGTTACAAGCTGGGAGACAGAGTCAGTTTTTGTTTTGTTATTTCTCTGTGAAACATTTAAACAATTGTCTTGTTTTGGAGTCTCTAATTGATAGTGTCGCTAGATCGGGGATTCAGGGATCCAGGGTACGGGATCTGGTTAAACTGCAGAGCCAAAAGCCAAAAGAGTTGGAGCTGGGCGGACTTAATAAATAGAAGGCGTTGCATAAAGGCTTGGCTAATGTTAATAGAAAATAAATATATGATATTTCAGGGCTAGGAAATTTAAGTTTGAGTTTTGGGGTCTAATTTCCCACAATTTAAATCAATTTATAATATTTTATGTACATTCTTTCTCCATCAAATTCTCAGTCTCCAAAGCTTAAATCCCATAAAAACTTAAATCGTTTCACTTAGTCAAATTTATGCCATCAATCTTGAGGGCCTTTCATTAAACGCAACTCTCGAAATTTGCATATCCGATAATGCCACTCCGGAGACTGCCACACAAAGTAAAATGAAGGCCATCAGCCGAATATTCTTCTTCGTTTTGGTGGGCCATGGCGTGACTATTGGCCAATCTAAATCCACGTACGGCTGCCACGGACTTTGATTCGAATATTCGCATAGATCACCCATCATTACACACACGCAACGCAACGCAACGCAACGCCTTCCAAACTGTAAATGTTACTTGCTCAAAAGACCCAGAAAATATACAGCAAAAAGCAAAAAAAGAGCCAGAAATAATTACAAACAAACAAAACGGTTGCCGTCTCGCAGCGGTGGTGGCAGCAGCCGGAAAAGCGGGTCAAAAAGCAGTTGCAAATGTTAAAGTGATTAGCACAAGTTGGCAGGCCCCCAAGAGACCCGCAGAGACCAGCAGAGGTGAGGAAAGAAGCGAAGAGCAGCCAGCCAGCCAGCCAGCCAGCCAGCCAGCCAGCCAGCCAGCCGGCAATTAGCCAAACAAAACGAAGCTTAAAGCTGCCAAAAAAAGATGATCATCAATGGGCTGACTAGATGAGATGTTAGACTGTGGTATAGATGGATGGATGGATGGTTGGATTGTCGGATTGCTGGCTTGGGATGCTGCTTTCTAGGCTAATAGCACACAAAAGCCTCGGGGCCACAAAGTGTTCCAAGTTTCAAGCTGCAGCAAAGAAAAAAAAAGGTTTATGCAAATCATTGGAAGGGGGCAACCTGTGTCGTCTTCACGTGATTTGACAAATTCCGATTGGGCTCCCAATAAAATAATAGGAACAGAAAAGAAATAAATATTACAAAGTGGTAGCTACCAGTAGCTGCTGCTGCGGCTGCTGCTGCTGCTGACCAGGCGGCCATGACAATGCGATGCTATCGAAATGCGGGAAAAACAGCGACAGAGAAAACACGCTCACGAATGGAACGGAAATTCCATGGAAATGCTGAAAAACTAAATCTTTTGATCCAGCCCAAAAAACAGCAGAAAACAGCAGAAAGCCCAACCCCCGCCCAGTTAAATCAAGGTCTAATCGAGTGAGCCAAATCTATTGTAGCCTGCAAAAAAACAAAAACAAAAAGACAGGCAGCAGCAGCAAACATTTTTCTCTTGTATTTCGATGGGCTGTGCGATGCCTTTGGTTAATGGTTAAGCAGTTTCAGTTTCCTGTAAAAAATTTGTACAAGAGAAATATTTTGTTGTTAAGCAAAAATAGATCTCGAGCAAGGTACCACCTACCCCCCCTACGCTTCTCTTCCGCGCAATACGAGTACCAATGCCAATGCCAAAAGGAATGTAAAGTGAGAGGGGCCTGCTGCCGTCTGAAACTGTAGCTGGACATGAACCTGAACCTGAAACGGAACCGTTAAAAGCGTAACAACAAGTGCCTGGTCACAATTTATTGGCCAAGCGTGTTGAAAAGCCAAAAGCACAAGCCGGAGAAGGGAGGCGAGACGGAAGATGGCAGAGACGACAACATCGTCAATGAGTCGCGTCGCGTCGAGTCTCCTCCAACTCCACCTCCTCCCAGCTTCCACCACTCTTTGCTCTTTCTCTCTGGCCAATGAATGGAATTTGGCTGCATTGCTGCTGAACTTTGTTAACCTTTTTCAGCTAGCCAGGAAGCCAATTTCCCATTTCACTCGAATGCCCTAACTTCTAAGCAGATTTAGCGATTGAATTGGTGAGTTTGTGACAGCGTGACAAGGCAGATGGTTATAGCTTATAGATTCAAAGAGTTGAAATATGGAATACAGAATATTTCTACACGATATTTAATACAATCCAATCCAAGCAGCTTCTCTATCAAATGCTTCCCCAACTTGTATGCCAAATGTTTGACATTAGACATCAAATTTCTTCCATAGAGTATTCCCACTTCATCTTTCGCTTAATTCGCAGCATTCCTTTTTCAAAATTCTTTTTTTTTGGTTGCTTTACTTGCTATCAACATTAACATTTATCAACTGCTACAGTTTTTCGCTGCCACCTCTGTGCCCCGCTACCTCCAGCGATTGCCATTCCCCAAAGAGCGCTTTTTTTTTCTGCTTGGGCGCAAACTTGTGCTAATGATAATGATGATACTGAGACTTTGCAGCAGAGGGACAGGCAGGCAGTGAGGGATGGATGGATGGATGGGTTGGATTGGGATGGGATGCGATGGGATGGGATGGGATGCCTTCTCCTGGAAGTTGTTTACTAAGTTGCCAAATGGCCAATTCGCTTAGCTAATTCATATTGGCAGGCCGTTTGTCTTTATCGCCGGCTGCCATCGCAAGACGGAAATTTATTGATAGCTAGTGAAAGGCTTGGGAAAACTTCAGCAACTTGAGGAGAGTTCGCAATTGAGGCATTATAATTCATTTCATTAATAATTTATTCTGACCCAAATTCCGCACACCAAACAAAATCATTCCAAAGAGAGATTAAACCACAAAGGTAAACGTTTAATAAGTTTTTTCCTCTAGAACAGATTTGGGGTGAAGCTTTAGTGAGTGTAACTGACAGGGGAAAGGCATAAACGAATAGATTATAGATTATAGTTTTAAATGTCCTTTGCCTTTAAATTTGTTCAAGAAACCATAAAGGATGCTCTCTATAATCTTTAACTTCTGTCTTATATTTCCATAGGATTAAGAACAGATCCTCCACAAGGCTACTTGATTCATTGACTCTCCGATGCCTGCCGCTCTTCTGGCAATAATTAAAGTTAATCTTCTGTAAACCGTTTTGTGACTAATTTAACTAATAACGAAGCGTGTTCTTTGGTGATTAGAAGTTGCCCAAAAAAAGCAGCAGAGCCCCAGACAGCAGCCACGAAAAAAAGCAACAGCGAGCAGAAGGAAAGCAGGCCACAAATTTAACGCTCATTACGCGCACGGCTTGACGTGACCAGCGGCGGTGACGACGGCGACGACGACGTCGGCGATGCGACTTCGTGGGCAGCAGCAGCAGCAGCAGCAGCAGCAGCAAACGAAGGAAATTGAGATCCATTTTATGAGTGTGGTGGTGGGGGAGGGGGCTGGGGAGAAACTCTCTTCTTACAATGTTTTGGCTATTAGTTAGAATGTTTCTAATATACTTCCAGGCGGGTGCCAGTGTGTCTGCTGCGGGGGAAGTGCCACAAATTGAGGCTACTGTTGCACACGATACAACCATTGAGAGAGGGAACTTTGCCACTTCCAGCAGAACGATCTGTCTGCGGTCCAGCATCTCTTCTCGGGGGTTCAGTTGAAGTTTATTTTTGGCTCGCCTCTGCCGCTAATGAGCCACGGCTATTGAGTTATGATCGTACAATGATCGTTATGCTGTAAGTACTTAAGATACTTGGCAGACCACCCAGGGAACGTGCTACGTTCCTACGTTCCTACGTACCTACGTACTTACGGCATTTGGCCACTCATCAGCCACACACACAGAAACTGTAAATCTCTTGTGGAATGTGCGAGGCGGGGCGTTGTGGGATGGGATTGGGGCTCCACTTTGGGCTGGGTGCACCTTGGGGGCAGAGCTCTTGTCAAGGCGAATGATTGGAAAATTAATGCGGCAGTAGAGTCGGGGCGGAGGGGAGGAACCTTTTAAGTTTGATAATGTTTTTGGGAGATTGAACTTCCTTCAAGATTAAAGAGTTGTGAAGATTGTTAACGATCCATTTGGACGATTATGGAAGAATCTTATAACCCAAGGATTGCCTGCGCCGCCTTTCATCTGACTTCACCTAAAGATCCCACATCTGCGGATTCTCAGCCTTATGGCGACAGCCTCCACGCCACACACTGACACACTTTACATTGATTTACCTTCTCTGGGCTGAAAACAAATGCCTCGAAGCGGTGTTTTTTTTTTGGGGGCCTCCACGTTCACTTTGGCTTGGAGCGTGCCACAGGCTGTGGCACACTGCACGAATTTTGGCGGCTGTAAAAGTTGCAACTGTAGCGAAGGGGAACGCCCCATTGTCCATCGATTGTTCAAACCTGCGGACATGCCACCTGTTGCCCTGCCCAGCAGCAAAAACTACAACAACAACAGCTGCAACTGCAACAAAATCTACTCGTATGTATATGTGTCACAAATATTGAGTATGTGTGTGGCTGCTCCCAGGAGATTGCCCAACGCACTGTATGTGGAGCAAACGGCTATAAAAAATAGTCGATACAAGACAGTCCTGATATGGCAGAGGCTTTTGGATACCCTTGTAGATGGAACCTTCCTGTGTTTGAAATATAATTGTACTCTTTATTTATTTTATGGTAAATAAACAAATCAAATATCTGTGCCAAAAATATCTGTCGAGTGCAGGTAGCCTTTGCCAGGGTATTCATAAATATTTAGTTGCTGCATCTAAATCTTGTCTAGCCACGGATCTGTCTGCAAATGTTTCATGGACCCCAAAAGCTGCTCTTGATAGTATGTGTACGAAAAGTATGCCTGTATGCGTAGCTCTATGTGTGTGCCAATAAACATAAATTTGGCTGAGTGGAGGAGGGCAGAGAGAGGTGTCGAATTGAGGTGCGTTGATGATGTGATGCCCGTCGCGAACAGTGGACAGAGTGTGGCACAAAGTGGCTCAAGCAATCAATGCAAATTTGTCAAAGAAAATTACAAATCTTTGGTCGAGTGCACTGTCTATAAAATTGTCATATAACGGAAAGAAAATTGCTACTCTTTCGAACTGTCACTTCTTTCATTCCACTGTGCTCTGTGGACTCTGGCTGTGGACTGTGTGTGTCTCTGGTCAACGCCAGAGTGTGGCATTGCGTGTGCCGTAGTTGATTTCACGTTGCGTGTTGCAACATCTTTTGGGCAAATGAGTCAGTCTCGCAGTCGGTTTTGTTTGCTTTTCTCCAGCTCCTCGGCTCTTTCACGTCTTCCTCTGGCTTTTGCATAAGTGGCGTATGCGCAATATTGACAGCTAATTGTACACAGATGGGATCAAATTTGCTCATGCAAGAAGATCACAGCTTGGCCGTCAGCCCCCCTGGAAAACTCACACGCATCAAGGAATTCGAAATTAGAATTGCCCCGCAGGAGACATAGAGGGAGAGAGAGAGAGAGAGAGCAGTTGAGAGACAGTGGAGCTGTAGCTGCAGCAGGAGAGGCCTCTAACAAGATTTCCATGTTGAGAGATTCCACCCCACCCCACTGCACACATAACATACCCCACTGTGCACCGCACCCCACCGCAACGCCCACTGTCTGTCGGGCTGGTCAAATCAAGCAGCTTCAAACTGTGTGTGCTCCGCTCCGTTTATTTGCATACCCTGGAAGAGGAGGAGGGTATCTAAATTCAACTCAGTAAGTATTGTGTCCATAAAACACTGTCTACATTTTGGAACCATTAAAGAGCCTTCTAAGGATGACCTTCGCACATTGCACATTCAATTATTACTTTACAGATTTGATCATCATGGAATGACTTCCATGTTCTATTACTATGCTCCCATGGGAAGAGCAGCTCTAGAGGGTATCAAAAGCTTCGACACTCGCTGCCAGCTGTTCTCCTTCTATCTGCTTCTTTTTTTTGGTTGCTAATTTTGCGCTTGAGTAAATTGCTCTGATCGTTTTCCTTCTCTTCGCTCTCTTTCGCACTCCTACTCCACACTCCTTTTGCTGATTAGATTTTGTGAAAGGCGCTGCCGCCGTCGTCAACGTCGACGTCGCTGCTACTGCTGCACCAAATTTGCCAAAAAAGGGAGCGCACCACATGCTGGGCGGAAAGAAAGAGAGAGAGAGAGAGAGAGAGAGCTGGAGAGCGGTGGAGCGATATAGCAGGTAGGCAGGCAGGTAGCCTAAGCCGTGGGAGAGTAGAAATGCAGGATGGGATGGGATGCAACTATACTTTGCTGACTGACCCCCCAGGGAGGGGCTAGCCATACGTGTGTGCGTGCCTCTCCGCCACTCTTGCGCTCCCGCTCCCGCTCCCGCTCTAGCTTTAGCTTTCGTTCGCTGACTTTCGTTCTCCTGGCATGCATTGCGTCCGCTCTCCTTCTGCCCAGCTGGCTGCGCGCTCTTACTTGTACAATTGCCATGGCATGCTAACGGTAAGCGTGACGCATTTTTTTCGTCTCGTTTCGTTTCGTTATTTTGCGCAGCTTTTGCTAACATGTCGCATCATTAACCCATGCTAGCCGTTATTATTCCGCTGGTTTATTAAGCTCAAATTGCGCACAAAACTTATGCAAGAGCAGGCAGGCCGCGGACGTAGGTAAAACGAAAAACGTTTACATTTCCAATTGGAATCGGTTTGCCATTGTTACAGTTACAGTTTTCGCTCTATTCCCCCCACCCCCTTCTTTGTCTTAGTCTCTCTGTCTGTTTGTTTGTCCAGCGCTAGGGCGTGGGTCTGGGGTTGGGTCGGGTCTGGGTCTGGGTCCGACCTGATCTGTCCAATTATTTGCATTAGTTTTAGTTTGTTTTGTACTCTAGGCCCAACTTACATAATCCGCCAGAGCACGCGCCAAGCGGGAATGGATGTGGAAAAGCTTACCTGGAATGAGAGCAAACGGGAAAAATCAAATTTAGTTACTATGGAAAGGCAACGCCAAAGTTAATTGGACCGTGGAACACAATAGTTCATTTGGTACAAATAATTCGATGTATCAATTGGTATCTTTCCATATGTGAGTTTTTAAATATTTTATATTAGCCGTTTTCGTTCCCATAGTTCCTCCAAGATCTTCGCTACCAACAAACTAGTTCATTTCCCACCGAAATCGTGTGTTTGCCTTCGTTGCATTCACCAAAAAATAACCCTAAAGCTATTCCTCCCTCCGCCCACATGAGTCCCCCAACCCAAACTCACAAGGAACCCACAACTAAGCCACCCAGCACGCCCCATTTTCATGCCTCGAACATTGTGACAGTTATGATCCCACAGGTAACATGTGTGAAAAGAGCAGGAAGAATGAGGTGTGAGAGGGCGGGAGAGGGCAAGCCCGAAGGCGGGGGAAGGTCAAACGGTCATCGCATAAACTGACGAACTTTACGAGTATCTTGGGCAGAAACTGCTGCATGGGCTCGCGTTTGAGCATAAATTTGTTCGGTGGTCCCCCCACAGAAGAGATTGGTAACCGCCCACAAGGGGAGATCTCTCCAGAGCTCTACCCCCTCCATCCTCCAAAAACCATCTGGTTGGGCTGTGAATTTTCCGTGCTAAATTGTTAATAAACAAGCGCCTAACAAGCAACAGTTAGGAGAACTGCGAACAACAGTTTACAATTAGACTTTCAACTATTGCCGCCATCTCTACATACTCGTATCTCTGGGAGCAATCTCCCCCTTCGATACGCTCTTCTTGTGGGAGTGTGTTGTGTATGGGGGCGTGCTGCTGGAGGAGTATGGCACACTGTTCGGTTACAAACGCCTCACGCTCTTAGCCATGGTCTGACAAGTGGGCGTGGGCAACGCTTCCGCTTCCCCCAAAAGAACAGCACAATGAGAGAGCTACAACCAAAAGTCTGGAACATTAATTGCAAGTCAAAAGATTCCAAAAGTCAGAGCAAAGTTAACAGTTAAAAGCAGCAGCAGTAGCAGCGGATGGAGCAGAGGCAGAGGCAGAGGCAGCGGCAGAGGCTAGCAGCGATAGCGAAGAAGCTCAATTCTCAGGCGCTTCAACTGGAGAGATTCACTCAGATAACAATCTGCCGCTAGAGATGGCAGTGTGTTGGGAACAATAGTGAATCGAAGCAGGAAGCTAGAGATGGGAAAGGAATGCCAACGAAGCGCACTCTTTAGCTAAGCTACTCCGAGAGAGAGAGAGAGGGAGAGAGATGGAGAGTGCACTTGAGGCTGAGGATAAAGCCAAGGAAAATATTTTTACTTAAATTATGATCAATTCTATCTAAAAAATTATGATAATATCCCGAAAAGCAGAAGACCATTAAATATAGTGTAAAGTCCAGAAATCTCACGTAATTCCTAAAAACAACAATAGCAGTTTGTTCTACTTTCACTTCAATTAAAGAGGAATTACTACTGATTTAAGTACTTCATTTGTATGCCAATAATCACATCCCTCCAGGCTACCAAAAACGATATTCGTAATTCCCTCGTGTCACGCTCTCATATCGAGTCCCCAGCCCTCCCCCCAAAACTCACTGCCAGCAGTGTGTCAAAGCCCACAGTGGAGTCGAGTCGAGTCGAGTCGAGGAGGCGAATGTGGAATTAGAATGTGTGTTTGGAATGCTTTCTTCCCCTCTGCTGTCTGCTGTCGGCTGACTGCTGCCTGCTTGCCGGCTGCCTCCTGTTGTTGCAACTTACACGCTACAATTTTCATGTTCCATGAGCCAGTCCCCCAGTCAGTGGCAGCCTCCAAGTGGGATTGGAGCAGGAGTACGGGTCGAACCGATCCCGAGCCGAGCCGAGCCAAGTCGAGTTGAGCCTGACTGGGCTCTGTTGGTTCTGCTGGCAATTGTACAATAATTATAGACTTTGAATTGTGTTTAACACGCAACGTCGACGTTTTGCCAGCCGGCAACGAACAGCTAACTCTTCGAACCGTTCGGCGTTCGGCGTTCAGCGTTCAGCGTTCAACATTCAACGGTCCAGAGCCACAATGCGCTTTCACGTTCTTAACTCGCTTGATTCCCTGTCCTGTCCCGTCCCGTCCCAAAACCGAACCGATCCGATCCCGGCTAGGCGGCTGTGCGGCTCTGCTCTCCTGCGCCGCGCGATTGCATTGAGAATTTATTTGCGGCAGAGGTCAAATATTTGATTATCGCGAATAGCGCAAAAACCAACGAAACGAGTGTGAAAAATTTGATGGGAAATTATGGTGCAACAATTGTGGCAGAGAGCCAGAGCCATAGCCAGAGAGCCACAGCCACAGCCAAAGCCAAAGCAGTTTAATGGCAATTTATTAGCGCAAAGTAAAAGGTTTTTTCTTGTGCGATTCTTTTCGGCTTTTTTGCAGCTTTTCCAACATTTTGGCTTTTCCGTTTTTTGTCTGTTTTGGGTTAGTCAGGAAATTATTGCCACTTGGCAGCAGCAGCAACTGAAGCAGTCCGAGTGGTCGTCGGAGCAGTCAAAGCATCCATCCAGCATCGGGCACCAAGTCAATTTGACTTAGACGGGGGGAATATCATATATTGGAATGGTATCAGCGAATACTGAAGGTTCTTTCGAGCTTTTTGGATATTTTTGGAACAGTTTTTGAAGGGAAGAATCATAAATTCTTTCATAGATCGAATCAATAGTAATAAACGCGGACTTGCGTATTGGCTGGGAATTTAATAAATTTAATTTATAATAAAATTTCTCCATAATGTTCCTGAATATTCAAAAAAATAAAGATGCTCTTCATTAGCTGAAGAGTGTATGGGAAAGTCAAAAGGAAAACGCTTGGTCTGTCCCTGGGTCTGTCAATAAAATAAATAATAATGCTGCATAAATATTCCTAGCACTCGGATTTTGGGGGAATGGGTGGGCTGGGTAAGAAAGGGATGGGAATGGGATGGGAAACAGATGGAAACTTTCGGGATAATAATGTTATTCCATGACGCTGCTGTCCAGAATGAAAGGGTGCCACAACAGAGACAGAGAGACAGACAAAACACAACAAACAAATGGCAGCAGCACAAGAAAGAGAAATAAATGAGGCAACGTTTTGTTGCTGTTACAGTCATTGCTGCAGCCAGGCATTTGTTGTTGCTGCTGCAACGTTTTGGCACTATTAACCTACTCCCGGGGAAAATAACACCACGAACGATGAGGAGAGGATGGGATAATGCCTGATGCTGATGCAGATGTTGAATGCCTGAATGTTGAATGCTGACATTGGCAATGACTTGGTTCGCGGAAAGGAAATGAAAGGAGCAGCCACACTCAAAGACAGTCACAAATCAGTCGGCACATAACTGTGAATGTCTTCTAATAATATAAATTAAATGCTGGCTCAAGCTAATTGCCGAATCCACCAGAAAACACACAAACAAAAAACAAAAGACCCAAATTCCCTGTGCTGCAAAATGATTTATGGGCGACGCGCAATTAAAAGTGTCAACTTGAAAGTGTTGGGACAGCCCTAGGGCTCGACTGACGCCCCAAAGAAGTACTTGGAGATGGGATAAATGATGCAGATGATTCGTAAGAAATGGGAGGGGAATATCTTCAATGACCTTTTGTAATTTTCCCATTTATATTTGTATTAATTAACGTTGTGCCATCGCTAGTGTCACCTCTTAAATTTAATTTCATTTCGTTGGCCCCATCATGTCTATAGTGGCAGCATCAGGTCTCTGCGATTGGGGGGAGTGGGGTTCAGTGTGGGACAGAGGGGAGACCTCATCGAGGTGCTAAACGCGCTGACCTTCAACAGATCTGGTTTTTGGTCAACTTGTTTTGTTGTCCGCCTGGGTAGTAAATGGATTTCTTTTGCATATGAAAGGCATGGTTTTGTCTGAAAGTTGTATTTGTTCATCTCAGTTGCCAGTCTCCCCATCTGCGAGTTCATCTTACAGCATCTAAAAGATTCTACAATCAATTTTGATTGTTTCTGTGGGGTGTGGACAAGCTATTCTCTTTCTCTGTATTCTGAATTTCATAATATGTAAATCTTTTCGACAACAGTTCCACAACACGTGACAGTTTACGAGGGGTCTAGACTCTAGAGTGATATTTTCAAGGTTATGGGGTGGCAAAGAGTCAGGTCTCGGGTTTCAGGTCCACCATGAATGGACATTGTTTTCACTTTCAATGGCAGAAAAGGCATAGAAATCAAAGTTGATTTGTGGCTAAAAATATGTATGGAAATAATAAATTAGTAGAGTTTAGTTTAGGTTTTTATTTGTGGTTTATGGCTCAATGTTTGACTAACATCACAACTAAATTGACTCGTGCGGCAAAGGTGTTTTGAAAGCCAATATGTTAAGTGTAATAATAATTAACAAAAACTAAATTATGGACATTGGGTAGCATAAATGATTGCTAAACAACATATCTTATATTGATATTCGAATAAAAGATATGCTGAGCGATTTATTAACGCTGATATTTGTACTATGCCGATGTCAAATGCACTGAGCTGATGCTCTTTTTTGTATAATTTTTTGTTTGTTTTTTTTTTTTGAGCCGTGTTTTAACATTATTTAAGATCTGTCTTTTCGCCTGTCTCTCTTTTGCTTACTTGGCAATCTTATTTCAGTTATCTTTATCGGTTGTTGAGTCCGAAAATCCTAGGCAGGCTGCTGGATATGCTGTCATGTAATTATCATTACTAGCATTTGAGCCACTGACGTTTGTTCGGTTCGGTTGTGCAGCCAGATGAGAGTTTTAACGCTCAGCACCATGGATTTTGTATAACTAACTATTTATCGTATTACATTTTACTGCTCTATCAAAAATAAAATATTTTTGAAGTTCCCAGTCCATCATTGAACACTTTCATTATCGTATGCCTCATCTATGCATCTGTCCTTCAAAGAAAAATATGCCCGGCCTAACCTTCGGCCACGCAAAGTGTCGCCCCACCCAAAACAATAAACATAGTTCAAAGAAAGATACGAGTAAAGATGTTGTCCAACGGCAGATTGCGGCAACCTCCACAGACACTCACTCACTCACTCACTCAGTTAGTCATTCCACTTCGACTCGAGTTTGGTTAACTCACATATTTACTTATGAATATTATTACAGACAGAGACAGCGGCAGAGTAAATTAACCAATGATTTCGTAAGCGCGCAAACAGCAGAAACAAATAAAATTAAATTAAATAAACGGACTTCGTAGTGGCCATAAAAATTGCGCGCCAAAAGCAAACGAAAGACTTGGGCAACGAACTTGCAGCGGCCAAATGCTGCAGCGGGCAGGAGGGGGCCAGCTAACAGTTAAACGCAATTTAACGCGCCAAACAACAGTAACAGCAACAAAGACACAAGTCCACAAAAAAAGCAACAACAACAAAATGAATGAAAAAAACATAAACAAAAAATATGTGCAAAAGTTAACAACCATTTGTTCTCACAACATTTTTACGCCAATTCACAACAAAAAGGCAAGAGAGAAGGGAAGACTGAAGATTGAGATTGAGATTGAGAGACCGAAGATTGAGATATACTTGCAGCTGGATTATGATTCAAAATTATATTTTATGCAGATAATTAGTGGAATTGGTGGAACTGTCTGTGCAGCAGGAAATTCCTTAGATATTGCCAGGATTTAATTGGATTTAATATGTAAAGAATATTGCTCTAAGTCAATAGCTGAATAGCTATGCTTTTTTCAACCCATATCTCGCTTTTATCCCTGCAATCATGACTGTAGTTAACCCTTTGCAAACTGCTGATCGAAATCATAATACCCATTTGGCAAGTGCATCCATGCAGTCAAGAGGCGAACAGCAACAGCAAGAGGCAGGGAAAATGACTTAGAAGCTGCGACGACTTCCCATTCATGAGCTTGTGGCGCTCTCTTGAGGAGAGGAGCAGCACCCCGCACCCTGCATCCGAGCGATTCCAGCTATCCAAACGAGCCGACCAGCAGGCCGACGGATGGATGGATGGATGGAGGGTTGGCGGAGGAGGCTGGGCTGGCGGCCCACACACAGAAATATCTGTGTAGTATCTATGAGGCATGAGGCATGGGGCACACCGGCCTCAGCCAGAGGCCCCAAAGCGAGTCGGAGCTGGAGTCAGAGTTGCAGTTGGAGTCAAGCGAATGGCAACCGCAGCGGCAGCAGCAGCAGCAGCAGCAACAAAAAAAGAGCCAGCAACAACAAAGTAAATGAAATAAAATTGAATTGTGTGTTTGACTGTGCAGCATGTTGCACAGTGCATGTTGCTGGTGTTGTTGTTGTTGCTGGAGTTGTTGCTGTTGCCTGGTTTCACGATGTTTGCCGCTGCTGACGTTTGAGGCCAAGTTTAAGGTCTTCCTGTTGCCAGTTGGCAGTTTCGCAGTTGCTGTTGTTGTTGTCTTAACTGTTTTCACTCGATTCATGACTGTGTATGTGTGTGTGTGTGTGTGTGTGGTGTATGTGGGCTGGCCTCAGCTTCCTGCTGCTAATGCTGCCGCAACAAGTGGCTACCTTTTGGCATACTCTAACCCACAGAAAGGGCATCCCAGGACGTTGAAACCATATAAATCCATAGATCAATGTTTGGTTAAAGTAATGTAAATTGGAGGAGAAAATAAATAAATATTTATGGGACTTATGAGATATATTTAACGGCAAAATAAGCATTGGAATGCCTGACAAATATTGCTATAAAATTGATTTAAGATCCTCTTTCTCTTTGTTAGAGCATTCAATCGTTTTGTATAATTTTTGCAACAAAAAGCACTCCTCATTCTCGTTATCTATTGTTGTTAGTACGTCGATCTGCTATCGCCGAAAAAAAAGAGAAGAGCTACAGCTACAGCAACAGCAACAGCAAAAATGTTGGCAACAATTCCTGTGCTGTGCACATTTCCTGCAGCGATCAGCCACTGCCACTGTCTCTCTCTCTCTCTCTCTCTCTCTCTCTGTGTGTGTGGAACCCCCGCAATGCGGATACCGAAGATACCGCCCATGTGTTGCAGATTAAGTCAAATGTGCTTAACGGTTAAAATGGGTTTGGTTTTTTCGGTTAGTTTTTCCGCTCGCGGCGCTTCTCGCTTGGCCATCGTTTGATTCCTTTTGTTGTTTGAAAAATATTGTTATTATTTATTTTATTTGGAGAGGCCCCCAACAGCAAAGAGGAGGAAGGCCGGTTGACCCAGGGCCCGGAGATTGGACTGGCAATTTGTGCTGTGTTGTGTTGTAGGTGGCGTATGCTTGATATTACTATAACTCTGGGGTTCTGGCGGTGCTCTGCAGAGGTAGGTTGGATTCTCATTCTTGTTTGCGGTCAGAGACGAGACCAATACCGGGACCCACCCAAAACCGATCGATCGCGTCGGTCGGCGATTCGACCAGGCCCAGAAAACTGGCCACGAGAAATGTGGGTGGGTGTGGAGCATCATCAGCAAAAAGGAGAAGAAAAATGAGAAGGCGTTCACTTTAATTAATTTTTCAATTTGGGTCACTGCATGCGAGAGAGCATTTTCCCCGCCGAAGAAAGCGCCGACGTGAGGCTCAATTGACATTTTCCTCACCCTCAAATATTGCATAATTCAATTAAGAAATCATCGCAACGGACGGAGACTTTAATTACGGTAAAGTGAGAGTGAACCGAAGAGGAAAACTTAATTAAAGCTCAAGTCTGGCTATTTCTAACACGGATTCGAAACGCTCTTCAATGGCGCCCGCTTTAAATATAGATGTTAAAAATAATGTTTGCCCTGCCACGGAGACTCTCAAGAGATTTTCGTCACAGTTTGTTGAACAGCAACTAAATTTAGTTTTTGTTTTAGTTTATATACTTTTCCCCCAACTCTTTTATTTTGTTTGTTGTGTTTTCTGTCATTTTACGTGATTACGTGAATGGCCGCGTGCTAAATAACATTAAACACTAATTTAATGAGCAACAGATTTATGACCTAACCAAAAGGCAACGACACAAGTGGAGAAAATATACATCGAGTGATTTTTACTGCATTTAATGAGATTTCGCTGTCCGCTGTCCGTTGTCCGCTGTTCGCCGTCTGTGTTAAATTATATAAATTGATAATTGCATTTTTTTGTTCAGCTCGGATTTAGTTTTTGACAGCTCGTCATAAAGTGTGTGTGTGTGTGGAAGACGGATGCAATGACAGTGAGTAATGTACGAAAGTTAGTCATGGCGTTATATTTAGTTTTATTTTGGAGAAAGTCGAGCAAGTGGATCCTTGACTGTTATAGGCAATGTTTAAGCAAACTATTGAGGGGTAAGCATTTTGAAGTTATATATTAGTGATTTTAAGTGAAGGAAATTGCATTCCCTGATTGATTCTCTGTACATAAATTTGTTATAACATTCTTACAATTTATAGAATTAAATACAAAGCACAAATGTAACTCTTAAATAATTGCACAGACTGAACTTAATTCCATTAAAATGTCCTATGCCTTTTATCTCTTAATTAACTTTATTTCTTCCACCACTTCTTCATTGTTTCACCTCCACCAAACTGTATATGCAAATGTATCTTTATTTTCATTCAAAAAGTCAGTCAGAAAAGCCAAAATCCATTTATATAAATGTATCTGCGCACAAATCATTTGGTTGGGGCCATTAAACAAGTCGCCAAATGTTGAACAGACAACCAAAATGGACCATAAAATGTGTTTCATAAATATTTAAGAGAAGATCAAGTATCGATAGGTGTGCATGGAAATGAAAAAGAGATCTGAAAAGTGGCTGTAATAAATTTAAGCCTGAGGCCTAAAACCGAAACTAGTTTTTCAGCGGGTAAAAGAAACGTGTTTGAAAAATATCGTAAAAAAATGATGTAAATTAAAGCTCTCGATATAAATACGTAAATTAAAAATTAGTTAAAACGGCAAATCAGCCGAAAATTGCCAGAGCTCTTTGGCGGGTTTTAACCTTCACATTTTGCTGAAGATTATGAGTTGATTTTGTGCCCCTCTTTTTGCTCTAGGTTGGATGATTGTTTGACATGCCTGAGGTTGCTGGTGTTTGATGATGATGTTTGGCGGATTTTTGATGTGATGTGTGAGGCTAAGCCAAAATGATGCTACTTTTTGCATGTTGGATGTTGATTATATTATGAAATATGCTCGTACGAGAGTCGCAACATGTTGCCCCAATTTCAGATGCAAGATTAGAGGAAAGGTTTTTTCATGCTTCATCATTCACCTACCAAAAATGCACAGTCTTCATATCCTTATTAAAGACAACCCTCTAGCCCCTTCCAGCATCTTAAATTACTCCAAATTATTCCCAATTATATCTCATACTAAATTCCAGCATCGCCTAAGAAGACATAAGAAACCTGTTACCAAACCAAAAACAGTTAACATTTTGCCCATTTGGTTGGAAAGGCAGAAAAGAGTTCACATGTGAGTGCGGTGTGCCTCATTACACTCTGAACTTTAACCTTTACATGGCCTGCACACGACACAGAAGCAATAACGAGCAACAAGCAACAACAAACACAAAGCTCAAAGCAGAAAAAGCAAATACTTTGGGAACAAATATTATTGAGGCGAAGATTAGGCAAAGGTTAACCTCAAGTGGCCTTATCGATTGTGAAGATACCCTCGAAGAAGGAGAGAGAGGGTGCTATGGACCCTAACAGAAGTTGGTAATGAATAATTTTAATGGAAAGGATAAGTGAGAATAAGTTAAAACCCATGGGAATTTCCTTTGTCAGACTTCTCTCTTACACAGTAGCTTAATACGTCATCTCTCTCTGGTTCGGTTCCAATCAAACCTATTTCTAGTTATATTTCGAGATATTTTTACTTATAATGAAGACCCAATCGATCTGTTGGGCTATCTATAACTTCGGTCTTCGAAGTCATTCATTGCTTTGGGTATTTTCCTTTATCTTTGGCGCTGTCTTCTGGCTAATTAAATGCGACATTGAGATGCGTTTTGTGCGAAAATGTTTGGCAGGTGTGTCTTTGCGTCTGTGGCCCTTTCTGGGGCCTCTGAAACTGCAGCAGCACTTTCCAAACTGTCAAGATCTTGGCATTGCTCGTAAATTCCGTGCAAAAATTAGCAACAAAAAAAAGTCTTCTCTTTTGGGAAAGTTCCCAGTGAAACGAACACAGCACAGCAAAATCACACCAACTTTCTGGCAAAACTTGACATTTGCCATGCGTTGGGCATTCCGAATCTATTTAGATGCGCGCTCACAAAATTTCAGCACTGCAGGCCATGTTTAGAATATCTAAATAGGAACATCTAACCCAAACGGAGGCGCAGGGCCGGAGAATGTGGTTCATTTGGTCACTGGAGCAGTGCTGCGAGTACGATGTGCGAGTACCACTATGCCTATGCATGCCATCCCACTCACACAGCACCCATCTGCCTGTCGTCTGGCTTCTCTCTCTCTGCTCTGCTGTCTGCCATCTCCCTTGCCAACACGGGGCCAACGCGGCAACGGCAACGCAAATTGAAATGGCAGAGAACGCGAGCCGCAAAAGGCAAATAACAAATTGCTTCGCTCCCTCTGGCCACACTCCACTCCACTCTCTTCGCTTGGCTGCTGCTGCTGCTTGTGGCATGCAAATTGAGCGCCAGACGCCAACGCAACATCAGCGGCAACTCCAGCTTCAACAGCAAACAGCAACAGAAACAACAACAACAGCACCGCCTTCCTCTATTGTTGCGGTAGGGCAACGCAATTACAAACGAACTTCAGGGTCCGCTTTTGGCATGCAGCAAAAAAAAAGAGAGCAAATTGAAAGCACACCGGAGATGGGATACACTGCTCGGACAACTCGGGATATATAGATATGCTGCTGATTTTGATACGTGATCTGCATATAAGTAAAACAAATCAATTTGCTGAGAAATCATTTCTACAGAGCGAATAAATCGCTTAGAAACACACACGAAAAGGCAGGTGAAAACGTGCAAAGAAGTTTCAAAACATGTGACCAAAATGACAAGACCCTCTGCTGTGAGTGTATGGCAAAAACTTAGAGATTTCTGTCGTTGAGTGGCTGTTGCTGTTGTTGGCTGTGGCTGTGGCCGTGGCGGTTCCCCTTGAAAAAGGTGAAAGCAAAAGTTATGTTCTATTTGTTTCACCTGAAAAGTAACAATAACAAAGCGAAAACCGAAGCAGCAGGGCGGTGGCGTAGATATCTGTTATAAAAAGAAAAATTAAAGGAAAGCCATGTAATTTTCCAGCAAAGAGTCCCCACCAGTCTGTCTGTCTGTCAGCCAGTCATTCAGGGGGATAAAAGCGGTTCACGGTTTCGCGCACGATTCGAGTAAAAGCAAAAGCTGCTAAAACTCTCAAATTGTTTTATGGTTTGTTGCCATCCAGAAAGAAAGAGAAGAAAAGCAAAGTAAGAAAAGGGCTCCATCTTCATTTCCAAAAGGAAAGTGGTCCAAAACAGATGGTAACCCTGAAAGTATGGCGATTGGATGGAAAACGAATGGGCGATGAAGATGATTCATGAAAGATGAGGGTTGACGGTTACGGCAATTTGTGGGATTATTTATCAAAGAGAGGGAATAGTCACCAATGGACATTCATTTGTTCTAATTTTAAATAATTCAAATTAAACATCCTCTCCGCTTTCAATGCGGCAGCTTCGCTCTCTCTCTCTCTCTCTCTTTGCACTTGTAACTAAAAGAGAGCCAAACCAAACCTTCCTCCCTCCCTCACTCCCTTGCATTCGTGTGTTCGTGTGGGAAGACTCTTATCGCAGCTTAAAGCATGTCGGAAGCTAACTGTAAATAAAGCTGCAAATTCATTCAGCGCTTCGCTCCCTTTGCTGACTTCATTATGTAAGCTGACACACACATTGAGGAGTCATCCAGGAAGAAGATTATAAAGCGAGCATTGCTTAAAAAAAAAACACCCTGTGATGTCACTAAGTCAAAGCTGTTGATCTTACGCAGATAGCACTGGGCGGAAATGCGGTAAAACTTTAAGAGCGCAAGGAATACAAGAGAAGAGAGGAGGAGGAAAAGAAGAGAGCTGCCTGCAGTTG
The DNA here is from genome assembly GCF_008121235.1 of Drosophila subobscura. Classification (NCBI taxonomy): domain Eukaryota; kingdom Metazoa; phylum Arthropoda; class Insecta; order Diptera; family Drosophilidae; genus Drosophila; species Drosophila subobscura. The sequence goes on along the minus strand of NC_048533.1, from coordinate 4,711,312 downwards.
ACAGAAGTACAGTGGAAGCGATTGCTGCTGAGAACACACACGCAGCAGGGCAGGGAATACAGTGAAAATAAATCTTGACTTTATAGCTAAAGTTCCCTATAAATGTATAAAGAATTCTTATTTGTTTTTGTTAACATTTGTTAACAGTATTAATCCCACACACTTTGGTTCCAAATTTGATTAATTTGTTTGCTGTTTCTTTACAGTTCATCGACCTCTTCGCATAGGGAGACATTTTTACCAGTCAGAGTTGGGCTCTGACAAAGAGTTTTCTCTTGGTAAAAAAAGGAAATCCTTGGCTTAAGCCTCACTTTCGTTGAATTGCATTTGATCAGAGTCAGAGATAAGCCGATCAACGATTGAAAACAAAAGCCCCAGCCAATTATTAAATTTAAATAAAATATTGTGATTACCACAAGACAGTCGGCAGCAACAACAACAACAAAAGCAGCAGCAGCAGCAGCAATTGTGGCCGGCCAGAGGTTCATCTACAAGCCAATTAGGTTGCAAAAATATGGTCGACAAATCACCAATTGAGAGAGACGCAGATACACAGAGAGAGATACAGATACAGACAGAGGACAGTGGACAGAGACAGCGACTGCGATCTGCAGATACGATTCGATTTTCTTCTAGTAAATGGGAAGAAAACGAGGCATGCAAATCCAATAATGTTTCCTGGCCCGGCCTGGCTTCGCCTGGGATACGTCATTAGGCTGCTGCACCCGCACCATAAATACCACATGGATACCCCAAGCACCCAGCACCCCCCCCATGGCAGTGGATTCCCCTCACCACCCGCACTCTCTCCCCAATCAATCGAAAAATATTGTACATTTTTGAAAGTGAAATTTTCTTCGTGTCTCAACGAGTTTTTGTTGTTGTTGTTTCTGCTGTTTTTGTTATTGTTTTTGGGATGCTGGGCTGCTTGAAGCTGACGCTGATGATGACGTTGATGAACAAACAAACAAAGCAACACGTTTTCTCCCCCTCCCTCTGCCGCTCTCCACGCCGATCTCTGCCCCATGATCTTTCCCCCACTTGACCACTTGACGACGTCTGTCAACGGCAAATGAAAGTGTTGGCTCGTTGAAGATGATGACGAAGATCATCATCATCATCGCGATGAAAAGGGGGCGGGGAGCAGGAGCTGGAGGGGGAGGTGGAGGTGGAGGTAGGTGGCATTTGTTTGTGGAGATGTTGCGGGTGCCACTCATAAGTTTTTATTACCACACAGACACACACACACACACACACCTCAGAGCTATAACTTTATGACTTTTTCATCACTCGAAAGAGACAGACAGAGAGAAAGAAAGAAAGAAAGAAGAAAGTGAACCCCGCCTGAATTTGCAGCTCCCCCCAGCAGCAGCAGCCACCGCGTGGTGTCCCACGCTTCAGGCCTGCAGATTTCGAGCTGCGGCCAAAAAAACTAATTGCCAATTAAGTGCTTTTGATAATCACATTCGATTTGCTTGAAACATAAATAAAATAAGGAAAATAAATAAATAATCAAAATATCTTTTAAAGAGATTTTCTATGTTGATTTAAAAGCGCGTTAAATTGGGATAAATATTTAGGGATGGAAATTTTGCAATGAACACCATCGGTCATAGTTGAGTACTTATGATTTGTGCATCGAATTTGTAATTATATTCATTTCAGTCTTTTAGATACGAGTATGCCATGGGGAGTTTCTGAGATAGAAAACACACAAAAGTGTGAGTAAAGATGCTAATTGAAGATGGCTTGGGCAGTGAGAGAGTCAATGACTGGGTTCAGTGAATTTTTAAAGTAGGTTAAAACAGATTTCCCCTCTGTTACGCAAGCAAAATGTATTTGACAATTGTGTCTGAAATTCTTTGAACCATTACGAAACCCTTTTCAATCCACAGACCATTTTAGCCCCCACTCAACTGTCTGTCCCACTGGGAGGCTTCGCACATGATCGCATGATTGAGCAAAGTAATTGATCGGCTGATCCATGCGAGTGATTTTTGATTACATGACACGCCAAAACAAACACCAGACTCATCCGCACACCGAAATGTGCTCCATGTAAAAAGGTTTGAATAAATATTAACAAATTGAATCAGCATTTACGAGGCTCTTTTTCTCAATTGAAAGGTACGAGGGTTGGACCCATACAAACGTTGACAGTTCGACTTTTACTTTCCAAATTGTCGGTGGGACATCAAGTGGCAAAGTGTGGCACGGAGCTGGGCGGCAGGGAGCATGTGGCATGGGGACTGCTGTGTATGGAGAGGTGGTTTCCATCCAGCCATCCTCTCTTGCGGTTTGCTTTGTAATTATTTCATTGAATCGAAACGCTTTTTGTGTGTTCGTTGTTGTCGCTGAAGCGTCTCAATTGATCGACTGCCACTTGGCACTTGAGAAAGTTTGCTTTTTTTTCCACACATATTTCTCATCTGTAATTCTTTCTTTTTCTTCACTTAATATGTGAGGGGTAAGTGATCAATGTGCTGCTTGAGTACATCCGTCTCTGCCCATCCAAAACAAAATATCCCAAAAAAAAAAGCTTTTGATTTCTGGCAACCGCAGTTGCCAATTTTAATTATCTCTTTTCCTGGCATCTCACTCTCCATTTCTCTCCCTCCCTCTCCCTGCATACAAAATACATATAATTAAAACCATTTTGACTTTGACTTTGGGCAGAACCAGCAGTAAAAGTACCACAAAAAAAGCCAAAGAAAGAAGACAACAAATGCCTGAAAACAAAAGTGAATGTCTGGTGCCGAAAGGGAGACTAGACAGCAGCGCAAATGAAGTCATGAACTTTGTATCTGACAGATACAATTGTATCCACAAATTGCTTGTAATTAAAAACTGTCACTTGAATCATTATTGTCTGCTGTCTCTTCTCTCTGCCACTTTCAGTTAAGTTTTCAGTCACTTTTATGGGTCGTCGGAGACGATCTGATAATGTTTGAGAACAATTGCGAGTGGGAGGAACAATCGTGCAGGAGAAATCTAATTGCTCTGCTGCATCTAAGATCTGTGAAGTTTTTTGTTTAACCAAAAGTATTGGAGAAACTTACTCAGAGATTTTATGATTATTTCTTGGAAGGCAAAAGGGGAAGAATGTGTACATACCTGAAGAGAAAAGAGATGGAAAAAATGATTAGAAATTGTGAATAAAATATAAAGAATTAATAAATGAAGCAAATAACTAGATATTTAAGTAAATTCCAAGCTAGTTCGCATTGAAACTAATCAATAAAGATCTCCACCTAGAGAACTCATCCAGTAATGTCTGAAGTACTTAAGAATGAACTTTGTTCCATTTCTAAATTGCTTCGCGCATTAGCTCCAACAACCCACTCGTAGATCCCACTGGCATCCATTCTAGTATAACACCCGTAGGCGCCACATTAGACCTCCAGTTAGTACGGTTAATCCCAAATATAAGACCCCAAAATGGTAAACCATAATCACTCGCAACTGGAGCACGCGCTGTCAACGCAGCAGACTCCATTAAATTGGCCAACCGAATAAGAGACATAATAAAATATAATTCAAGGCGCCCGTCAAATGCCTCAAAAACAAAAAAAAAACCAAAACTGCGCTTGGGCTCAAGGCAAATGCCGCTAAAAGTTCCAGTTAGCTAGACATGAGACATTAAAGAGTTGCTGCCGCTCTTCATCTGCGGCTGCCTGGGTCAAAATCGACTGCCTGTGAGGCGGCGCTTCTCCTGCTCTGCCTCCAGTGACTGTTTTGACCCAGTTTGTGTGTGTGTCTAGTTTCGGCCAAGCGCGAGAGCGCCTTGACAAACAATTAAGGTAACACACACACACACACACACACACACACACACACACAGTAATAAAGGTGAATAACCACCCACGACTGACACGGGGCTCTGAGCTTGCGGCATGTGACGGAAGTGACCTTGTCAATGGATTTTTTGTCGACAATGGACTGGTTTTCGATAGGGGTCTGCCGATCTCTTCTGATCGAGGCCTGCAGGCCAATGAACTTTAAGAAAATTTTCATAATTTTTCCTCCTGCTGGCAATGCAGAGCAGAAGACAACGAAATTTGCATTCGATGTGAGGTAATAAATAGCCAGCTGGTCGGGCTCCCAGCTTTGGCCATCGATCGTCTCTCTAATCCACCTTCTGTCTCTCTCTCTCTCTCTCTTCCTCTCTCTTCCTCAGTCGCCTGCTCTCAGGTGCATTCACATTTGAATTTCAATTTCAAATTGAACGAATCGAAACGAAACGAAACGGAATACGAGAAACATACGAAAATCGCATGCGAGAAAAATGAAATCAAGTCAAAATTATGCGCATAAGTTGCACACAGTTCGATGGGAGTGGGAGTGGGACGGGTGGGGGGGGGGGAGGGGGGGAAGGGGGGACTGTACATATCTACTATATAGCGGCACATACTCGTCTGTGGCCGTTATGGTTGCAGAAATTTATCATCCCGTGGCACGGATCGAATTGCGGGGTCCAGAGTCAGGGCAGAGAGCAGCAGTCGGAGCTCTCCAGAGGCAAAAAGAGCCAGCCAGAGAAAGGTGCAACAAGTGGCAGCTACAAAGTGGTTGTGGCAGCTGCCGCTGCCGCAGTCGCTGCATCTGCCACAAAATGCCTCGAATACTTTATTGATTTCATAGCACATTTGCCAGGAATTTTCCCCATCTCTCCTTGTGTACATCTCATTTGGGTTTCATGGCACGGGGCGCGGGGGAAGACGAGCAAAAGTTCAAGCAAAAATTCACCAAACGAAACGGAAGTTCAATGGGAGGATATGTTAGGGGGGGAAATTGCTTGGGAAATTGTTGCAACATTTCGTTCCGTTTTATTAGCGTTGCGGAAATTGTTAAAGTTGCAGCATAGGAAAGAGCCGAAGCAGAATTGGAGGGATGCACCCATTGGAGGGAATATTTGAGAGCAGTTTCAAGTAAAATTAATCAATTAAATAATTAAATTTAAAGTGCGCAGAGGAGGATTCCCATTTGTGCTTTCAAAAGTGAATTTAATCAATTCATTTAATATTTATTTAATTACTATATAAACTTAAAGTTAAAAACCAAAGCAGTGGCTCTTGTTTAAACACAAACCTCATACACTTTTCATCTCAATATCTTCACCTGCGTGTAAGCACTGTACTCCTCTGTGGCCATGCCACTCCACTCTCTTTGATTTCCTGCGTATTTCACTTCACGCATTTTGCTCTCATAATTGCAGACTTCATCACGAAACTCATCATTCGAAACCCCCCTGCAAAACAGAAACCGAAACCGAAGGCCCAAGCTGCAAACAACTCTTGCCACTTGCCCAAAAAGCTGAAGAAAATAAAAATATTTCTTTCATTTTGGACTTTTTGCCGGCTGCCGCGGCGGCTGCTTTCTTTGCAACATTTCAGCGGAGTTTTGCGGCAGCTTCGTTAACGTTTACTTTCTCCTTCGATGTGTACTTTTTCCTGCAGTCTTTTTTCGGAGTACGGAGTTCCGACCACGAGCAATACGAGTACTCGCGCTGCTTTTTCCATCTTCCATTGGCGCTGCTGGCAACCAGTTGGGTGCACAGGTTCAGGTTCAGGTCCGTTTTTGCTGGTGGACTTTGCTTATCTCGGGCTTGTATTTTTTATGTCTGGCTTGTGTTTTTTCTCTCTTATTTTGCTTACTTTTGGGAAAGCCGAACGGCATCTTCAACGCCAGTGCTAGGGTTGTGGCAAGTGGCGTTGCCCGGCGAGCGGCTGTGGCTGTGGCAGAGAGCCAAAAGTATCTGCGATTGTTATCAACTAAATGGTGTTAAAGTGCGTGAGAAACACAATGTGAAGCCTGGAGCCGAGACTTGCTCGTAGGATGCACTCCGGAAGAGTCAGACTGCAACTTTTACCGCTGTTATACAACACATGGCAAAGGGCAATGGCAATGGCAGTGCCAGTGCCCCCCTGGTTCATAATGATTGTAAAACTTTTCTCCAAGTGCCCCTCAAAATTCAAGCGGCGCATGTAACATGTAGGCAAGGAAATGCAACGAGCCACAGACAAAATGTGTAGCGAAACATTTTGGTAAAACAATAAAAGAAGGGCTGACTGGTGAGCGTTAGAGCTAGGGTAGACTTTGTTACGCATGGGAAATAGATTTTATTCGGTAGATAAAAGAGGATACCAGAGGCAGGGTTGTGATGTGCAGATGGACAACGAACTGATTGACCGAATGGGAAAGAGAGTTACAGAGGAACAGTTTCATCGATTGATAGATTAATGTTTGAGTTTATCCTTTGGGATCTTTGATCTAGCCTTTGGAGTGATTATTCTCGTAGACAGCATGGAATGGTCGTTAGAGAATCGTTTAGATGTATCTAAAACGCAAATAATTACCAAAAATTATATTCCCATGTTAAACTTCCGAATAAATAAATAGCCTGAAGCTGAAATTCAAACCCAAACTTAATCTTAAACAGCAAAGCCAAAGCAAAATGAGTTGGTTGTTATTTTTTCGAGCGTAAGTTAAGCGCGTGCCACTTGCATAATAACAATAACATGAACAACAAAAATAACAAGTGCAACAAAAATGTTGATAAACATTTCAGCAGCAGGCAGCAGTCAGGCCGTAATGAGCAACAAATTGAATTTGTAATTGAAGTGTTTGACGGAGCGTTGAAGCGTCGCATTCATGGGGGATTAATGTGAGCACAAAGATACCCTGAGCGATGGAGAGGGAGATAGATTTAGATTGTTATATTTTGGAGGGGAGCAGATTTCGAGGCAGTTTCTTGATCACTTTCGATGGCAGCTTTCCATCTCTCAATTTTAAATAGAACTAAATAAAATTCTACACAACTTTCGACAAGAGTTTTAAGATCGAAAAACCATACAAAATAACAAAGAACTCCTCCGCTAGAGTATCCCAAACTTCGACCTACCGAGTGCCACCTTTCTTTCTTGTTGCTGGCTGTTCAACTGTTCGTTTGTTGATCCAACTGCCATGCAACATTTTTGTGCCGCAGCCGCAGCCGCCGCCTTGGCTTTACTGTGCCACATCTAGTGTAATCAGCGTGCGTGCATTCGAGTGGCGCCGCCTCAAGTGGGTGGTGGTAGGAGGTGCGGCTGCGGCTCCAATCAAAAAAATACATTCGGGGCTGTATACAATTTTGTGGATTTTGTGTATTGCGTTAGAGCCAACAAGGGGAGAGGCACAGAGAGTAAACTTAAATGGTTAAGCCGTAGCCGTTGCCGAATTGGGGTTATCATCATATAGCATATGGCAAGGCATACTTACTGGATGGCTTAAGCAATCCACACTCCACATTTATAATTTTATAATGATGAATAACCGTCCAACATTTCGTTAAACGAAACAGCCATCCAGCAGCTAAAAAGGTAATTGTGGTGCAGGTTTCATGGCACTCTAGTTGCACTTTAAATGGGTTCAAAATGGGTTACAAATTGGATTTCGGTGCAAGTTTCATTTGGGAATCTTCTTTGTTTTGTTAGCAAACTTTTAGCACTCGAATGGCACTCGCCACGAAGCCGAAAACATCGCGCATCATCCACAGATCGGGCAGAGCTCCTCCCAACGGAAGATCCAGCAGATACAAAAACAAAACTCGGTCCCGAAACTGGTGTTAATTCAATTATGATGGGGCTAATAACTAATGTGCATAGGAAGATCAGATTGAGTGCTAAATGAATGTCCGCACACATGCGGAATCGGGGTGCAAATGTATCTGATGGACTGGTACGAGTATCTGATGGATGCTTTCGTTTCCAGAGATGCCTCCGATAACTATGTGCTTGCGTAATTAGCGCTTTGGCTGGGTATGGGATGGGGCTGGGGCTGGGAGGTTCCAAACCGGAGCTGGATGCTAGAGCAAATGCAGCAAAGAAAACGAAAAGAAAGCCTCAAACCGAAACTGTGGCGAGTACGAAACGTGCCCCGACACTTGACAAAACTTCGGTTCAAACAAAAAAGCACAAATATAATGAATGAATGGCTGAATGACTGACTGACTGACTGAATTATTATTATTATTAAGAGACACAATTGATTTGGCATGCAGTCGCTGGGTAGGTGGCAGACCCTAACCGATTTGAGCGCTGTGAAAAATTGAATTTGTTGAAGTTTTCAGTTTGGGAATTGGAATTGAAATTGAAGAGAGATTTCACTTTATGCCGCGCGCACAAAGAAACAAAACTGAAAACAAAACAAAGTGTGGCCAAGAAAACTTTCCAACAAAGAGAGAAAAATTAATCAAACGATGACGAGCCACGAGCAGGAGATTCACTCACAATCAGAGTCGAGCTTCAAGTTCATCTTCCACAAGATCTTTTGTTTATCCGTTGGAGGGGTGATGGAGGGGCTAGATTCTACAACTTCCGCTACAAGCAACATTGTTGCAAATGTATCCATCTATGCAGCCATTAATCTGCACTGCGATCGAGGGTAACAATTTGTTTTTACTTTTTGCTGCTTGCTGCTGGAATTGCACTTGGGATCTCGGACAGGGAAATTTGCTTGCGGCTTGTCAATGAATTTCAATTATGTTTCAAGTGGAATGCGGGGAGAGGCATGCCACATGGTTGCAAGTTGTTTCGTAATTAGTTTTGGGGGAGAAAATAATCAAAATGAGGAACCGTTGAGATTGAAAATATGTTAGGATTGTGTTTAAATGAGGGTTGTAAGGATCTACAGGCGGAAAGAGCATGAGAGAGACAGCTAAGCTACTGTGTGAGAGAGAGTATACATATATTAATCGATTCAGAAAGATCCACAGCATTAGATCCCCTTCCAAAATGAGCAGCTGAGCGTCTTAATTTAACTAAAAATAAAGAAATCAATCGAATCAAAACCGAAATCTTTCCCACCAAAAGGCATCTCAAATGACTGTCAAGTTGTGGCCGTGAATTCATTTCTCTCATTTCGATTAGAGCCCAGAAATAATCAATTCATTTCTCATTTGGAAATTCTCGATGCGAAACCCATGTGGCATCGAGGGAGACCACCAGGAGGGCAGCGTCATCATCATCATCATCATCGTCTCATCCACAAAGCACAAGGCGGGAGGGCGGGAGCAGAGTCGAGTCACCTTACCCCTTACAGATATTACTACTGCCTCTGCTCTGTTTATTTACGATCATTGGGGAGTAAGATCGGCGGCATTGGGCAACACGGTGGAAGAACACGCAGCGTGCCATTAAATCGTTTAAATGGCTTCCTTGGCACTTCATAATTTGCCGATCAGAGAAGAGCAGGCCCCAAGTCCCAAATTGCCCCCGTGTCTCCGTTGCCATCGAAATGGCCGTCTCCATTGCCGTTGCCAATGCCAATGCCATTGCCATCTCTCTCCCATTGGGAAGAATCTTTGCGTGTGGGCGTTGCCCATTTCCCCCTTGTGGAACGTTTCGTTCGATGTGGCAGTTGGGAGACTCCGCGGCTGCTGCCCACTGAGACAGCAGGGAGCGGACAGCAGGAGGACACTGTACAGATTGGTGATCCAAAGGGGAGCAATGTATCGGCATCAGCATCACCATCGGCATCGGCATCGGCCATTGCATCTTGACTTTAAGCCACATCTCCACCTCAATCTTTGGCAGCAGCTCCAAGACTCCCAGTCGAGTCGAAGTCCAACTCCGACATTTGCGAATGGCAATTAATTGTATATTATTTTCGCGTCGTTTATTTACAGCAAATTAGCAGAATTGCAATTTTTCTTCAACAGGAAATTATTGTTATTGCCATGGCGAATGCCACAAAAGACCAAGATCGCTCGCAGACTGAAAGAGAGAGTCTCTATCGCCGAGAGAGGAGGATAGTATGAGGCACTTTTCTCAACGAATGACAATCAAATGAAAGTAAGAGAGAAAAAAAATAAAGAGTGTTTTTTTCTTGTTTTGTTCAAAGGATAATTAAGTATTTGTCTGAGAGGAGTGGAGTTTTTCCTAATAGATACTTAACAAGAAAGACTTTAATGCGCTAAGTAAAAAAGAAGCAGTAAGGAAGTGCCGAGATTAAGATTCCCTTGCATGTACTTAGGGGAAGCCTTTTATAGGCATGAAAGTGGATACAGATACCTTAAGAATCGAAACCACTTTTAATGCTCTGTTAGTTTTTTTTGTGGAGAAGAAAGCATTCCATTTTGGCTTCCATTTCATTTTCCAGCACTTTCCTTGATAATTGAACGTGTTCCGCAGAGGTCTCAACACTCAGACTCCGGACTCCAGCACCAACTCCAACTCCATTCGAACAATTTCCCTTCTCCTCAGTGGCAGCGGTCCAATGCACACAAACAACAAGCGAGAGAGCAGATGGACAGAGGCGGACCAACCAGGCAGACAGCCAAACGGACAAACAGAGGGACAGCCAGACGGACACACAGACGGACACACAGACGGACACACAGACGGACAGACCAGGCGACGATGCGGAAATCAAAAGTGTGGCCAGGCCTGGCCGAAAGCAAAGGCAACAACAACAAGCACAGCCAAAGAGCTGCGTTGCTGTGTGGAAAAAGGTTTTTCATTGTTGTCACTTGATTATCGATTGCTGTCGCGGCAACATTTTCTTGCCACTACTTTTCCATTTTCCAGTAGCACGCCGCTAACTACGACTATTTGCACTTTCATTTTCAATTAAGTGTGGCTTTGATTGCCACAAAAACCTGATTGAAATTTGAATGTTAAGGCCCCCTGCCAACCCTCCACTTTCGCCTACCCACTACCCACTATCTATCCACTCCTTTTCCACTTGTTTTTCCAATTTGGCTGTGCCTTCTGGGCAATTTCCGTCGTTTTATGTCGAGAGGAAAAGGCAATCCAACAACGGCCCTCCCTGGCAAGAGATTTTTACTGTTTACGCATTCAAGCTGCCTACTTCCTAGTTTACATAATTATTTTCTGACCATCTCCGGATGACTCTCTGTGCCCCTAATTAGAAGTGGCAGCAGAAGAACCCAAACCGAAGCCACAAATTAGCTTAAATTTTGCGTGACTTAATTAAAAGTTAAAGCCCAAAGCCCAAAGCCCAATTACATCATCCACTCTACGGACATCCTCCAGTTCTTGGCTCGGAATTTCGTGGCTGGCTGGGAAAGTAAAGCTTAACGAGTATATGATTTTCTTTTGCCCGATTCGCATCTTGTTCAGGGGCCTGGAACGTGCAACTTAGGGATTGAGTGTGGTCAGGGATAGTTCATATTACGACTGCCATACAACAATATGAGAAGGTGAGGTAATAATCTTGTGGGTAAACACAGAAATCATTAACGAGTGGGAAGTAAGAATTTGTTCCTTACATGGCATAGGTTTGGGAATAATTCGCAGAGAGAATTTCGAGCCTAGAAAGCCCAGGAAAAGATCCAATATTTATTTCTTTTTTCCATTGATGTAAACAGAATATTTTCATTAGCCAAAAACTCCAATTTAATATGATTTGAAAGTACAAAATAATATTTGTGTGTGTTCGCCTTCCTTTGACTAATTTTTGTCGTGTGTTTCGGTGTGTTTTTTGTTGTGTAAATTCCATTTACATGTTGAACATAACTAAACAATTATTTGCAATTAATTTAATTTAAAAATTGCGACAAATGAAATACCAACGAAAGGAAAAATATTTGTATTTAATTGCATTAAAGGCAATTAAAGGCAACAAAAAATATAAATAGAGAAGACAAAAAATAAGTCTTGGGCAAAGCTGGTTGGGCAACTTGAAGCGGAGGTTCGTTCATTCGTTGGCGTTTTTGGGCCAATTTAAATGCATTTGGAATTATGATAGAAAAAAGCCTGCCGCTGCCACCGCCGAATGAGACCCAAACGAGTCGAACCAGTTGGAGGCTCTAAGGCAAGATATTCGTAATCATAATAAGACAAGCCCCAGCTACAGGCTCAGCTCCAAAGATCTCTCTGTGGCTCTCTGTGTGTCCGACTGTCTGTAACTCCCCCTAAGGGGTGCTGGGAAGTCATCTTGTGTGGCTCGACAACACCGCGAGAGACGACATCAAGTTGAAGTTCGCACGGCACTTGAAAATGCAAACTAAAAAAGCTGAAAAAAAAGCCTAGATATTGTATGGGGATGATAATAGAAAAACGCAGCGGGCCAAAAGAGTTATTAGCGAATCTGAAATACACTTTTTAGGGAAAAATAATCTTCGGAACACAGATTGTCGGATGGAAAGGTTTACAGCTTAGTGGATTGATAAATCAATTGCCGACAAGTCTCGTGGTTTACATACTTCTACACAGATCTGTAAAGTATTCATCGAAGTAATTGCCGAGTTGTTCTTGTTACCAACGATTTTATTATCCTTTAATATAACCTTAGGCAAAAGATACAACATTTATTTATTGATTTATAGCCTTAGAATTTCTTTCGAAGCTCAACTTTAATTTCACCACAGAGAGTGCCCCCCTGGGTAGAGTATAATTACAGCAGTGTGTACACACCTAAGCAGTGTATACTCGTATATTGTGGAAACAGACAGACAAAACAACAGCTGCCTGACAGAAAGTACTTTCTTTCTTAATAAGATGCGCAGTTCGCATATTTTTGCAGACTAAGGAAACCAGGGGGAAGGCAGGGGAGGGGGGAAATGGGAAATGGGAAACTGAGGCCAACGATGCGTTGTCTTGTCTCGGCTCGGCTCTCTTGGCGGCGGCATCTCCCATCTACCATCTCCCTGCGCCAAGTTAATTTGTTGACTGCCTGCAACTTGCTCTAATGCATGCAGACAGACCCCGTCTTTAGTGGAAGTTTCAGCAGCAGCAGCAGCAGCGGCTGAGACAACGACAGCATTTGCTGGCAAATAGTTTTATGGCTTATCTCCCCAGAGGAAAAGCAAGACCCCAACAACTGCCTGCTGCTGCCGGCTGCTGCTGCTGCAATGACACAAAAGTGAGTTTTGGGAACTGGCAAAGTGGCACAAAGGTTGACGGGCAAAGTCGAGGCAAGGCAGGTGTTGAAAATATGCCAGAGTCTGTTGTCAGTGCACTTAGCTGTGAGGGTGTACAGCAGCAGCAGCAGCAGCAACTGCAACAACATTCATGACAAATGAGGCAAATGGGTTAGTCGGCTAAAATATATTAGACTTCTTTCTAAATACGGTTCTAATGAGATTACGTCTTAATAGTTTGATAATATTTCAAGTAAAAGAACAGCGAATCATCTCGGCTATTTAATCACTTCTTTGCCCACAAATATAGACAATTTTCCCCCCAATTTAAATGTCAAATCAATTAGCAAAATGAAAGCAGAGAACATCTAAATGCTGTGCAGAGATCTTTACGCCCACGCGGCATGAGACACATGCCTCATTTGCATGAGCAGAAGCTGGAGGTGGAGGTACACCCACCAAAAAACATCGAGAGACAAGCAACAAGCTCTCCAGCAAATTGCTACTTACTGTCCAAAACCAGAAGAAACTCCGAAGCAACAAATGAGAGGGGGACAGGCAACAAAACAAAAGGCAACACACATAAATGGAATAACAATTTCGTAAATTAATTTCGAGCAAACAACAACTTTATGTCGTAGGAGAGAAGACTTCTTGGGAAGCGTGTGAACAAAAGCAACACAAACAAACCATCCAAAATTTGAATTATTGTTGGTTAAACAATTAAGCGAATCTTTCGGATCTACGCACTCTGGTGAGTGACTTCAGAACCTATCCGAAAGTCAAAGAACTCGCTTCTACTTTCAAATTGGGATTCCTTTTCGGGTTTTGTTGTTATATTTCCGCTTACATAAATTATGTTTTGGGAATGGGAAATGAAAGATGTAATTTCCACATTTTTTGTCCATTCTTTTCTGAATTTTCAGACTTTCCCATTGCGTAAGAACGAGGAGATTGTTTCCTCTGCCATTTATCATTTTAAGGCTTCAGTTCTCTTTTGTTTAAGTTCTTTTCGCTTTTTTTTATCGTGTATCTTTTAGTTAGTAATTTGTTTTTGTTTTTATTATTTTTGTCACGCACTCGAAATCAATAAAAAGAAGCAACAGATTTTGGTGCAGCAATTTCAATTTAATTTGTTGCTCTTTGCTTCTTTTACGACTCCACTCATTCATTTCGTTTCATTTAATTTGTTTTTCGTTGCTTTTGTTTGTATTTCTTTTTGTGGTTGTTCTTTTGGCTTTTGTTGATCGAAGTAGATGGGCCCGTTGTGTGTAATTATTTTAATTTTAAACCGAAATCGCTTTAATTGCTAAGCATTTAAGCAGCCAAGAGTGCGGTGTGCCATAAAAAGAGAACTAAAATCATTTCCGATACTATCACCCAGGCTTTATGGGCTATTTAGGCACAAGCTGATGCCACAAACTAGCTGCTGATGTAATGAGACACCGTTCAGGTGAACAAAGGAATATTTGTGAGCTGCAAATGATTTCCAAGAGCACCTCCTAAAAGAGAGAGAACTTTCAGCGTCATTCAAACCATTTCACACTTCATTTTCTGTCCCATCTTTCCCCCCCACCTACCCTACCGAAAATATATAATTCGAATGCTTAAATTTACATTTAGTGACCTGAAAAAAATGAGCATGTCATTAGCTCTGACCTCTCCGCCTCATTCTAATTTGGTTTGCTTTCTGCTTTTACTTTTCGCTGCCCACATAAAATACAAAAAAAAAACCAGAAAGAATAAATATTTTCCCTTTTGTGACTCTAAACATTAATTTGTTTTTGCCAATTAACATATTTCGTGAATTTCTGTAATTAAATCCCAGGGCCACAGCAATAAATGCAGAAAATGTGTGCAAAATAAAAGACAAAACATAAATCAAATAGAAATTGGGGGGGGAAATGAAAGTTTCAGCATTTGTTGATGGCAATATTGAGTGTTGAGCCTCAAGAGAAAATAAAATGCATGCCAGGAAACTGTTAGAAAATTCCCCAGTTCTATCCTCGTCATATTTGTGTTTAAAGCTCCGAGAACTTGTTTTCAATTTGGGAATTATTTATACATTTTTTGTAAAGATCAAAGTTCCATTAGCTTTAGCTTTTTATTATGCCCAACATCTGCCTTGCATAACATTGTTTTTTTATTTATAAGAATATTTTTTTGCTGCTTGACTGAAAGCGAAAATATGTACATTTTATGTGGAAGAAGCCCGTGTCCAGACTATAGTTTCTAAATATATAAATTTATGGCCGAATGTTTCTGGCTGATCATCTTTTTTTGTCATGCAAATGCTGAAACTTTAAAATGCAAATCTCTTGGAGGAGGAGATTCTGTGTACCGCAGCCGAAACCGGAATCGCTGGACACATTATTTATTAGACATTTATTGATTTCATATTCGGTTTTATGTATGTTTTTTGTTTCGGGGTTTCGGGGCGTGTGTGGCAATTTGTAAGCCGCGTTTCTGGTTTTTCCTTTTCGTGGAGTAGTTTCCGGCGGGGTGGGATCTGTGCGGATCAATTGCCAATTACTGAGCAAACAAAATATTTCTCTAATTTGCTGACACGAAGCCAGCAGCAGCAGCCACCAACAGCCTCGCATGTCATGGCCACGGACAGAGTTCCAATCAAAGAGCGAGCTCTCTGCACCAAATAGCACTCTTCTCGACTGCCGACACTCGACTCTCCAGGTTGCAGGTTGCCTCCGCGTTGATGCCTCTGCCACGATAGTCCCGGAGTCAGGCGATGTTGGGTTGGGCTTGGATTCGTTTTGTCTGTGGCTTCGGCTTTGGCAGCGAAATATTTTTTCTAATTAATAATAATAACAATTGAAGCCTGGGCCATGGTCTAACGGCACTACGGCCAAAAGGAATGTGGAGCAAGCCGAAAAAAAAGAGTGTTAAAATTGTATTTATTTGCCAAGTTCTTGGGCCTTTGCTGCTTGTGGCTTTTCTTCTGGCAAGCATCTAAGCGGTTCATCAAAAAATTGCTCGCCCGCTTAAATTGCATTTTGCTTTTCAAATTAAAAGTGAGGTTTCTGCGGTCTGGCTGCGGTTTGACTCTTGATATCTCGAGAGCATCTCCCCCACTAGCAAACGGTTTGTTTATGGGCTAGAAATGTTAGAGATTGAACTATATATAAAATAACTCTTTAAATGTGGCAGGAAATTGCTGTTTGGAACTACTTTTTGGTACTAAAGGCACGCAGCTATTCTTTGGAAACTTTTCTATTAACATTCATTCCCCTTTTCAGGTGCCCTGCCTTGTCCCCCCTGCGATAGTCACAGTTGAGCAATTGTTGGCTTTCCACAGAATTTGCAACACAAACACAAATATATTTTTGAATTTTGCATGGCACACACAGTCTGAAAATTCATTTATCCATATGCCATATGCCAGAGATAATTACCATGACTCGCACTCAAACAAAAAACGAAAGAAAAAACCCATAAAACACACTGAAATTTTTATTACATTTTACAATTTTGTGTGGTACCAACTGTGCAGCGACTGCGCTGCCCCTGCTGCTGCTGAACCCGACTCTCTTCCCTCTCTTCGCACTTCACAGGCGAGGAGTTCACATTGTTGGCCCGTGACCCGACCCGGTCGCAGGTGTCGACAGCAGAGAGCCACCAAACAGAGCTGACTCACCTCACGGGTCTCCAGTACCCATGCGAGGGGTGAGCCCTGTGTGTGAGTGTCGTATTGTTTTCAGTTTTCGCATAATTACAAAAGTGGCAAATGCTAAATGGTCAAAAGCTGAAAGGAAAAATGTAACAAAAGTTGGATAAAGCAGCAGCAGTGCGCGGGGGCAGGGGTCTGCAGGGGAAACCCTATACGAGTACAGAGTCTTGGGAAGTTTTTGTTGGTACGCTGCATTTCCGGTTGGTTTGATTTCAGTTCTTCAATACCCAGTACTCCCAGGGTGGTGGCAGGGTAGGTTGGTATGGGGAACTGTGTCTCTCCCAGTGTGGCTTAGCCTCCACACATTAATTTCAATGGGTATACAATATTTTATATCTATTTTGCACCCAATTTCTGCTCCCACAGATGACTCAATTGCGGCACAGAGTTGAGGATTGGCGGCACACGGGAGACAAGACACTCCAGTTAATGTTTCCATAGAATTGTGATCTCCATTTAATGGTTCTTTTGTCTAGATGACTCGTCCAAAAATGGTGCTAAAACAGTCGTCAAAATGTTTGAAAACTGAAAGTGTTTCCAGTGGACCCAGAAGTGTGGGTGCCAAAAAAAAAACGAAGCCAAGTAATTATCCAAAAGATTTGACATTGAAAATGCTTGAAAAATGCTCTTTCAGATTTCAAAAGCAAATGAATCACTTCAAGGGATGGATACATGGATTTTGAATGTATTTACATTGTACGTACATATTTATGTACATACTTATGTACACATTACATAAATGACAAGTTCGTTGCCCAAGTCATTTGTTGGTTGTCTTGTGTCGTGTTGTGTGTGTTTTGGGTGACAACATTTTTTGCTTAAAGTCAACAATAATTTAGCATTTTGTGCCCTAACAGTCGCCCGTCTGTTTTGCTCATTTGTTTGCCACTTGATCTATTTTTAGGCTTAAAGATCTCTCGTGCCACTCGGGACTTGAGTCTCGTATTGACATACAAATTTTTGAGCTCATCGAGCAGCCATAATGGATTTTTATATAGATATTTACTTTGCCAAAAAATAGCGCCGAAAAGCCGAAAAAAGAAGAAGCCGCCACAAAAGGCAAATACGGAAGATCGTTCTATGTGGCAGCGAATCTCGTTGGATTCTTTTAATTAGGCACCGTATTTGTCGATGATGATTTCGGATGATGACTTCGATGGTGATGAGCAATCAGAGTGAATGCCGCGGCAAAGGCAGCGACAGGTTTATCAGTCTTCGAGGCAAAGTGATTGGCAAACAGCAATCAGAAGGAAACTCTAGCCCTCACCTCTGCGTTTAGCAAACTGCAAATACTAGTCTCGACCATTAGATGGTTAGATCTCTCCCGACTGGAGTGGAGCGCAGGCAATTAGCGGCTTTTGTTTGTGAAATTAAGAGGCAAATGGCAAAAACACTCCACCGATTAAGTGACAAATCAATGGGCTGCTTCTTAATTGCGTCATTGAGAGTGGCCCAAACAGTTGGCCCACAAAATGCTTAAGAGAGCCTTGGCTATGTCTTGGGCCTTGACCATGAGATGCTAATGGGTTTCCATTACACAGTGAAGGAGAATTATGGTACGAACTTATCAGAGGTGTAGTTGGAAGCCCATTTGAAGGTTGTAAGGTGTCCATAGAGATATCAAGAATGGCTATAAATTAATTATAAATCACAAAAACCTTCGTTTAGAAAATATTCAAGAATCTAAGTGCTGCCAGATTGCCTTTCCAAGATCTCATTATCCCCCAACTTCTGTACACTCCTCCACATGTGTGGAAAACTAATTTGTTACCTAAAAAACATCACACAACAATTCCCATACTATGCATAAAGCGGAAGCATCAAACAGAGCTTCTCCGTGTTCGCCTGCCAAAAAAAATAACTACAACAAAAAAATAACTTTCGCACGACAAAAAGCCACAAAATCATCTATCGGACAACACCTTAGCGAAAAGTTGCAAAAAAAATAACCATCATTCATTCATTTATACAATAAAAAAAACTTGCAAATGCTCGCAACGTGGACACCTACACCTCAGCCACACAGCATCCCCCAAGCCCAACACCATGCACAGCCCACTCCAGGTAATGTCTCATGGAAAGCAAAAGTGTGCAAAGAAATGACACATTGTAAAATACGAAAAAAACCCACCCAAAAGTCGAAAAAATGTACCAAAAACTATGTAAATAAATTTTACCAAAGCGAAATAAAAAACTTTTACTTTTATTGTTCGTCAGCGTAGTGCCTGAAGCTGCCTCATGTTGCTGTCGCAGCGAAAATATTTGCGCATCATGCAATTTGATTTGCAACAAAGATGTGAGTTGTGTATTTGTGTGTGTTTCAAATGCGATTTCAATCACACAACAAATCACACCAAAGAGGATAGAGGGAGAGAGATTTACAAGACAGAAAAAGGCAGTAGTAAAACTCACAGAAATAACATGAATATTGGACGTCAGCAAAACAACAAAATTAACACCAGCTAAATCAATCAGTAAATCCCCCTAACAGCACACCAACAGAATTGATTGCAAATGTTACATCAATCACACCAACAGCATTCCAAGAAGAGATACGAAAAGTGTGAGAGATTTTTGAACTGCTTAATTCTGATAATTACTCCATAAATATTTACATCAACAGAATCGTGTACTTGCAAAAAAACAGATTTAGACATATCAGAAACTAAAATAGAACCAAGTAAACAACGAAATTAGCACCAACAATCTGTAGACAAGTGCCAACAATCATTACAACACATCAACAATAATTATATCTTCATTTAATCAGTAGTTTTAATCGCAAATCTACTAGCTCCCAAAAATCTCTCACCAAAGAACTATCACAGTTAAAACCAACTCAATCCTTTAATAAGCCATCTCAAAGTGCATTGACCCAATCAAGTTCGTTGCCTAAGTCTTTTGATTGGCTTTCCATATACTCAAATTTCTTACGGTTTCGCCCCTTATCACAATTTCCATTGCACTGCCACTCTTTCTCTCATTTCGGAATCACTTTGCATGTTTTCTGCTCCTTGATTGAAATGTTTGCAATTTTTTTGGGCAACCAGGGGGCGGTCTTTGGTGGTTGATTGAGGCATAGAGTGCTTTGCGCCATTGCATTGCGGCGCTAAGGTGGGCGGTTTTTAGTCAAAGTAAAAGGCTTTTAATAAACATATTTGCGTGTGCTTATGCAATGGAAACATTAAATGAAACTGAAACTGTTTGGCATTTCTACATCAAAAGCCGATTAAACATTCGACCAAATTTGAAAGTAAAATTTCAAATATTTCCTATCATTTTGCATAATGTGTGGCAAGGGGAAATCGAATTTTCCAGTAGGAGGCATCATCAAAATGAAATCCAAACAAAAACAATATTTTCAGCTACAATAATTATTATTGAATAATTATGAAATATTTTGTGTATCTATAACAATTACCCATAATTTAAATGCTGTTTAATAATATTAATTTATGCGTTAAATCAGAGATATATATAGCCATAGATTACCTCATTGATTCCCTCATTCAATTACCTAATTTCTATCCCTAATGTTGACCTGCCTGCCACACAGAGAGTTTAACTCTTAAACGATTGCAGTCAGAGCCCATTAAATATTTCATTCACATTTTGCGGACAGAAATTGTAACACGAGTCCCTCTTAACAAATAAAATGAAATAAAACCCAACCCCAAACAAATTTTGGGCTAAAAAAAACTTAAAAAGTCTGTTGGAAAATGTTATGCGCGAAAAAATTGGCAAACTTTATGTGCCTGAAATTTGGTGGGCAATTTGTGTTTAATTTGGGGTCACACACAGCCACACACACCGAGCAGGCCCCGGGCAATGGTGCACGTAGGTTATGTAAAAGACTGTGAGCCCGGGCGCCCTCTCGACACTCTGCCAAAGGGACAGAGCGACGGAGCCGCAACGCTGGACAGAGGGTAATCAATGTAAAGCAGTCTTCGAAGGCATTTTAATTGCCACAGCACCATCAGTGGGGTAGAGTGGAGGAATGGAGAGGAACTACTTGCAACACTGCAGCCTGCCCCGCGGCCAAGCCAAATGACACATGCGCCGCCGAGCCGCAGCGCCGCCGCGCCACCACGTCTCCGCTGCTGGCCTCCCCGGTCTCCTGCTCGCTCTCACTCTCCGATGCCAAAGAGTTTTTCTCGGCAAAGAGCCCCGCGATGGCTGTTGAAAAGACTTTCACTCTGGCAGAGTGGAGTAGAGTCGAGTGGAGTGGAATGCCGCAAAAGATGAAATGGCTATTGACTTCATTTGTGGCCAAAAATAAAGTTGAACCATTAACTAATTAGCTTACATTTTGAGCGATTTATTGAGAGCTCTGCTCAGTGCTCTAACCAGAAAGCATTTCACCAAATGGAAATTTTATTTAAACATTTCTGTTAGTTGTGCTGATATTTGTGCTACAACTAAGGAGCTTCCGAGACAAAGAAACTGTTCCTGAAGGCAAAGGAATCTTTCTGGAACGTTTCTAAATACCTGTTCTGAAAGTTCTTTCCAGAATCTTCTGTAGAAAATGTTTCTGGCACTCACCTTCTGGCCTGTCGTGGTATCGACTGGGTCCAGCACACGGGCGCCTTGTGGAGCTGATGCATATTCCTGGATGACTTGTAGGTTAGATCGCCGCACTCCGTTTGCCACACCTGGAGATTGCCCTCCGCCGGGTAGAACGTGTACAGGCTGTGGGTGGCCGAGGCCATGACCGGGGAGGAACCGCCACCATCCACCACATCGACGCCAGCAGCCACCAACGGTGATAATGTGGCACTGGAGATGGGCTGGACGAGTAGCGCCTGTCCGGCCGCTGTGCCCGGGGAGCTGCCTCCGGCCGGGGTCTTGTAGTTGAGCATCCTGGTCGGTCCCGGTCCATTGGGGCTGGAGCAGCTGCTCACATTACCATTACCATCGTGCTTGAGGATCAGGCTGCTGGGATCATAGCCATGGCGATGTCTGGCAATGGCATCCACCGAATGGGAGCGCATTCCGTTTCGGGCTGGATTATGTGCGGCCAAATGGAGGCGACGTCCGCGCCGAAATCCGCTGGTCACTGACACAGCTCCGGCAGATCCCTGGCCCACACCGACTTGACCCGAGCCGGAGATGGGTCCGCCGTGGGTCAAGCGATGATTGTGGACACTGGAGGCGGCACTGGGTACGAGGGGCTGTCGCTGCTTCTGGTACTGCAGCCGTGGCTGGTGGGGCAGAGTCTGCTGCTGCTGCTGTTGCTGGTGTTGCTGCTGGACACTGATCTGTCGTGCCTTGGCCATGCCCACCTGCTGGCTGTTTTGCTGATCCTTGAAGTACTCGCGTCGCTGCAGCTGGGGTGCGGCCAAAGAGAGGGCTCCCCTGGCCATGCTGCTGCCGCCTGATATTGTGGCTCCTCCACTGCTGATGCCCGTTGCTACTGCTGGCTTCTCCGATCCAGAGCCAGTGGAGGAGGCGCCGCCAGTGGCCGCCGAACTAAGTTGCGCCAACTTGCTGGCATTGTTATGGTTACTGTTGTTGTTGTTGTTGTTGCTGCTGCTGCTGCTGGCGGCAGTGGCAGTTCCACTTGTCTGATGCTCTGAATCGGTGGAAACCCGATCCGGATCACTTTCGAAACCTTCGTCCAGGGATCGTGTTGGACTGAGTATGGGCTTCGAATGGTGCTGGTGCTCCAGTTTCGCGCTCGAAGTGGACGTGGATGATGTTGACGACGACATGGCTCTGCTCGGCTCTGCTCTCTGTCCACTTGTCAAGTGCTATATGGGGGTTGGGTTTGGCTTTTTGTTTGTTTTTGTTTCTGCTTACGTCGAAGTATTGGATATCTATCGTTACACTTGGCTTGGCCCTACGACTGGCTTGGCCTGAACTACTTCACTTTGCCTCACTGCTGGCTGGCTGTCTGTATCTCTGTATCTGTATCGCTCCCTTTCTTTTGAAGCGGTAAATACGCGTCTGTGTGTGTATTAAAAAATGCACAATGCCTCCTGCTGCTGCTGCTGCTGCTGCCGTTCTTTTGCAGTTTTCTTCACACGCCACTTTTTCTTTTAATTTTCCATGCACTTTTTTCCATCTAATTTATTTTTTATTTTTTCGCAGCTTCTGCTTTTTCTTTGCTTTATCTCTCTTATTATTTTTGTTGCCAGTACATTTTTCTCACTTCAACTTCGATTGTTGTCTGCGGCCGCAAAAGTCGCGCCAAAGTTGCAGTTGCTGCACTTGCAATGGGTAAGCTCGGTTACTCTCGACTGGAATATCGGTTCGGTTCGGGTCGCTCGCACACTCTCACGTCTGACTCGCACGATGGTTTTTTTCAAACTGAGCTCCGAGCTTGCCGACAACTGTTTGCGAAGCGGCGGCCAGGTAGCGGCCAGATAGCGGTGCGTCAGACGGAAAGCTTCTCTCACCACTTTGGCACTTGTTACGCCTGCTTCGTTTCGACTCGGCTGTTGCACCTGCTGTCAGTGCTCAGAGAGAGAAATACACAGAGAGGGAGATAGAGAGAGACGCGGCACAGCTGTTCGCGAAACTTCCGAGAGAGTCGAAGTTGGTGGTGGAGTGCATAGGTGAAGCAGGAACATATCAACAGAGAGAAACCTTGACATCTATGCAAGGTGGTTGTTGTTGACATTATAAGATGTACGATTCTAAGAGGAAAGTGGAACAGCTATTCATAATTAAATATTAAATTAGTACGGAAGAAAGAACGCTTCTACTCGTTCCCAAGGGTTTTTTAAATGCATTCAGCAATTGGCTGCTTTTGGCCCAGGAACGGTTTGGTGATGCTTGATGTCGTCCTGCCTAAAAAAAAATTATATTCAAATTTAAAATTTACTAAAAGCACTGAAATTTGTATTTTAATCCCCACAGATTGCCTCTTATTCATGTTTTTTTTCTTGAAAAACTTTTTCTCAATATACTGGCACATCTTTTCTGGAAGCGACTGTAAAATGATTTGGATGCTTTGGATCTCTCTCGGTTTTGCTCTCCCTATATCTCATTGCCTCTCTGGCGCTCGTGAAAATTTCATCAATGAAATTACAAACTGCAACAGCAACAACAATAACCGGCATGGCACAAGACCCGTAACAACAAAACAAAATAACAGTTGGAAAAGCTCGCTCAGAGAGTGAAGTTACCAAGTGAGAGAGCGAGAGCTTTTGGCACCTGCTGCACAGCAACTGAGAGTGGGAGGGAGCGCACAGAGGAAGACAAAAATAGCGGACAATTTCGGCTGTTGCTGCTTTCTCACATCGCTTCTCTCTTTTCCTTTTGTTTTCTGTCGAAGCCGCTGTCCCTTCCTCTGCCGCTGTCGCTGCCTATGCCACTGCTTCTGTTGCAATTTGTTGGCAGCGCTCCATCGATGTTGAAGTGGAATGCCCTTACTTTGATTGATTTCCGGGTGCAGCAGC
This sequence comes from Drosophila subobscura, assembly GCF_008121235.1. Classification (NCBI taxonomy): domain Eukaryota; kingdom Metazoa; phylum Arthropoda; class Insecta; order Diptera; family Drosophilidae; genus Drosophila; species Drosophila subobscura. Next base: position 4,687,365 of record NC_048533.1, on the reverse strand, counting down.
AGCAGCAGAAGCAGCAGCAGACACCACAGGTTTCATTTTTCACACTTGGCTTAGGAAAGCAACAACAGCGGTAGCGTGAGGTGTAAAAGTGTTAGTGGCAATGCAGAAATTTCAGGTACAGTGTGCTGTTGAGGGCTTTTGAGAGGGGTGAAGAATATTCTCGAAATCGAGAGCACATGCACCTGGAATTAAGAGCCATAGAGGAAATGAACCGCTGGTGCTGAAGCTTACATATCCATATTGTAAGTGGCTGTTAGTTGTGTGTTTGGCAAGGGACACTCATGAACTCATGTACATACTATGTACATATGTATGTATTGTACATACAATGTATGTATGTACATATGAGCCGCAGCCGAATCCCATATCCATCTGATTAGCTATTATTTAACGATTCCACCGAATATCAATATTCTTTTAAGTGCACAAAAGCTTGGCAGCAAAGGCTTTTTCTTTCGTCGTGATCTTGCTCTTGCTTTTGTTTGAAACTTTCGATAAGCGCTGATCGACTGATCGTAATTGCTGCTATTGTTTATACCCTTTCAGAGGGTATCACAACAGAGTGAGAACAGAAGATCGCTTCCTATTCCTTGTATATTTCAACGATAATTCAATCAAAACTTTAACTTAAATATTGGCCTATTTTTCTTTTAAATACTCTCAAAATATTGTTCCTTGTATGGAAGCACCCTAATGACTCCCATTGGAATAATATCCCTATGCAAGTGTAAGTGTCTATCGAATCCCGAGCATAGACCCTTCTTTCTTGTTGCTATTCTGAAGGTGTTTCCATTGATTTTCGCTTTTCTCTTGATGCCCCCATTTACCAAATTATTCACTCGATGGCTGGCCCGGGCATTGCACTGGAGAGAGGGGTGGGTGGGGCCTTTGCGGCTGGTCTTTATGATAGTTTCGGTGGCCGTTGTTGCCTGTTATAGTTATAACTGCAATTTAATTATATGAATTTTATAGTTTGAACACCATAAAAATGTTGGTCTTAATTGTGTTTTGTGCTCTGGCTATGACTCTGATCCCGTGTCCGTGTCCGTGTCCATGGCCGTGCCTTGTTATCGGCTGACGTGACGGTATTTTGATTTTTATTATTAGATCTCCCGACTACGAATGACCCAAACATTGGATTGCTCCTCTGGCCCGGGCCATTACAGTTATGGTTAAGCAACAAGCTTCAATTCCACAACACTCCATAAAGCTCCGGCGGCTTACGTGTGAAGCGGTGGGGCAGAGTGGCACTTACGGCCAGTGTAGTGGGTGTTGCTTTGCGCTTGGCTTGTGGCGAGTTCATTGGGGTTCAAGACTGAGCAGGGCAGGCCATATAAACTTGTTGTAAAGTCAACAGCATCGCAACATCGCGAACTCGGGAGGCCATCAATCAATTAAGTTGCAGTTAGAGCAGTTCCCTGGGAAAACACAAGACCAACACAACAGGAAGTGGCCCTTGGGAAAATGCTGGAAAAGTATTCTAGATTATGGAAATACAGTTTCCAGGTGCGGGATCTAAAGGGAGTCAGCAAATCCTGCGTCCTGCAAGTTCATGCTCCCTCGAGAGCCGTTGACTCCGCGATCATCTGTGCTGTTCAGTGATCTGTAGCCATCCCATTCCGTAGTATTTACCATTCTCTAGCAACTTCATCCACCCATCGCATCGATCCTTCCACCCATACATCAATTGATGGCAATAAACAACCGTAAAATGTTTACAGCCGCCCGAGCAAAACCCACAAAACTCTGTCTCCCGATCCCAGACGATGGGCGGTGCAAGTGCAACAAGTGCAACAAGTGAGACTAGTGCGATTGGGTAGGAGACCAATACCAGTACCAGTTTAATTACAACTTTACAAGTTATGACAGACGTCGGCCTATACGGTCTTCTCTTCGCTTCGCTCTCTCGCTCGATGCTCTCAGATGCACGCCGCCTAAGCACACAGAAGCGGCAGCAGCAGCAGCAACATATGTCACATAATTTCCACAATTAAAACATAAATTGAAGCACTGCCAGAGTCAGCTGAAGAGGGGAGAGTACGGTGCGGGGCAGGCAAGCAGGTGCAACAGGCCTAGCCCAGTAGCTGAGGCACGGCACACGCATGCGTAAAACGGTTGTTGTCGTTGCCAGTTGCTGCTGGCTTGCAACGACAACAACGGCAGCAACATGCATGAAATTTTTCGTCGAATCTATCCTGGAATTTTCTACGGTCTTGGTGTTTCGACTGAGGAATACCCTAGGGTAAAGGAGAGAGGAGAAGATATAAAAATATATGCAAATATTCAATGGCAAGCGAAAGAAGTTTTAGAGTCTTCCCCGCGAAGGAACAAAACCTCTCGCTAGGATCTCCGATATTGTGGTATCAACAAATATTCCTCGCCTGCCACAGGGTATATTGAAGCTGCACTTTGGCAGCACTGTTACGGGGTATACCCAGAGCAGGGACATGTTCTGCAGCCGGTTCGGCAAGCGACAACGATAACAGCTACACAACAGCAATGCCGGAGAAAACTGTGGAAGAGGCAGGCAGCAACAAGGCGTGAATGCCGTAAGCTTATTGAGGAGCAGCAGCAGTGGCAGCACAAGCCAGAGAGAAGTGGAGACCGAGGCTGAAACGCAACTTGGAGGCTGACTACATCATTACCGTTTTGGCCATGGGCCGCTTGCCATTGTAATTGATGTTGTATTAGAACATCATTTACGCAATTGCCACAGTTACTTGTACACAGTTGTTGTTGCTGTTGCTGTTGCTGGGGATGGCTGGGTTGGAGGGGGGAACCTGGTGATTGGGGATTTGGAAGTCAGTTTTGGTTCTTGGTATGCCCGTAGCTGTTGTTCCTGTTGCTCCTGCTGCTCCTGCTGTTGCGCTTCTGTTTTTATTACCAATGTGCCGAGTGCATTCCCGTACATAGTAGGCTGTCGACTGCATGCAAATAGTGTGATGTACATATTTAATTATGTACACTTTTTATTGGATTTTATTATGCTTTATTAACTTGCTTTTGGTGTAGCGTACATATAGGATAATATCTGTAATAAACATTACAATGTTTTTTGTAGATACTAAACATAAATCCTAATAGGGCATAGGATATGACTACTTTTGTGCAAATTCTCCTTAAAATATTTATTTTTATTGGCTTACTTATTTTGTTCCCATTTCATTTATCCAATCCACAGCAGAACCTTTAGGACTGACGCCTACATTTATAATTATTCTTGAGCATAATCAAAGTCTTGCCCATAGACCGATTTCCGTATCTTTCTTCAATTTTTAATGTGTTTTCCACGCACTCAATTGTTAATTTTCAGCACAATTGTTACCGATTTATTCGAGTTTTCAAGGGATTTCCTATACTTTTATTGAAGCTCCTGTGATTTTACTTCATCTACTTTTGCAGTTGCTTTTCATAAATCGCGGCACGTGAACCAAGCAAATCAGTTATGGAATTTAGTTGTCCGGCAAGTTGATTATTGCATTGGCAGGAGACGGTGGAGATGGCTGGCTGAAGGTCTCCATCCTGGATTACCTTGCCACTGGCCATGAAGGTGCGCGACTGAGACTGAATGATTAATGTACAATCCGGTCGGTACCCAATCATACAAATGTGGATGGCCTTCACTGAATGCTCAAAGAGGGACGATGCACCATCAAATATCCAATTAGCTATGTATTTTTTTGGGAAGCAAGTGAAAGTCTATGAGTTGTCAAATGACTTCCTATACTCTCAAGTAGAGCCGTAGAAAATCATTTGACAGGCCGCCCAAAAGAATTTCCCAATCAAAGTCTTGACTAATCCACATTGATACTGTCCAGAGCAATGCCACTGCAGTGGCAGCAGTCAGTGGCATGCACCAGCAGCCTCCCCACCTGGGAGCCAAGCTTCAAATGTGTTTTGCCCGAAAAAGGTTCAACTAACGCAATGCCGCCGCCCAAAACGACAAAACAAAACCAAAAAGAAAAGGAAAAACCGAACGCAGAATGCAGAATGGAGAACGCAGCGCCATCGTGGTCGTCGTCGTCGTCGTCGTTCAGGTCCCCATGATTGCCAAATCAAATAGCCCGAAAAAAAAGACAAAACACAACCAAGCCAGAGCCATAGAAAAAAAATGCGTGAAAGCGCAGCTTTGTGGCAACGAATTCTGGGATGCTCTTTCAATTTAGTGTCCAGAAAAATTATGCTGCATGCTGGGACACTCTAAGAATTACTGGAAATTATATAGAGCAGATTTGCATGGATACGAAAATATATTCTCAATAGTTGATGCAATAAAAATCGACATAAGGGTGTGGTGATTGATGTAACGCCACACAAATTGGTCATTTAATGGTACATGATGGTCTCCCATCTGATATACATGGCTTACTTTAAGCACTGTGTAAATCTGTCATCCAAATACATTTTTTGGTGTGCCTCAAAGTGTCCAAACTTATGCTTAGATGATCAAAAATTGTATGATCTTCATGTATCTGCATTACAAAATTATAATACCAATTGCAAGGGTATCCCAAAAAAGCAGAATAAAAAATAAAAAGAAAAACAGAACGAGTAAAATGCTGCGGCACGAAACGAGGCAACATTTTTTACGCTTAAATGGCAGATTGTTAAAATAACAGAGGCGGCAACGGCACGCAAAATTGAACAACGGCACCGTCATTGCTCTCAGGTAGTACTTCCCAGAGGAGAGGAGGCAGGAGGAAGAGCCACCACCAGCCAGCAGCCAGCAGCCAGCGAACAAGCAGCAATCCAGCGATCCAACAGGTGCAAGCCAAGATTAACGCAAAATCAAAGCGGAAAAGTCTGACGCGAGCCGCAGAGGAAGAAGGATGAAAGCGAGGAAGCGAGGGAGGAGGCAGAGCAGCGACTAAGAAGAGGGGAACGCATTAGAACATTTAGTTAACCCATCGATGGATCAAAGGGGTGCAGAAAATTAGATATAAGTAGATGTATTTTAGATATGTTTTTATTGACAAAAGTGTGCCCTAAGGTGTATCCGAAAATGTAATAAATAATTATAATAGCCAAGGTTTCAATTTCAGATCTAGATGAGTGAATATTTTTACAATTTTTCCAATTTTGATATTTTGTATACAAAACTAGAGAAAAGTTCTCATATTCAAATCAATATTTTACGTACCAAAAAATGAACCTGAAGCATTCGTACAACGCCATTAAAATAATCATTTAATAATCATTCTAAAAATTAAATAATTCCTGTAATAAGAAAAACTTAATATTTCGGCCTGCCTATGGGTTAAAGGCAGACGTTGGTTCCCCAAATGGTTAACCGAATGCAATTGCTACTGACTCCTGGTCGCCGTCCGGTCCGTCGCCTATCCGCTGTCGCTGTCGCTGTCGCTGCCGCTGCCGCTGCCGAAGCGCCACACAGTGCACTGTCGCAGATGAGAGGAGGCCTGAAGGCAGCAGCAACAGCGCTGCCTGCCACATGCAACTGGGCAAAAGTTGCAACTGCAACTGCAACTGCTGCGAGTCGCGCTTCGCTTTTGACTATATCATTAGAAGCATCATTAGAATCACTTGGCAGCGACTTGGCTGCGGGCAACGCCTCGAGTGGATTTTTGCTGCTTGCTGCATAATAATTGTTGAGCCCGTCCCGGCCATGTGGCAGGTTGCAGCCCAGCCAGTCAGCCAGCCATCCAGCCTGCCTGTTGCAGATTTCGGTTTGTGTCTGTCGATTTTTGTTCTTTTTTGTTGTTGTTTGTTGTTTGCTTTTTGCATTGCAATTTCTTCGCTCCCTTCGCTGGGCATTAAACTTTTGATTAGCGCTTTCCTGGAAAACAGCAACAAATTAGCCAAAGAACGAGCCAGAGCGAGAGGAGACTGCCAGAAGGGCTATGGGGCAGAAGGGGTTTCCCTCTAACATTTCGTATGAGCAAAACATGGATTTACCTTTTGCTTTTCTTTTGCCACTTCTGTTTGTTATACCTCAAGGTGCCCGTGCCCGTGGCATGTGGCATGTGGGCTCCAGCAGGAGCTCTACCTCTCTCATTTTCCCCTCGTTGCAGCTTGTGCCTAGCGGGGTATCCCATAGTCGAGACAATCAACTGGGGAATGCCTTCATGTTCTTCATTGTTTAGCCCTGGCTTCCGGGGCACTTGCGATATCATTTTAACACGTTCGAAATGAGTCTTAGACTTGCATTTATTGCTTATTATGCTGCGCTTTTCTTTTCTAATCTACATCTGCCCCAGTCCCTTCACCTGCCACTGCCCCTGCTGGTGTCTGTGACTCTGCCTTTAATGCTGCATTTTCCATTAGACTTTTCTAGAGCCTCTTCTGGAGCTCAGCCTCCTGGTGGCACCTCTTCGGCCGTATGGGAACCCGGCGTTCTCAGAGCCACACACATGCCACAAATTGCAGCACGTAGCTACCATTTAGTTGAATGATCTAAGGCAATTGACATTTGCAATAAAATTGTTGCTGTCGCTGTGTTTTTTCTATCTTTTTTTGTTGCTACAAATAAGTAAATTGTGAGAATGCTTAGACTGGGCGTGCCCCGCTGCATTTCAAGTGCCTCAAAATGAGTTAGAAAGAAGCAGCGTCATGAGAATTGCGGGTTTTTGAGTGCCAGGAGAGGCTTCAAACAATTTCAAATCAATTTTGTATCAAATAAATATATAACATGTATTTTTAAAACTAATTTAAACTCTCAATTAAATTCAAATAAAAATCTGATTGCCTTCCTTTGCCTCGCCCTGACATTCAATCCTCTTGAACGACTGGCGACATGAACTTCAATCATTATCAGTCATGGGAAACCGCATTCAAGTGCAGTTTCGAGTGCAATGACACCAACCACAGCTGCATTTGCCTTGCGGCTCTGCGACCAGTCCCCGCCAACGCATTTGACAACATTTGTTTCCTCATTACGAACGCTGCTTGGCACCGGCGGCTTGGCATGGGGAGCAGCAAATTTCACCAGCCCAAGAGTCGACTTAAATGTTAATTACGTGATGCTGCGAGGAAGCATCTCTCATCTCCCATCTCTCATCTCTCTCTCTCCCTCTCTTTCTGTGGCGACACACGCTGGCAATTTCCCCGCAGTCCAGTGCCTGCACCCCCTTGTGGCAGAGATCGTGCAAAAGAAAGTGAAATGAGAAGCGTGGAAAGTCGACAAAAGGTGAAGATGTCTACCACAGGGTTCACGACGGTCAGCTGGTGCTGTTGTCGACTGCTTGACTCTGCCGCAGCGGAGTAGCTGATTGCTGGGAGAAAGGTGAAGAGGGTCTCGGCTCTGAGATAAAATGAGGTAAGGCAAGGCACAGGTGAGACGAGCGGCAGTCACTTTCGGGTCACTGAATAATTCGAATGGTCAATGAGTGTGTTATGTGTGTGAGCGCAAAGAGTGGGAAACGTTGCTGCCGCTGAAGTTAATGTTGTTGATGAGCAGGAAGAGTCGGACATATGGATGAGGAAGCCAAACGATGACAAATTACGATGAACGCTTCCTCGATTCATAAGGAGAGGAGCGAAAAAAGGAGTTTTTGCTTAGAGCCGCGAGCTGCTTCCTCCAATTCCCAGCTAAAGCTTTTAAATTCTTGAATTTCCCACGTAAAACCCATACAAATATTGACAACATTTTCGCATGGCCATTGCTGGCACTTCATCAGAAATTTCAACCTCAAATGTTGGAGAGGCTAATAAATGTTTCGCCCGTGTTTGTATTACTTTGTATGGTATTGGAATTTAGTGCTAATGCGTACAAGAAAGAGGCGTGACAACCGAAAAAATAACAAAGTGCTAATAATTTCTGTGCGAAATTATGTTTGGGGTGGGCAAAGCCACATAAAAATGTTCCTCTGTGCGGAGACCGGCTAGGCGGCAGCGAATGTCGAAGCTGAAAATACAGCAAAATACTTTCAATGTAGTAGAAGCATTAGCTACCCTTTTATTGTGGTTTTATGTAGGTAATGATAATAAAGAGCTTTATAAATGAAGAAGTTTCTGTGACAGTTTCTGCATTTGTTTTACTTTCATTTATGAACTTCAAGAACTGACATTTTAGGAGCCGATTTACGCTTGTAAATAAATATCAGAGAATCATTTCAAGCGCCAATATATACCCCCTGAAAGAGTATCCTCTAAGTAAAAAGCGTTTTATATTTTCTGCGGTTTAATTCGCAGCAATTTGCATTTTGTTTCTCCTTCTCTTGCCACAAGTTGCGCTACCTATCCAATTTGTTTTGCCTTATATATTTCGATATTCATTCGCGTGATTTTTGTTTTAATTTCTTTGCCCCAGGCAGAGTCCATTGTGCGGCAATCGGACAGATACACGCGCGTAATTAAGTTTTGGATAGCAACGAGATTGCCTCCCACCCAGCGAGGGACAGCAGTCCGTTCGTGGGACGAAGGTTGGCCAAAATAAATCAGCCAACAAGTCCAAACCGACAATTAAACCAAAGCGAAATTCCATTTTTATTTGTTGTGTTTTGTTTGATGGGTTTTAATATTGTAAATAAATATTTGTGGGCTGTGTATCCATTTAGCTGACTTTGATAATTACGCATAAATATTTGGGATTTTGTGTCAAGGATGAGCGGAACTACTGGCATACATCAATGGATATCTGCTGGCTGATGCGCTTTGATTGATTGATTGATCTGCGTGGCCAAAACAAAAACCCCACAAAAACACAACCAAATGATGTCTTAATGGGCGTTTAATTTGTCTTATGATTCGTGTGCAGAGACTTGACTGGAACTCACAAAAGATGCTTTCATTTAATGGCAAATGTCGCCCAGAAATTAAGAGCGTATCCACAGTTTAGCCAGAACTGGAGACTGTGGCATGTGGCAGCGGCTGCGGCAGCGCAATTACCACATAGAGAGCCTTTAGTCTATCCCCCCCCTACCCACCCCTGGCTCTCTTGTGGAATTGCGGGGTAATTTGCAAACGCACCAAAGCCGCTGACGACGACCTTAATTAGCGGACAGGCCAGAGGAAGCCGGCCAGCCGCCGCTACACAGTGGGAGCAGCAGCAGGAGGAGGAGAAGGAGGAGGAGGAGGAATCTGAGCCAAGAAGAACAAGAACAAGTAATAGGCAAAACGCACATTGCACTGGTACGGGGGGATGGGTGGATGGGCCAGTCGGTGTGAAGAGAGGCAAGTGAAGCGTTCATCGAGCAGAAGGGCGCACCGCAAATTCTAAGAAACCAATTAAGGCGCCACTCGTAGGCACACTGGCAGCAGAATATTTATTCACGAGAGAAACAGAACAAACAGAAGGAAAATATATTAATTTTTCATTGAGATTTTATTGCCTAATTCTAGCAAACTTTTAAGCCCAATACTTCACAGGTTTTATGGCCAAATATTTCAGCAAACTTTTCCAATTTTGGCAACAAATTTTGACCACCGTTTTAGTGGCACTGTGAACCACTGTGCGTTGAAACTTGATGGAGAGCCGTACACATCAATTGAGATATTATGAAATCGCTGCGTTCACTCCGATCTCCCTCACCCCCCTGGGCCAGTGCGTGCGGTCTGTGTCCGCTAATATCCACATCCACATCCACATCCTTTTGGGCCGACTCCGCTCGCGCTGCTCTAAGACTGAGAGGAAAACTGAACCGAGCGCATCGCATCGCAAAGCATTTGCCTTGTTAATGATGTGCCATGCGCGCATTTAAATAAAGTGCCGCCCATTATAATGAGCGTCTCCATCGGCCTCCATACCCTGGGAGAGGGTATTACAAAATTGCAAAAAGTGAAGTCTAAGATTTCAGATTATTATATGTAATATTATGTTGCATCTTCTATAGATCATTCACCATTAAATCAATTGATAAAAGCAACCAATACCTTATGGCATTTATAGAATAAAAATGTTGCTCCATTTTAACATAATTTTTCCTCTCAAAAGGGCATCCAAACTTCATCGTCTGGTGGTGATCTTCCATGCATTTTTCGTTGTTAGCGTCTGTCGTTGATAGTTGTACGAGTATTGGGCCTGTTGGCCTGCCCGTTGCCCATCGTTGTCGACATCTCAACGTCATAAAGGAGCGGCAGCGCCCCCTTTCCTTATGTATGTTGGGTCTGTTCGGGTTCTAATGAGCGGCTCATAAAACGCGCTAAAGTTTGCACATAAAAAGGGTTGACCACGACTGGGGAGCCCCATATGAAGCGCATAATTAAGGCGGAATGGATGGACCCAGGCCAAGTCTGGGCCGGCCTCGGCAATGGCGCTAGATTTTTTTGTTTCTCCATGAAGAATGTGGGTAGGATCAAGCTGATTGTTGTGAACATCGCTAAAATGTTACACAACAAATACAGGCACTAAGACGGATACCAGACAGAAATGTCAAACAAACCGAGGGGCGCTGCTGCAAGTTATCCTGACACTGCACTGTGGCTGTAAGAAATTAAATAAAAACTATTATGGGACTGGTGTGACTTTGTTTTAGCTTAAACTAAGCTGCCATAATGCCACTCCTCCCACTGTTCTCATAGCTAGCTGCTATGACACAACATCTTCACGACTGTCAGGCAGAGCCCTCTGCAGACTGACAGCTATGACACATCAACATTTTTCGCGAATTCCCCGCCATGCATAATCAGGCGGAAGAAAAATATTAGTGTTGCCCGCCTCTACCTCTCGCTGCCAGGTTGCATCTTCATGTTGCAAGCAACCAAACATTTATCGCAACTCGCGAAATAAAGGAAAAATGAAATATTTTTTCCCTGTGAAAATGCCCAAATAGAAAGTTTGTCTTCTCTCCCCTTTCCGCCTGCTGCAGCAAAACAATTAAGGCAACGTCAGAGAGGGAGACACCTGAGAGACAAAACTGCAAGCTCAGTGAAAAGAAAGCAGAAGAAGACACCCCCCTCCGTGCCCGTCCTCGCTGCTGATCTTCTGGCAACCTTAATGACGGTTGCGGTTTGGCAGTCAGCGCTCAACAGTTTGGCAAGCATAGAGCGGGGCTTGTGTGGTCGGTTGGTCAGAGTCGACCATTGACATAACATAACATAAACATTTGCCACAAACACACACATTGGGACAATCGCCTAATTATGGCCCTTGGCTGTTTATTCCTCCTTCTTTTGGCTCTTTTCTCGATCGGCTGGATCCCAGACCCCAGGACCCTGGACCCATTCAATCGATTCAAATGCCCGACAATCTTTTCAATTATTTCTTATCACCTATGGTGTCCCGGCGAATGCCACAAGAACTGCAGATGCACTGAGCAAAAAAAGAAGCACATTTACTTTCATTGGGAGAAGTCAATTAAATGGAAAACAGAAATAAAATATCAACTTTTGGTGCAGGTCAAAAATCTGGCATCCAAAAATGATTGCCAATGTATCCCTAATTGTTTAGATACTTTTGTTCTTAGTGTAGCTGGGCAACATTGTTGCCGTGTTGTTAATGTCATTTGTTGTTCCTCTCGCATACATTTGGCGCTCTCTTTGCGGGTGCTTAGCATATCTTAACTGGTCCGCACAACGACAAGAGATTGATATAAATTTTGCCGCATTTTTACCTATCGGCATGCCACAATTTTCTTTTTGACTTTGACTTTGGCCGGTGTTGCTGTTGGTGTTGTGTCTTGGCTGGATTTTGCTGTCGCTGCTGTTGCTGCTGTTGCTGCCTTGTTTCAGGCTGCCCAATTTTCGGCTTTCAGCGGATTTTGCGCGTTTCGTTTTTCCACAATTTCCAGAACGTTTTTCGGCGGATGGCAGCTGTTTGATTAATTGCCATGGCCAATGCAAAGGCAAATCGTTTCACGGATTTTGTTCGCTTTGGCTTTGGCAAATTATCCACAGGTTCCGGCCAAACGGAAAGACAACAACAACAAAAAGTCGTTGACAAATGCCACGCCGCCGCCTGTTAGGAGGGGAAAGGCTTTGGCAAAGGAAAGTAATCCAGTTTGGTACAATTTTTGATGGAAGAGTATTAATAAATTAATAAAATATATACTCGTAGTTCTATCATTCAAACGATAACTTTCTGTTCAGTTCCATTTCTCTGGTGGATCATGATTTTCCAATCAAATTTCTTTGATTAGCGTTCCCCATCGATTCACAGACAATTTCACAGTTCTCTTCTCCCCAGCAAGCGGGGATTATTGAGAAAAGTGAAACCAAGTCGAAGCCAACTTCTGTGTTGACACCTGCATCTGATCTCGATCCCATGCCAAGCGCAGTCGTCAGTGTGAAGTCTCCCATAACCGTCTTACATCAATCGCACGCTCGTTCGTGGCCCCCGATGATCGCTGGACCCACTTGCACTTTCAGCCTCGTCATTCTACATTGTGGGACAACTTTCATCTTTCGCGATGCTGCTGTCTGCTGACTGCTGGCTGCTGGCTGTTGGCTGCACTTTCGTTCAATCGGTCAACGCAACGTTGGGGGCTGGGAGGTTGCATTGCCACTGACGCTGCCGTGCCTTGGGGCCACCTTATGATGTACGTCGATGTCGATGGTAATTTGCATATTTTCCGCATGCTCAGACGACGAGACGAGGTGGCACGCAGCCAGTACGCGGCAGAGTCCGGTCCATCGGCAGTTTATTAAACAAAAATATTGACATGAAAATCGGCTTTCGATTTCCATGCGGGCAACGCGCGATGCTGCGACAAATTGTGTGGCAGTTGCACCACCAAAACGAAACCAAACCAAACGAGATTAAATGGAAAGTGAAGTGCTTGCCGGTGCGCTTGCACATGCGTCGCTCGCCAATCAACTCCAACTCGGAGTCCAAGCTGAAGCTGAAGCCAGCTCTTAACTCTCAGTTTGTCGTCTGTGTAATTAGGACAAAATGTCTAATGTTGACCAATGCCGAAAAAGTCAATACAACTCGGAGACCAGTGTCGAGATGCAGTCTGGTTTCGATTTACGCACTTTAATGATCATTTAGCAGTGGAGGGGACAAACTTTGCTTTGCTTTAGCCGAAGCCACTTTAAGCCGATCAATCTGGCCTGCAACTTTTACTTCAACTGGGAAAGTTCTGCTGTTTGGCCGTGGAGATGGGCTTTCTTTTGGGAAATTCAATTTCACACAAAACTGAAACCGAAAGTTGATGTTTCTACTACTGTTTTTTTGAGGGGGGGGAGCTTAACTTTCTGGATTATGTTTTGGGTATTACATTTCATCAGACAAATGTCTGATTCGCTACCGATTCTCATCGCCTAAACTCCATCATGGGAAACTGAGCTTCACATTTCTATTTGATCCATTTTGGGCAGCAGTTAAATTCAGAAAACAAATGAATTTAATTTCCTATTATGCTTTAATTATATAGTGTAATTGCATGGCAATTGTAATAGCAAATTGCCAATTATTTACATTTATACTAAACATAAGGGAATTACAATTATTAGATTATTATGGTGTCCCGTTAACACAATGGCGGCTCCATTACCATCATCCCATCTGGAGACAGACCCCCAACTATTTTGTGTAGAGCAAAACTTTGAATTAAAGCAACAATTATTTATTTAATCATATTTCATTGGGATTGAGCAATCAGCTGAAAGAGCTGCACAGAACTGTCGGGGCTACCTGACAGTGCAGCAGCAACAAATACAACAAATGCAACAGCAGCCGCAGCAGAAGCATCTTCTGCAATTATTTGTGCATTAGAAGAAGCGTTCTACCACATGGCTGGCGGCTAATGTCAGTTTAAGTGTTGGAATGAATAGAAAACATACCGAGGAAGTGCACTGACACTCACACACACACACACACACAGACACAGACACAGAGGTCGCGGGAGCTGGTGGGAAAATGTTGTTCGGCAACCAGATTGTTGGGCCTCAAATAATATTCGCATTAAGAATGACTGCAATGTGCGGCAAGTCCTTAAATGTAACCAACATATGGATACACAATGTCCAAATTCAATTAATTCATTGGAAAATGCTCCCAAAATGGCCAGCCCACGCAGAGCAGCAGCAGCGGCCAGTACCAGGCAGCCATTGCCTGTACCGTTTGCCGGCTGCTCAATGGACATCAATGGACGACCTTATGGTCAATGTGATATCTACACATCTACATTTGAGTTTCTTAGGATACGTAACCGTAACTTTAAAACAGTCCAAGCGTCTTCCAAATCGGAGTTTTACTGCCAAATTTAAGTTTTCAAATTTCTATCTGTTAAATTCACACATATGGCCAGATCGGAAAAAAAAAGATGCTCCCTCGTTCCCATTACCAGTCGTTCCTTCTTTTCCTCGGTATATTTTCAGTATGTTTTTAATTTGAGACGGTATTACCGTCGATATACGATACATTTGATGGTGACTGTTTACGTTATATACTTTTGGGGATATATTTTTTTTTTTTGTGCCGTCTGTCATCTTTTTTTTATTTAAGATCTGTCTTTTTAACTATGAAAATTAGTTCACTCTATATCTACGTTATATTGGTATATGTATGTATATTTAATGAAAATCATCCGACTTTTAAATTCCATTTTTTTAAGGTATATTCAAATATAGGGTGTCCAAACTCCCATACACATGTTTTTTAAATGTCCCTCGAGGAGCTTCCCTCTCTTTTGAAGGGAGGTATCGTTTTAAGCTCTGTATTTTTGTGGATTGCCCTTTTAATTTTTAAATCGGGTATCGTGGAAAATAAAAATTCCTGTCAAACTTCATTTAAAAAAATCCGCTCCAGGAATTTTTCGTTTGTTGAGTATCCAGCAACGTAAGCGAAATACACAGATTCTTATCGATATATCGATATAAAGAGCGTGTCTGGACTGAGAGAACAGCTGGTAGAACAACAGGAAAAAATAGTTTACAATTATTCCTGGAGTGAAATTTGCTTGATGGAGAGAAAAGGGGCGCGGAAATCTAAAAAAAGAGATGCAAATTTTCTAAGAGATGAAAAAATATCTCTTATAAGGGCAGTTGAGGCACGACCATGTATGTGGCTAACCACGCACAAAAAACATTTCGACAAAATTGCAATGAAGCGTGCATGGGAAAGTGTTGCTGCAGAAATAAATAAAGAAGGTGAGATACATACATATGTAAATACATACATACACACATGTTAGTGTGTATAAAGGTTTTAAAATATTCAGCTTTAATTATGCTTTTAAGTGAATGAATGCAGGGACGCATGGACATCCCTGCGGGACAGTTTGCGTTACCACCGGAGCAAGCTGGCCAAAAGTGGTAGCGCGGGAGGCAGTGACTTTGGTGACTGGCGGTTCGCTGAGCACATGGCTTTTCTGCCCGTAAACACGTCGGAGAGGCGGTAATTTATGATCCGACGCAATTTTATATTTTTCTCACACACCTTTCATTGTAGTGCCAAATCAAGCTCCTTTACGTTTGTGGACAGCCCTGCATGCAGCCCCGATGCATGCTCCAGTCCAGTACCAAACAAAATTGAAGAGATATCGATCGCTGCTTGCTCGGATGATGATACCTGGCTCGCAGAAGATGACATAGAGGCAAGCAAGTCGACGTCTTATTCATATGTAAGTATTTTTAAACAGTTTATTACAACAGTAATAAATGAAAACTCCTTTTTACCACAGTCTAACTCTTCAAAAAGGCTTAAGGCGGAAGAACCGACGTCATCGACTACTGATGGCTTAGCTGGCTTACTAGGCGACTACCTCAAAAACAAAAAGAAGACCAGGGCGGTCTTCCCATTTTGGGATAAGCTACTCAGTAAGCTGCCGGAGGATGTTGCAACAGCAACCGAGGTGGAGATAACAAATCTGCTGTTCTCGAAGGTGCAGCAGGAGGTCAAGGAGGAGCTGCCATTCGATTATTAAATAGAGCCATTATATATAAAATTACTTTAAACTTTACTTGGAAACATTGCAATAAAAATAAGTCATGAAAAGCAGCCGATCGTGTGGACAATTGATTGATAAGACGGATAAAAGTATAGTTTTAGCGCATAGAGTCCTAACTTGTTAGTAATATCAAATAGAAGACCAAAATCGAGGAATATGATTTAAGACTACGGTATATTTTTAAAATGAGAAGGTATATTTAATCGATAGTTCCTCTGGAAACTAGGGCTGGGAAACATCGATGGTGTCCACCATCAATAGTCGAAATATTATAGGTAACTTAGATTACCCTAGTAACGATAGTTATATGATTAGGACTGAAAATAGTTCCTCATCTGTTTTTGCAGAGCTTGTTGGTATATTAACGGCAGTAAAGATATCTAATATAAAAATTAATTAATCGACCCTATGATTTCGATTTTTTACAGAATATCCAAGCAAGACAATGCGGAACACGACATCTTTTTCTGACTTCAGTTGTTCCCACTATCTGGGACAGCAACACCGAACATACCCTCTTCAAGAAAATATCGACAGCCCCATCATCGCTCTGAAATACCTGGTCAATGCAGATTCATCGTCGTGCGACCATCCCTGTAGCGATTAAAATACCAACAAAAAAAGCCATTTTGACGCACCATAAAAAAGAAGATTGCATTTTTATAAATTAAAACTTTTAGCAATTCGTGAAGATTTTGCTGTCGCGTTTAAGTGCATTAAAAGTGAATTAGAAAACAAACATGTGAGTAGCAATGTGCGACTTCGCGGTGTCTTATTGAAACATATCCGATTCTTTCCCCAAAATTAGGGCGCGTGCCCAGAGTCCCGCCGGCGAGGGTGAAAAGGAAAAGGATGTCAAAGAGAAAGACACCAAAGAGAAGGAGGGCAAGGCAGCCACCAGCAACTCTTCGCGCAGGGAGCGCTCACGCAAACGCCGTGGTTCCGCCTCCTCTAGCAGCGATTCCAGCAGAAGGTAAGCCCCAAAACACACGATTTTGCGCATATTAAAAGCCGGCCTAACTGGGAAAAAAAATGTCACCAAAAACGTATGTAAATGATAATTCCAGTTCATCTGACAGTAGCTCGTCGCGCAGCAGCTCTGGCAGTGGGTCCCGCTCCAGCTCGAGTAGTTCCAGTGATTCGTCGAGCTCCTCCTCGTCATCGTCCAGCGACTCGGACCGCAGCGAGAAGAACCGTCGTCGTGGCGCAGCCGGTGGTGGTGGCGCCGCGGGTGGCAAGGATAAAGACAAAGAGAAGTCGCGCACGCGATCTCGCTCTCCGCGTCGCACAACGAAATCTCCACAGCCCAGCAGCACCAAGGCTCGCAAGGAACCCGAACGGGAGCGGGAGCGACGCAGCCGGTCCAGGGATCGTGCCCGCCGCGCTAGCTCCAATGACAGAGGAGCCGTCGGCGGCGACAGCAACAACGTGAAGCGAGAGCGATCCCGCTCGGCCAGTCGCTCGCGGTCGCCAAGACGTCGTGGACGCACTTCGGGGGACAGGACTCCGCCGCCGAAGAGACGCGAGCGCACACGCTCACGCACCCGTACACGCTCGCCCACACCGAAGCCGGTGCGCATTCATGTCGGTCGACTGACCCGCAACGTAACCAAGGATCACGTATTCGAGATCTTCAGCAGCTTTGGGGATGTGAAGTCCGTGGAGTTTCCGACCGATCGCTACCATCCGAATTTCGGACGGGGCATGGCCTTCGTGGAGTATGGCACCGCCGAGGACTGTGAGAGTGCCATGAAGCACATGGATGGCGGCCAGGTTGATGGCCAAGAGATAACCGTGTCGCCCGTTATCATACCCAAGCAGCGCCCACCCATGCGTCGTCCCTCGCCACCGATGCGACGGCCCCAAAACAACCGCTGGCGTTCCCCGCCTCAGTTCAATCGGTTCAACAATCGTGGTGGCGGCGGACGTCGGCCATCGCCGCCGAACCGTAACAGGAATCGTTCACCGCGCCGTCGCTCCCGGTCCCCCATCCGTCGTCGACGCCGCAGCAACAGCTCGGACAGCTCCCGCTAAGGAGGGATCCCTAGATGTAAATTGGACAAGCGATTACTACAGATTTATACAAAAACAATCTTCAATTTATTTCACATTATAACCGGCGCTCGTAGGCGGCAGAGAATACAAATAAATTATACACAAGCATGAAGCATCCTCTCCCTACGCTAGTGTATGAAGGTGCACTCTGCATCGTCCAGGGGACATCCCAATGGATGATGCAACTTGAAGAAACAGTCTCGCTTCTTGGTGGTCAGACGAGGGGTTGGCACTGCAGTCGCCTGCGGCTTGCGTATGCCAACGAGATCACCGCCACAGAACTGGAAGACCTCGTGCTTGTTCCGCAACAAAGTCTTGATGCCACCGCACTCCGACTTGATGCCGGTCAGCTCCTCTTTGCTCAGAGTCTGAGCAATGTCTCGCATGGACAGACGCCCGGACCAACTGTCTTCGTGGCTGGCGAGCAGCAAGCGAAAGATCTTTAGCACCAGGCCATCGATAATGGATCTGTCCACTTGGGTGCAATTTCGTACTCTTTCCTCCTTCTCGCGCAGCTTTATGGTGATCATCTCGTCCTTTGGATCGCCTATTTTGTACTTTTGGAGCTCTTCCCGAACAAAGTACTCGAGAGTTTGAGTATCCCCAGTGGTCCGCTTGAGGCCCAGCAGTGCCAAACGCTTGGTGCTGGGTATTTTCAGGCGATCCTGCAGCGTCTCGAAGCCACACTGCTCGGCGACCTTTAGCACATAATGGAAAAAGTCCTGATAGGCACTTATGCTAGTGTTTCGTCTCTGGAACTTGGCGCCGCTCAACTCGAACGGACAGCAGGGTAACAGAAAAAAGTTCGTGCTCAGCCGCCCCGCTAGCACAGGCAGCCAGGGGGAGAGCTCGTCGGAATGGTTGCCAATCAGCCAGTCAATTTCTGGGAAATCCAAGCGAAAGCTGTTCGGCTCCACTGCCTGCTCAATGAGGTTTCTGCTTGTGTCCTCCGGATAGAGGGACCACAGCTTGCGTTTCCGTATGTCATAGCCATAGCCCTTGTACCCCTCGGCATGGAGGATGTGAACAAGCAGGCCATTGCCACAGCCCAGATCGGCGAAGGCCTTGGGCTCTGTTTGCGTCTGACCCCAGAGGACTATCAGGTATGCTGCTATGGCCAGATCCTCGTATATGAACTTGAGCGGGTCTGTGGACTCCTCTGCCGTCTGCCAGTACTGCAGCAGCCGCTGGGAATGCTTCTGCTTGAGCTCTTTATACAAATCATTGTACTTCTCCACATTAACCAGGCCGAGGGACTTTACCTTGGTCTCGTCTGGTTTGCTTTGCGACCAGCTCAGCAGCTTGGACTTGAGCACAAACTCCTGCCATCCTGTCTGATGTGAGTCCAGTTCCAACTGGCCGCCCTTGAGCCGCACCGAAAAGTCTTCGAACAAATCGGTGGCAAACTGGCACTTGTAGCTGCATTCCTGAAAGTCTGCCAAATGCATTTTAGCATAAATAGGAGTAGCCAAATGAATGCGTCACTTGTCTCACCCACAAATCCTGTGGCCAGAATGTTGTCCTTTAGTTTCTTGGGCAGTAATTTGAAGCCAATCGTGAAACCTTTGCACGTGCGTCTCTCTGGCTGCTCCCGCAGTGCCCTCTCCAGTTCTTCTTGCGTGGAATCACAGAGCTGGTCATCCTGTTGCTTTTGCACTTGGGTGATGACCACTTCGAATATCTTTTTATTCAGCGCATGGTAGTTTTTGATTAAAATTCCAATCGCCAGCCAGAATTGCGGTTCCTCGACCACTGACATGTCAAGTTAGTGTTGCACAACTAGCTTTTTTTTAGCTTGAGATTTATACACTCAAATGGCGGGAAGAAGTTGCAATTTTGTTGGCTTTTTATTTAAAGCGTGTGTGGGGTAGAGATTAATTGGCAGCCAAGTATAATTACATTTTTGTGAGTTCATTAATTCGTTCAAACTGTAGAGTAATTCCATCTTTTTATTTTATTTAGCTTTATTTTACCAGATAGTATTGGCAACCCTGACACGTGTTGTTATTGTGTGTCTTCCATTGCGTAACCAGCTGGACCCGCTGAATATTCTACTCTTTGTAACCTGTTGCATTTATTAACTTTAGATACTTATTTGTACCATGTCATTCCTGCGCAAATCAGTCAAACTGTTGCATGCAGCGGGGAAGCGGCAGCAAAATCTCAAAGCGGTCAGTATTTTGGTGCAGTCAGCGATCGACGATCTTTATTTGTTTGCATTCTTCCTACGATCTTCAGGTTGTTGGTTCCACATTGCGGCAGCAGCGGCCGTACAGCTCAGAGCCGTCAAATGATTACGCCAATTTCCCGGGAGCCAAGGCGCCCTTTGTCAGTAAATTGAAGCTGAATATGCCAGAAGACTATGCGCCCATTCCCATCTACCGCGTCATGGATCAGGATGGCTTCATTGCCGATTACACACAAGATCCCCAGCTTGGACGGGACGTGGTGGAGAAGATGTTCCGCGACATGCTGCTGCTGAATACCATGGACAAGATCCTGTATGAATCGCAGCGCCAGGGACGCATATCCTTCTACATGACCAATTTTGGGGAGGAAGCCTCCCACATTGGCAGTGCGGCCGCCCTGGAGATGAGGGATCTCATCTATGGCCAATATCGCGAGGCGGGCGTGCTGGTATGGCGTGGCTTCCGCATTGATCAGTTCATCGATCAGTGCTACGGCAACGTCGATGACTTGGGTCGTGGCAAGCAAATGCCCGTCCATTATGGCTCCAAAGAGCTCAATTTTGTCACCATCTCCAGTCCGCTGTGTAAGCATCTAATTATAGACGATCCCAGTGATCCCAATGTTGTAGCTCTACTTTATGCTTTGCAGCCACTCAAATGCCACAGGCTGTGGGCGCTGCCTATGCGATGAAGATGCGACCGAACAACGACGCCTGCGTCGTCTGCTACTTTGGCGAGGGCGCAGCTTCGGAGGGAGATGCTCATGCGGCTTTCAATTTCGCGGCCACACTGAGTTGCCCCGTGATTCTGTTCTGGTGAGTGGATCAGAACCCGATTTGAACAAAAAGATCATCCACTAACTTCGATCTCTGCAGTCGCAACAATGGCTTTGCCATATCGACGCCCTCCTACGAGCAATACCGCGGCGATGGCATTGCTGGTCGTGGTCCCATGGGCTATGGCATCGCCACCATTCGCGTGGATGGCACCGATGTCTTTGCCGTGTACAATGCCATGAAGGTGGCGCGCGAGTATGTGCTGCGTGAGAACAAGCCGGTGGTGTTTGAGGCCTTGGCCTACCGCGTGGGACATCACTCCACCTCGGACGACAGTACAGCCTACCGTTCAGCAGATGAGATCGAGGTTTGGAACTCCGTCGAGCATCCGATCTCGAAGCTAAAGCGCTACATGGTGCACAAGGGCTGGTTCGATGAGGCCGAGGAAACGGCGTACATCAAGGAGGTGCGCACGAAGGTGCTCAAGCAGATTGCCGTGTCCGAGAAGAAGCTGAAGCCCAACTGGAAGGAGATGTTCGAGGGCGTGTACGCCGAGATGCCGCAGCATTTGGTGGAGCAGCAGCGCGAGCTGCAGCAGCACATAGAGGCGCACAAGGATAGCTATCCGCTGAAGGACTTTAAGCAGTAGAACTGCCAAACGAAATGAAAACCGAGAGACTCCAACGAAAGTGCATTTATTATGATTAAGGACTAAGCGTTTTAGATAAATTCTGTTTATTCTGTGTGGGTTAAACCCAAAGTCCCAACCCCAATTGTTGTTACTATGACGCCATCCCCCTGTGCAGGTGTTACGAAAAGGTGTTAAAATTTATTAGCTTTGATTTTACATACAATATACATATACTGAAAAAAACAATACAAAATACAAATACAAATACACAAATATATAATTTGTTGTTTACTTAAAGCAACGCATAACTCGGCGGCTGGCGGCTGGCTGGTGAAGGTGTAGGAAGCTATCTATCTAAGGACTACGAAAACAAAAGGACATCTCTCTTGCGTGAAGCTGCTTGGCTGGAATGATGGATGCTGTGGGTAGTGGTGGATGCTGCCCGCTCAATTCGTGCGCAGCTGATAGTCCCCGTTCTGCGTTATGTATCGCACCCAGGGCAGCGCCTGGTAGCCGCTCTTCTCGATGATCTTCAGATAGCGCACCTGTATGCCCGATGTCGTGAAGTAGGGTATCTCGAAGCGCACCTGTATCGGCGGCTTGCCCTCCATATTCTCCTCACTCTCCACACTGGGCAGACCGAAGTGGGCGCGCATCAGATACTCCTTGCCGCCCGGGAACGATTTCACCGTCCAAATAATGGCATTCTGTTCGGGCGCGTACTTGCAGCTGCCAATGGTCGTCTTAAACTTCGGGGAATCCGCATCGGCCGGCACGGGTATAACGATTTCCACATTGTTGGCCGTTGATCTGCGCTTAAACTGAGATTTCGCCTTGATCATGTACTCCACCCGGGAGTGGGCGTGTCGCTCAATAACCGACTCAATCCATATCAGAGGCTTGACCTGTTAAGAGTAGGACTTGGGTTTAGTTTCCATCGCAATCTAGGGTCTAGACAAGACTTACATGCGTGTTAAGGCGATAGGACATCAGCTCGAATTCTCCATCGGGGGGAATGAAGGAGATTGTGCGATCGTTTTCGAAACGCGACAGACGCACACACTGATGGAACTTGACATCCTCCAGCTCCACGGACTTGGATTTGCCACGGCCCGTGCTCTCGAACAGAACCTTGTCGTTGAGGCCCAGCCGCAGCTCGGGCATGCCCGACAGGTAGACGCGCATTTTGATGGCGCCCACAATCTCGCTGCGCAGCACATTGCCATTGGCGTTGGCCAGCAGGTTGACGGACTCGATCACATCGAGGAATACTTCATTTTTGCGATACTTGATGCCCTCGGATCGCCAGGAGACGGCATTTGTGACGGCCACAGGGATGCGGGGCTGCAGTTCCAGCTTGTGGCCCTCCTGCGTTATGTACTCTTGCAGTATCTTTGAGTCGGTGGTCTGTGGATAGCCAAAGTCGATGAGCTCATCGAGCAGCTCGTAGATGATCACAAAATTGTCCCGTATTGACTCCTCCTCCAGCTCCTTGAAGTACTCGACAAAGACCTGGGCAATTTTGTGCAGAAATACAAAGACCAGGGCTATGTTGACATTCTTATTGCGCGGCGTCGTCGACACAATGTACAGGTTGTTCGTTTTGATGTACGCGAACGTTGTCTCCGCCGTCTGTAGGATGGGCGTGATCAGTCCCTCCTCCTCGCGCTCCATCAGCAGCGGCATGAATTTATCTATGACGGCCATGTCGATGTTGTCACCGCGATAATTTCGAGATATCAACACCTTGCCCTTTACGTCCAGCACGAATATGGCCGAAGAAGACATCTCGCCCAGCAGCTGCCACTTGTCCCAAATATGAGTAGTTTTGAGTACGTTGCCTAGTCCGTGCGATTCTCGTGTGGGCGGCAACTGTTGCAGACTCTTGGCGGATTGTCGGTGGAGTGTGTGTGGTGTGTGAACTTTCCTTACATATTCCAATTCCAGCAACCTAAATGAAAATTCAGAAATTTCTTACGTCGCCTACGTCTGCTTCTTTCTTCTTCTTCAGCTGCAAGTTATCGATTGCAGGAGGGCAGGCCAGTGTTGAGTCACCCCTTCGATTGGGGGCTGCAACGTTATGCAGCACTAAAATACACTGTATTGAAATAGTTTTTCCAGACGCGCCTGCCATTTAACGAAATTGTTAATTATTTAGTTGCGGGAGCATGCAGATGAATCCAAGTGTTACGATTGAACGCAAACGCGTCGACTGCAGTGTCCTGCCCAAGGGCTGGCAACGGGATGAGGGCCGAAAGTCGGGCAGCAGCAGCAGTAGCACTAGCGCCACCACCACGACCAGCGGCAGCAACAACAACAACAATAAAGTGGATGTTTTTTACTACAGGTAAAGGAAGCTGCGTGCGGTGCGGTAAAATCCTCATCTCCAGACAGGCGGACACATAGCTCCCTCCCTGCACGTTGTAAATCTCGGAATATACGTTTAATCACTCTCACTACTTTTCTGTTATTACATTCGCATACACACACACATACAAAACACCAAAAATACACGCACACGCCTATGCATACACACACACACGATCTACCCCACACCACTCACCACCACCACCCACAACTGTGTCCGTCCTCAAAAACAGTCAAACAGGAAAAAGAGTTGAAGGAAAGCAGCAGCAGGGGGGCGAGGTTTTTGACATTGGAAGCTTTGATTTCCAGTCCGGGAAGCTGCAGCAGCGCCAGCTGCCCTCACCATCGATCTCGCTGTATCGCTGCAGTGCCATGCCCCTGCCAATTGGTGCTGGCGGCGCTGGAGCTGGAGCTTCACTGAAACGGAAATATGCCAGGGCTCAGGCAAACAGCAGCGGTGGCGGCACAGCAGCAGCATCCACGCCATCGACAGCGACCGTAGCAGCAGCGGCAGCAGCACAACCAACAACAGCAGGCTCATCATCCTCCACCGCGGGTGGCGGAACGTCCAGCAATCTGCGTCAGCAACAGCAGATGGAACTCAGGTAGAGCCAAGTGGATGTGGACGGAGGAGAGTACTTGGCTCCAAGCTCGTGCATGCGCAACAGTGTCTCTCGTCTTGTTACCGTAGCCCGTAGCCTTTGTCCAGGCCGCAAAGTCTACAGCAAGAACAATTTGAGTTCGAAAGAATTCGAAACCAAAAACCAAGAAAAAGAATACATAATTGGCATTTGATCGCTGTAGCTCTGTGCCACCTGTGCCATAATAGTTTATAGTTCTCTTAATCGTAAACTGCATGTTTCTTTCACTTTACGTTTACTTTTTTGTGTGCTATTTGTGTATTTTATGTTGTTGCTGTTTCTGTAGACATTTCCTTAATGATAATCCCTTGGAATCGTTTACAGTCGAGCCCTGCGCACAGATGTCTCCCTGGTGCCGCCCATACGACAGACTGCCTCCATATTTAAGCAGCCGGTGACGGCGATTGGAAACCACAGCCAGGATCCCAGCAAGGTGAAGCACGATGCCAAGCATGGGGCCCAGGAGAAGCCCAAACAGTTGTTCTGGGAGAAAAGGCTGGAGCGACTGCGCGCTTGTCACGACAATGGCGAGGAGCTGGACGATATATCACTGCCCAAGACCATACGCACTGTCGGCCCAAATGTCAACGAACAGACAGTCCTGCAGTCGGTAGCCACAGCCCTGCACATGCTCAATGCGGGTGTGCATGGCCAGAGCTCGACCAAGGCCGAACTCACCAAGAATGCGATGGCATTCATGAACCCCGAACAGCCGCTCATGCATGCAGTCATCATTTCCGAGGAGGACATACGCAAGCAGGAGGATCGCGTCGGTGTGGCGCGTCGAAAGCTACAGGATGCACTCAAGACATGAGTGCACAGCCCATCCATCATCTACCAATTCCATTGTAGAATCTACCAACATCTCTATTTATCATATTGACGACCTTTTTCGAAATTTACATTTAAGCCCTAGCGTGTAATAAAACTCTACCAAGAACCACACCGAAACGTATGAAGTGTGTGAAGTGAATCTGAAATGGAGTGGCTGGGCTTATGGATGCTAATGGATGGGCCACAGTTGGCTTAATCTCAAGACATAGATAGACATTCAGATTTAGACATTCAGATGTTTATTTTTTGCAATCCAATAAAAGTATCAGCAGTATTAGCTATCAGCTATCCTCTCTATTCCGCTCTAATGTGATGACTTCAAAATGCTATGTTACACAGACAGTTTAAAAACGAATTCGAACACTCTTCACATGTACATAGATAAAGGTATGGGTACACACATATGTATATATAAAGCATAGTTTACTTATATATTATATTTTCATTTGATGTTGGACATTTTTTTGTTTGTGCTTCTTCCCCTTTATACACTTTATAAATATATAGATACTCTATGCATATATGCATGTACATATATCACTACATAGAGAGCAGCATTATCCTATTCTAGGCCCTCCTCCGCATCATCATCGTCGTAGTCTATGCCATCGTAGTCCGTTGAGGAGCGCGTTGTTAGCTGCAAAAAGTGGGGTAGAGAAAAAGCAAATCAAACTGAGAATTTTGCGTGCACTTAATTTTGTTGTTGTTTGAACTTAGTAGAATTTCTGAAGCCAAATGAAAAGCCTGACCCAAAACTAACGAAAGCGTTCAGTAAAGGATTAAACATTTAGGATCTATGCCACAATAAACGAGCATGCCCCCACCTGGTTGTATATACCGCGCCATGCCGCAAACGCGCCCATGGCCAACAGTGCGCCGACACCCGCCACGATCTTTGTACTGCAGTCAGACTCGAGGAATTTATGCTCCGAATGCGTCAGATGTGAGTCTGTGCCGTTCGAGGCCTTTGTGAGTTTGGTGGAGTTGTAGCCTTCGTTGCGGAAGATGTCCTTGGTGATGCGATTGATGAAATTCACCAGATTCTGACACGCTTTGATGTGAGCCTGCAGCGGATTGTTGGGCAGTGTTATCTTGAAGATTATGGCCAAATAGCTGTACACAATCGCATCGAATTCGCTGTAGGTGTCGCCGAAAAACCACACCTTGCGGCCCAGCTTGCGAGAGAGCAGATTGACGCACTTTTTGGCATTCAAAACTAGCTGAAAGACTCAACATTAGTAGGGTAAAGCAACAAGTTAAGAAGCCTCAAGAGCCCACATACATATTCCGACTCGTGCTTATCCAGCTTATCGTTCACATCGAAGCTGGCCATGACCTGGAGCACATCGCATGCCTCGCGCTGATACGTGGAGGGATAGTAAAAGTTAAATGGGAATGGCGTTCGCTTGGCATACAGCCCACGGGTGGTTTTGTCAAAGTTGAATGGTTCTCCGTACAGGAAGTAGTGGTAGTAGCCATGCAGATTGGTGAACACCCAGTTGGCATATGTGGCCGACAAATGCTTTTGTTTGGTGTTTAAGTGCGCATCAATCGGGTAACCCTGAAGGACAGATGGGAAGCAAGGAGCAAAAGTAAATTAAAAATCCATTGACTTGACTCATACGATACGCCAGCCATACGTTGCTCTACGCTATATTTATAAATAGATCCGACAGTTTGTTCACCCGGCATTGTTTTATGTTCATTTGTTTTTGTTTCTGTTCAGTGTGCACTCACCTCAAGATCCAGCACGCGCTTTATTTGAGTGTAGCCCACAAATTTGTCATTGCCAATCTGCAGATAGGGCAACTTTCCGGCACCAGAACGCAGGGGATTCGCATTCGTTTCCACGTCCATGGGACAGCGGGTGAATCGCAGAAGACACTGCGACACAAATGGCAAGAATTTGATTCATTGATAGCGATAATAAGCGTGCTGTGGTCGCGATATGATGCAACTGAACCTACCAGGGCACGTAAACATTCAAAATCAATTGTCGGCAGACCCCACTCCCCCTTGTACACGTGCAGCATGGCGCCTAGTTGTATATCCATCGGTGTTCTGGTCACTGATTTGTACTTTTGCTATTCTATAAGTTTCTAACTGTTCACTTGCATGGTAATGCACAAATATTTTACTTTTTTTTGAGGTTTTTGTTACCGCTCTACTAGGGTTGTCAAATATATGTCAAAATTTCAATATATAGATATTTTTTTAAAATAAAAATATATTTATATCGTGATTTTTTCCCCAAAATATCAATATATTGATATGTTTTTGCGATATTTTTTGATATTTCAAGTTCGGTAACTAACCACAGGATGTATATAAATATATAGGGTATATTGTATTTGTGCACAAAAGTGGATTTATGTAACGCCCAGAAGGAAATGTTTCCGACCCCATAAAGAATATATAATCTGTTGTTAGTAGTATTGATCAGCATCAATAGGCGAGTCGATATGGCCATATCGTGTCTATACGTCTGGCAGTCTGGCTCAGAGACTATAAGAGCTAGACCCACCGAATTTTGCTCCAAGATTGTGTTATGGACGGCTTTTGGAGGTAGCCGATAACCGACAGGGCTGGAGAAGGAGAGGAGGCAGCGGCCTCTGGTGTGGATCCTGGGAGGCTGGAAAAGGGTTGCAAGGTGGCAAGGAAGAGGAGAGAAGAAAAACGTGTGCGTGGAGGTGAGATTTGGGATGAAGAGTTTCCGGGAAAAAGAGAGGCCAGAAGGAAATCGCCAGAAAAAACTGGAAGAAAAAAGATTTTAAAAAAATAATAAAAATAAAAATAAATAAGTGAGCAGCCCATACACCAAAGGACGACAACGAGGCGACGACAGCACAGCGGACATCATTCAAGGAGCCGACAGCTGGGTCAGCGCCAAGACTGGCCCGGCCGGAGCACCCTGGAGGAACATACAGGGGCGGCAATCAGCGCGAACGGCGGCCAGATCCAGACGAAGACACCAGACCCGCACCGGCGACACGCACACCGCAACATACACACCCATCACATACAACACACGTCACATCGTACACACATCACATCATACCCACATCACACACACCAAAAACCCGCATGTATTAACGTAGAAAATAGAACGTAAACACATACATATATTAACACCATTAAAATTATATACGAGAAATAATACCCTGCACCCAACAAGCCCCATCACGAATTCACACACCATACCCTTTCTTTCTCTACAACCTCCTCCGCAATTCATATATTTATTCCCGGTAACAATCATCACTTTACACAAGCACACATACTTATTTTTTTTTTTTTAAGATTCCGTACACAACTCATATCACAGATATACCTTCTCGGACTGAACAGTCCACAGTACGCAAATTAAAATAAAATAAAATAGAAAAAAAAACAACACAAAGTATTTTAGGATAGTTTTTTTTTAAGTTCCAGTTCGTCAATCTATGTAAGCGGAGTCTATTTTCCCCCCCGAAAACCACACCCCTTTCTAATTTATACACATGCAATAACTACTAACAAGAGCTCTTTTTTTAGTTTAAGTTAACCATTTGAATTTGCATTTAAATTTCTATTACAGCCGGTTTGTTGACATTAAATTGGGGATGCCACCTCGGGCAAAAAAATAGAATCCGTCAGTATTTTTCTTTGAATGTCAGTATTTTTATGTTAGTATTTATTTAATCCGCAAGGTAAAAGTCAGTCAAGGTGAAAATGTTTTAGGAATTAAGTAGATTTATAAGACGAAAGAAATAATGAATTATATTTGAAGATTTGAAAGAAAAATGAAAGTGGAGTAGAGATCCTTAGTTTGGGTGGGACGAGAAGGGCGGAAGAGTGAACCTAATGTTTTGTTATGGGAACGCTCAACAGGTTGAACGCTCATGGAAGGGAGGGACTCGCAATGGTCAAATACAACACCGACTGACCCCGCCGAAACGAGTGCCAATGTAGATGCGTGTAAAAAAAAAAAACTAGATCTGTCCGTTGCACGCGAGAAAGTAGGTTTTTTGTTAAATCCGTCCCCTGGCTATCGGGTCGGAAACACCCCTGACTTCCCCGAGAGCTAGCCGGGAACGATAGACCAGGGCGGCAAAAAGGCGGATCATAACAATTGCTGTGACGTCTCTTTTCGTTTAGCTCACGAAACTGGGTTTTTGTCGACTTTAGTGCGTTGACTGTATGGTTAGTGCTTTGGTTCCAATTACCACCTCCGCAAAAGAATTGTTTCTCAGAGTTTTCTAGAAAAATAGGAAAGTGCAATTTATGCAGCAGTGGTGGTTTTTGTGAGTTGTGAGGTGTGCGAGATAGAAATATCATCTGGAGGATTTTCGTACTGTGAAAAAGTCTGTGGGTGTTTTAAAACAAAAGCCATTAACACTTATTCAAAAGAATTATGTATGTAAAGCGAAGAATAGTTGAATAACTCAAATTAAAAGCACAGAAAAGTGGAATATGGAATTTAATTTTATCTTATATATACAAGCAAAAAAATATCCAAAATATCAGATATATCAATATTTTTGCAGTGATATATATGTATTATATTATTTTGATATTTTTTCCAAGCAAAATATATCACCGATATGATATTTTTTAAAAATTTGACAACCCTACGCTCTACCCTTGGGTGGGTAAAAAAAAAACAGTCGACCATACCACACGATAGTTACGAAATATCGATAGCAGGCTGACAATATTAGGGGTGAGAGCGTGGTGACGGTTAAAAATTTAAAATTTTGATTTCGTATCATTAATGAACCAGCCACAGACCGTGTTGATCCTTTTAGGGTCAATGGCTTTTAGCTTATTTCTATTTAGGAACCATGGATTTGTTGAGGTAGAGGGAAAAAGTGAGCAGTATCCTCTGCGTTTAACGCTGGCAAACTCGGCATACTCTCTCTCCCATTCTTTTTTAAGATTCCATTTAACGACTGTGTATTGAGCCAGGACCTCGTTGATCAGATCGTTGATGCAGAGCGCCGTGGACCTGTTCCTCTTGAGGCGTAGGATCTGACCGGCAAAAGCTCATGCATTGAAATACATACATATGTATGTTCGTCCAGCTTTAACTTTACCAACTAAACCCTCTATAACTAAAACACTGTATATTGCAGTATTGTTCTTGTGTGTGGAGTCCTCCATACAATCAGCAACAAATTAAAAAATAATTTTTAAAATTTAGAAATTTGAACTGGGACTACCGAATACCGATATATGTATGTATGTACATACATGTGTATGTACTTGGCTCGGCCTGGCCGTATCTATTATCAATTATCAATGTGCATAGGACACGGCTCTGCCGCGTCTTCTAATTCCATAATAAGCATTTAATTCTTAATTGAAATAATTAAATAAATACATTTTTTGCAATACTATATATTTTCCATATTCCAATATTAATATATTTTATTTGTTTGATATATTTTTTTTTTTATATTTAATCGCTACAGCGAATTTGGTTGGTCGCAGAGATGAGTCCGCATTGACCAGATACTTCAGTTTTGTGTTTAATATTATAAAAAAGTTACTGAAAATTTTTAACTCAAAAAAGAGTTGTTTGCCGAACGAGCACTAGAAATAGAATGTGTTGTTTGATATTTTTTTTAGTTGTCTCATTAGTTGTTCAAATTCCCTTCGCAAAGGAAAAGAGCTTTCGAAAAATTAAGGTGTCGACAACAGGTAAATACGTCACAAAAATTCCAGTGGCGACAGGTAAATTTCACGGCGATTTTCATCCCCCGTGATGGAAATTCTCCAAGAAAATCCTCTCCTGTGTTTAAACGGTCAGGGAAATCCTCTCCTGCCAGAAGCTCTCGCATGCACTATTAGGGATCCTCTCAACAGGTGCGAAACAGGTGGGTGCTTTGAAAAGTTAGTCCTTTTTTACATACTTGCCATACCTTGCGTATACATGCCAAAGAGAGGATTAGGTCAGCAGAGAGAGCAAGATATTTTCTTCTCTCTTATTTTTGCGGCTCAATATGAGCACATAAATCCCACAGAAATATACCAAAATTAATATACGTTCACACTTACAAAAACAAGCACTATTCTTAGATTTTGATGTTCTGTTTAATATTATCAGCTAGTTAGGATTCTCAGCCCTAAAACTAAAATTTTATCCGATTTATCAATCGATTCTCCACAAGATTGGTTACTTTTCATGACTTCCTTTTGTTGGAATGGTTCCAAATAAGTATAAACCTAAAAAGAATATTTTGCGTGTCTGAGTGCTGGGCTTACTCAACACTGGTGAGTCCAGCTAATTATCGCGGCACATTTATTTTGTTTTGATTTCTATTTAACTAAATTATGGCTCTGGTTAACTATGAAGGCAGCAGCAGTTCCAGTTCAGAAGACGACACACCAAATCTCATCGTAAAGGCGTTGAAAAGGTAATGGTAGCTCTAGGACATACCCGTAGATTTCTACATTTCAACCGCCAAAGACCGGCTGCTCTGCCCACAGCTGCCGCCCTTTTGGGTCCCAAGAAGCCCAAACCTGTGGACGAGGATGCCGATGAGGTGGTAGATGATCCCGCTCTGCATGGCGGACGTATACGAAGCTTCAAGCACGAGCGCGGCAACTGGGCCACTTATGTGTATGTGCCGGCATTTGCGTGCGCCGAGCAGCTGGAGGAGTTCCAGGAGGAGGCCATTGCCTGCCTGGCACCCGCAGTGGAAATGCAAGCCAACGAGCCCCTGCATCTGAGTCTCAGCCGAACTGTGGTGCTGCAATATCATCAAATCGATGAGTTTTCACGATCCCTGCAGTTCGCACTGAACAGCACCACGGGGTGAGTCCTGCAACCTTTAAGAGCTCTTCAAAATGAAACTAATTTGGATGTCCATGATCAGCTTCGCTAGCACTCTTCGCGGCCTCAAGATCTACACGAATGAGGAGCGCACGCGCACCTTTCTGGCCGTTCAGCTGGACGGAGCGTTCAACGAGAAAATGCTCTCGATTCTGCAGCCCATTGACAAGGTAATGCACGACTATCGCCTGCAGAAGTTCTACGACCCGCCCTCGTTTCATGTGAGCCTGCTCTGGTGTGTGGGCGATCACGAGGAACTGCTAAACAGCAAGCTAAAGCAGCTGCGAGAGCTCCTCGAGGACCAGGACACACTCCAGCTGTCTGTCAATGAAATACACTGCAAGAGTGGCAAAAAAGATTTTACTTATAAGCTGAAATAGAGTCTGAGTCAATCAGTTGATGCCTTTCTTTTTGTTGCCATTCCCCTGCTTGGCCGCCTGCGCCTGCTCCTCTATGAGCCGCTCCTCTTCCAGCTCCAGAAAACGCTGCCGACGTCGACCCAGTGGGGTCTTGGACCACCAGGACTCAAAGGCTTCCTCCTCTTCGCGGTAAACCGGATCGCGAGTGCTGCAAAAAACAAACAAATTGTATTCCGGAATGATTATTTCCGTGCACCCACCACAGGACATTGATGAGCTCTGCATTGGTCAGCGGTTGGGTGCGCAGCTGCAGCTTGCGCTTGCAGGTCATCACCTCCTTGAGGCAGGCATCGATGGCGCCAATGGTGTAGCCATCGGATATCTTGGCCATGGCGCTGGTGTCCAGACTGGAGACACCGCCAGAGTAGTCACTGT
Organism: Drosophila subobscura; assembly: GCF_008121235.1. Lineage (NCBI taxonomy): Eukaryota > Metazoa > Arthropoda > Insecta > Diptera > Drosophilidae > Drosophila > Drosophila subobscura. The sequence continues at coordinate 4,654,476 of NC_048533.1, read as the reverse complement.
AAAGGATGGAAGATGCAGCTAAAACTAATCCTAAGCTGGGATCTGTATTCTCACTGTAGCAACGTTTTCCAGGCATGCGACATGGCGCCATAGTCGGGTCGGGGAATGTAGATGAAACGATTGTACACCGACTGCAGCATCTTTTGGTCTGCCTCCCAGGGCAGATTGGAGGTGCCCACGAAGATGACCCGATCCTCGGGCGCTATGTTCTTGATCAACTTGGGCAAATCCTTCTTGAGGCGCTTGGGATCCGTGCGATCCGTTTTGGGTATCTTCTTCATAAACGGCCGCTCCGCATCGCCCATGTAAATGACAGCGGGCTGCAGCAGTCGGGAGACCTTCACCACCAAATGGATGAGCATGATGAGACCCGACTTGCCCGGATATTTGCCCACGATATTGGCGGGCGTGAGGTCAAAGAGCACAGCGCCCACCTCCGTGCAAATGGCATGGAGCAGAGCCTTCTTCCCGGATCCCCGTGGACCGGCTAGCAGTATGGAGCGGATCAGCGGTGTGCAGTTGTGAATCGCGTCCGAGCCGAGCGGCAGGATGCAGTACTCCGTGAGGATCTGTCGTATATCGCCGGGCGATGGATTCGTGCCGTTGCGAGCGGTCAGCGCCTTGTCGCCCAGAAATTGCTTCAACTTGAGCTCCGGGTACTTGCGGATAATGCCGTTGGTGACCAGCTCCTCGTACAGCGACTCTGTGGTGCGGTCGGGCGTGAGATCCTTCTCCTTTTTCTTCTTGTTCTTCTTGCCCGAGCGACGCGTCTTCTTGCTGCTCTTCTTGAGCTTCTTGCCCACGGCCGTCTGCAGCAGTTCGATCTCCTGCCGCATCACATCGTCGACGGCGCGCCTGAACTCGAGCTCCACCTCCTGGTACTTGTCGCTGTAGATCATGTCCTCGTAGGCAGCCTGGCTCAGCACACCCGCCTCGTCCTTGTCGCGCCAGGTGTCGTTGAAACTGTGGAAGAGATGGGTGGCGGTACAGACATGACTTTTCTCTGGTGTTTCCGCTTACAGATCAATCTCCGTGCGAATGTCGGGCAGGCAGATGGATGGTGCCGGCTGGAAGCTCACATCCTCCTCCTGGTTCTCATTCACATTGAGATCGCCGCTGCGCGCCGGCGACTTGGACTTGTCCTTGGTCTTGCGCGACTCCTTGGAGGAACGCGCAGAGGAGCGGCTGTGCTCGCTCTCGGTGCCCGGTCGGCTGAAGATGTGCAAGGAGCCGCCTTGGTCCTCGGTGGGAAAGTCCGGCAGCTTGCCCGTCTTCTCATAGCAATCCTTAACCCAGGCGCGAATCTCGTCGGCAATGTCCTCCTTCATGCTGGCCCCGTGCTTCTGTCGTATCTCCTCCTGGACGAGCCGCTGCCGCGTTTCGAACTGCTCCGCATAGACGACCTGTGCCTCGTGGCGCTTCTCGTTGCGCTGCAGCTTCTCCAGCTTCTCGGCGCGTTCCTTGAGCACCGCGGCGGGGGGCGGGAGCATGCCAATCAGAATCATCTCCTCCATCTTGCGGCGACGCGTTATCCTGCGTGCCGTGTGGCCCCGCCACATCTTCTGTATCTTCATGGCCGCCAGGAGGCCCGAATCGCTGCGCTCCTTCTCGGTGCGCTCCTCCGACTTGCCCTTCTCCTTGAGGATGCGTATCTCCTTCATGAAGTGCGCGCGCAGTCGGCCCTGACGTGCCCGCTCGTGCATTTGCAGCATGCGTATGGCCTCGATCTCCGTTGCGACCGTCTCCTCCAGCTCGTGCTCCTCCAGCCAGCCCAGCTTCACGAGTATCTCCTGCATGGTGCGCTTGCGAAACTCCAGCTCCTGCTGCCGCTCGCGCAGGAAGTATCGCGGCACACGCAGCTCCGTCTCCATGGGCGTGAGGCGCAGGCGATCCACCACTGCATCGTTGTAGCTAAACTCCATGAGATCAATGTTCACCAGATCGTGCTTCAGCTCAATGACCCGCCCCAGGCAGGCATCCAGCAGCTTGCGCACCAATTGCCGCTTCTGCGGCTGGATCATCTATGGGTGGGGGGATTATCATGAGGTCTGTAGCTGGGATCTCGATCTATACTTGCATTGTCATAGACATCCTCCAGGCGATTGCACAGGCAAATGTAACGCAAATAGAACTCGTAGAGACTCGACTGCAGCAGGGCCTTGGCATCGGCATCGGCTGCCACCGAGCCCACAGCTGCATTCATGGTGGCCACCGTTGTCTCCACATCCTGATGCTGACGCTCGTAGTCAATGGTGGACAGCAGCTCGCACTCATGCTGCGACTGATGCCAGACTTCATTGAAGTACGTGCTGGACATGCTGAAGGTTCAACGCAAAATGAAGGAAATGCATGGCCGTTGCCATGGGACCCATTAAAACTGCTTCGCATATAGAAGTTATAATACATTTTGGCCCTCCAGTGCGTTGCCTGGAGATACATAAGCTTAAGTTGGGGTAGGGGTATGGGGTATGGGGGGGAATAGTACAATGGATTACACAGATAATAAATAGTTAACAATATTTATATAGGTAGTTGCTCCGCTCTCTCTAGCTATCCCTAGATATTGTCTGTGGAGCAATACTTAATCATGGATTTTGTGTGCTTAAATTGTATGCCATTCGTGGCCGCTAACACCTCATTGATGAAGCTCTGCGAATTGTGTATGGTGGTGCCGCCCAGTATAATCTTGTAGCCAGAATTGTTCAATTGGTGCACGGCCAGAGCCTCTTCGTAGGTGGCACCGCCAATGATGAACACCACCAGCTCTTGGGGCGGTCGTCGGAATGGCACTAGTTCGGAATTGATGGCCGGAAAGACGGGGTCCAGCTCGCGTCCCTTGAATATATCCTCAAGCGTTTCTTTTAGCAGCGGCGTGTGCTGCGTAAAGACATTCTCCACACCCTTTAGGCCCTTAATCAGATTTCTAGTTAGCTTGACGGCATCGGTGATCCGCACCATGTTGAAGAGATCTCCCTGACGCACATGGTTGCCGGCATACTCGATCAGAGCGGGCACAATCTGGGCTCGACCGCCGCGCGACTTGATGATCTGCAGCAGGCTGGAGGTGTCGCAATTGGCATGGCGCTCATAGCGCAGCGCGTAGAGGGCCACCAGCTTGAGGGCGTCCTCGATGGTGACCCGTTCGTCGGCAATCAGCTTCTTGATGCGCTGCAGCTGTGCCGAGTGCTCCGCCTTGCAGGCAATCTCCTGCTCCAGCTCCGACAACTCGAACAAGTTTCGCTTGTTGCTCAGCGCCGACAGCTCGCCAATGATGCAGAGGTGCTTCTGCACCGTGCCCGACATCTTCTTGAACTGCGGATACGACTCGATGAAGTTCTTCATGTCCGCTATGCTCTCGACCTTCTTCTGGTCGTTGGCCTTGCGCTGGAACTCCTCCATCAGCGTCTTGATGGTGGCTCCAATCTCGCCGTAGTTCGCGTACATATTTGTGCCGTAGAATTCATCCTGATCGCCGGATAAGACCAGCTCCTTGAAGTCCTTGGGCACGTTGGGGCGGTCCGAGAGATCAACGCGATTGTTCTTGATCTGCAGAAGCTCATGGACCATGGCCTGGTAGGTCCACTGATGCAGCAGCGGCGTCACCGGATCATCCCGTCGATCCAGCACCAGCAGCAAAGGCGGCGCAGACCCATCCATGTTTGAACGGAAATCAAACAGTGTTGAATCCTTGGTGATTTGCTCGTAGATCATCTTGGCCAGCAGCTGCGCGGCCTGGGAGCCCGCGCGGTATCGTATCACTGGATTCAGCTTGAGGGACAGCAGGACGGCCGTGATGCCCTGCATGCTGCGTGTCAGTGCGTCCGGCAGCCAGTTCAGATTCGACATGCAATTGGGCATGTTGAGCGAGAACAGATTGGGATTGACGCACAAGTAGTCCGCGTAGAGTTCCTTCACTTCCCTCACCGACTCGGATTCGTCGCATTCAGCCAGGTACTTGATGTCCGTGCGTGGTATAATGTTGCTAAAGTCTGTAAAGAATGTGTGTGTTAGTGCGGTAGCTCGTATTATCAGTCGCTTGATGATTATTCACTCACAAATGTAGTAGGCGCTGTATTTGGGGTTGCGTAGCTCATTGGCCAACAGCTGGATGTTCTGCTTGGTGGGGCGGATGAAGACAATGCACTTTAGGTACTTCAGCCTCTCGTTGGAGCGTCCAGAGTCGAGGCGTTCAAACAGGTAAACCTCCCGCTGCAGCATATCCGACTGGCTAAAGGCCATGGAAATGATACTTGTCTGCAACAGATGTGATATGGATTTATATATGGGTATGCTCATGGGTATGGGTATTGATTGCTATCGCTCACCGTCTCCTTGTCCAGCAGGATGATTTTCATGCCCGGCCCAGACTCTGCGCACATCTTTTCAATGTACAACTTTATGCCACTTATTAAATTCATGGTTTGTACGTTAATTAAAATTATAGTAGAAAATCGAAAAATAGCAGAAATTAGGGTGACTGCCAGTGTGACCGCGGAATCATCGATAAAGTATTCCACACGACCCTCAAAATATATGCCAAAATAACGCAAATATACCGTAAATCTTAAATAGTTTTTCTCGACTTTGATGTTCCATTTAATGTTACTAGCTAGTTAGGATTCTCAGCGCTAAAACTATAATTTTATCCAATTCCATCTAAACAACCCCCTGCCACACACATGCCACACTCCCCAGGTCTTCTAGAACTCCCACCACTTAGACGAAGGGGGTATGCTACTCATTACCCCACAGAGCAATTCAATATTTCATCCTAGATAATCAGGATAGCAGAGGGTCAATTTTCAATCTTATTAAATTTTTTTTAACAATTTATTGTTCTTTTATAATATATGAATAATAAATAACAGCACCAGAAATGGTACAAATATTTAACTTGAACTTGGCGCCTTTTTGGGCCGAAAACGGTCACCCTGCTATTTGTTTTTCGCAATCAGTTGGACCATCGATGACAATAATCGATATTATTGATATTTCATTTTTCCGCCATATGCAAATTCAAAATCATGATTAGACTAGAGAATTACTTTATTTAATTGTTGTGTATAAATTGGCCTATGATAACTTATGTTCTACTGCTGCATAATAGCTGGGTTCTCCGCTGCTGGCTTCACCGCCGCTGGCTTCTCCGCTGCTGCCTTCTCCAGCTTGGACTGCTCATACTTGTAGTTGCAGGCGCGTCCCAGTTGGAAAAGCTGCGTCAGACTCACAAATAAATTGACAGCAAACAGACTGTAGTTCTTTGGTATGATGACCAGTGCATAGCGCGTCCAAATGAGATTCGTTGCACCTAGGGCAAGGCAGCCATTCGGGGAAATAGTGTCCGCGGGTCGTGTCAGATCACTCAGTCCAGCGATGACCAAGCCCTGGGGTGGAAACAACAAACAACAAAACAGCAAATACAATTTAAAGATTAGAATAATTATACAACTGAAAGTAATCTATGTTCCCATTGACTGCAAATCTTTATGGGATGTTTAAAAAGCTCTCTCTACAAAATTAAAAATTCCACCAGAAATTCGCCAAATCATTCAACTTTGAGTTATCAAAAGTGGCGCGTGTGGGTCGGTCTCTCCCGTTCTCTATGGGTGGTAGCCACAATTTTTTGAGAGCGAGACAAATGCGCATTTATCGCGGCGCTGAATTCTGAACAGGTTGGTTGTCCCCGACATAAACAAATAATAATGAAGCACAATTATATGGTAGCTAGCAGAAGCGCTCGCTCCCTCGCTCGCCCACAGATTTGTTTATCAATGTTGCTGCGATAATGAAAATGGCTAAACCAAAGGACGCAGCTGTCAATGTTATGTAAGCTGCTGATATTCACTTACCCACTTGACGATCGGTGCCCAAAAGAATATCGTCTTTGGACCTAAGCAAAGGAGAATCAGTAGAGAATTCAATTTATTTGCTGCTTCTTGGCCACTCACCTGCCGGATGCATCCACAGGGGACGCATTTTGGGGGGCACAAACTTATCACAGACTCCAATCAAGCCATTATACACCTTGGAGTGGAGTCCCAGTCCCTTAGCCACCGAGGCAAGGGCTGCAGCTGGAGGCTTTGGTGGCATTATATTTCTAGGGCTTCGTTCTGAATGTCCAACCTCTCCAGACCACTGCCGGGAGAAACTAAAGTGATGTGCGATAATGAATGTTGAGCACAGATGATTCGCGCTCTTCTAATCAAGTTTCTATTAATTGATTAGAAGTGTTTTAGTCTAGTAATAATAATAGATTGGAACGTGACCAAGAGCTGGAGAGCAGACCCAAGTGGATCTGTGGAAACGAAACTCTCAGCGGCAACTGAGCTTTTTGTGTCAAGTCTGGGCTCGGTCCGACCCCATGTTCCATGTTTTAGTGGTTTTATTAGCTCTTAGATTCTGTTATCAGCAGCTTTTTCATTTCCCTGCTGTAAACATGTGTACATACATACATATATTTGGCATGTTTGTGCACGGGTGGCTATCAGAAGCCGCTTGGATAGCCATCTGCCATCAGCTTTCTCTAGAGCACACGTGCAAATATGTAAAGATAGTGTGTGGATCGGAATGAGAGTATATCCTTCACTATAGGCAGTCGGAAAAGGCTTTAGCGCTCTACATTTAACGCTAAATCCGTTGAGCTGCTGCAATCTTAAATAGGGGGAAACCCCTTCACAAAGTCTGGCTGTATATTTGAACTTGGATAAGTTTTACAATTATCTGTTGGTGTGCTGCGAGTGAGTTCTGTTTGTTTTGTGGATGTTGATGTTTGGATTTCTGTTTCTGTGTTGGGTTGACTGCTGCTGCTGCTGCTGCTGCTGTCTGGTTTTGGGCTGCTGTAAGTCTTCTTCCCTCCTTTCCCTTCCTCCCTCCTGCTGCTGGTGTTGTTTTTCTATTTTAATTTCTGGTTTTGGTGTGTTCTGTTTCAGCATCTGTTCCACCATGTTGGATCGATCGTGCCACCTCCAATGCCACCAATTAGAACGCAAATCGGGTTTAGATATTAGTAATTTGAAATTAGGTCCATGATTTCGGCAGTCATCTTTTCCATAGCATTTAAATCAATTCGCACAATCTGTAAGAGAGAAATCTGGGTAAACCTAGAAAATGACTTTTCAAGGGAAAAGAGCCTTTCTCTTACACAGGCAACGATTATTCCCTGCATCTCGAAGGAGTCGCTTTGGAGATTCTCAATGATCTGTGGCACAAGTCCCGAGTCGATGATCGTCTGCACATGTGACTGGTTGCCGCCGACTATGCTCGAGAGGAACCAGGCCGCATCCTTTCGCACGGACATCTCGGGGTGCGAGATAAGTGGTGCCATGTAGGAGAGCGCCCCCAAGTTGAGCACCACCTGCGTCTGCTCGTCCGATCCAGTCACAATATTGCCTACAGCACGCAGAGCGGCTGTCTGTACCTTGACCTCGCTATTGCCCAACAAGGGTATCAGCTTGGGCACCACACCGCTCTCAATCACCATTTGTATCTGCTCGTTTCCGCCGTCGGTCAGATAGCTAATCGCCCAGACCGTGTCCACCAAGATGTTCGTGTCAGTGTGATGGATGAGCACATTGAGTGCGGGCAGGATTTCGTGAATGGTGGCGGCTGGAGGGGGTGGATCCTTGTTGCGGCACAAGTTCGCGATCACCCAGGTGACATTGCGCAAGAAGGAAATGGGTGTATCGGGCTTAATGAAGGACAGCAGCGGCTGGACCACGCCGTGCTTGATGACAAAGTCGCGCAACTTGGGTCCTTCGCCGATGATATTACCCAGGGCCCACACGGCCTGTTCGCGCACATTCGCAGCGGGAGAGTTGAGAAGTTTGATGAGGAATGGCACAGCGCCTGCAGCAACGACCTGCGAAAATACCCAATGCACACGTCTAGATTAGGACTTTCGTCCATTGAGTTGTCCTCCCTACCTGATCGACTTGATCTGATGTGCCGGAAGCAATGTTGAGGAGGGCCCAGGCAGCCTCAAACTGCAGCATTGTGTGATTGTGATTATTCAGACACTCGACCAAAACGGGCAACATGTCAGACTGAATAACTTCGGAGATGTTTGTATTCCCTTCCGCGCATAGCACTTTGCGGACTGCCTTGACGGCGGCTAACTGAAGTTCGGGCTTGTTCGAGTCCATTGCAATCTCCTTTAGTTGAATAAGGCCATCGAATATCCTGTTCTTGTCTATTACCAATGTAATCGACATTTTGCAGCTTTTACCTTGCTGGATTGTGTGTTCTCAACTCGAAAACAATTTAATGAGACGTTTTGTCAAGTCAAAGCCTTTTAGATTTATTGTGTCAAAAGACGAGTTGCAATTCTAAAACTATCGATATCTTATCGACTGCACACTGCACGGCTGATGCTGTTACATCTATTTTCTTTCCCAGTAATAAGTCATTCGTTTCACTATTTTCTACAGTCTTACAGTGTATTGGTTTATTTGTTGAAGATCACAAAATGTCCAATTAATGCTCGTATCAATAAAAAATAAACTATACGATACGCGAAGCCTCCACATTTACAACTTAAGTAGTACGAATCACGTTCCTAAGGCCATCATAAGGCAAAACACCATAAATAATTGTGGTCAGCGAAAATGTGTAGAAACGCAGAAACTGCACGATGGTAGGGTAGAACCGCATCCCATACACTCTCTTCGCTTCCTTTCCTTAACGATGTGCGTTGTGGTATTGGTTTGTACATTAAATATAAATATATGTATGTATAGGGGGCGTCGATATGGGGTGTGGATAGCACCAATTCGATGGATATTCTTTACTGCTTGAGAGCGGGCTTCTCTTCCTGCGCCTTCTTCAGCTTCTCCTGCTCCTGTTGATAGTAGAAGGCGCGTCCCAGCTGCACCATCTGCGTGAGGCCAACAAAGAGATTCACGGCGAACAGACTGTAGTTCTTGGGTATGATCACCAGCGAGTAGCGGGACCAGACGATGCCCGTGGCCGCCAAGGCAGCGCATGCGGAGACAGAAATGGAATCCGCTGGCCTGGCCAAATCACTCAGTCCAGCTGCAACGAGGCCCTAAAAGCAGAGCGAGGAGAGAAAAGGACAGAGATGTTTACAGTTAACCCACAATCCAGAGCCACAAGCACGCACGCACACACAAGCACACAGTTACAGTTATCAAGCGCGTCCGGGCAGGTTGCTCGGAATAATCAAATAATTTCGTTTAATGGTACCTGCGCACAGATTTCTCTATGGTCGCGGGGATTTCAATGTGTGTGCGATAATGAAAATTAGCGAAGGTCGTGCGCCGTCTGTCCCCCAGTTATGTAATCGACTGGGGGGAACTGCCAACACTCACCCACTTGAAGACGGGCGCCCAGAAGAAGATCGTTTTGGGACCTGGAACGGAATGAGCACTCGGTCAAGAATCACCAATGAAAGTAATGGACGCGATGGGACGCCGACTCACCAGCTGCGTGCATCCACAGGGGACGCATCTTGGCCGGCACAAACTTGTCGCAGGCTCCAATCAGTCCATTGTACACCTTGGAGTGCAAACCCTTTCCAGCGGAGGCAGCAGCTGCTGGCGCTGGTGGCGGTTTCGGCGCGGGTGTGGGGGGCTGTTGAACGGCTGTCGACGACATTATGTTTCGGACTTGAGCGAAAAAATTCCACGCGCTGTGAGTGTGAGCAATAATATGGCAGGGCCAGACAGACAAGACACCTCCAACCGGACTGAACAGCAGTGAGAATATAAAATCTAGTAGGAAACTACGAACAACAAAAGCCTCGAAGCAGCTCTGGCCACGCGCATTGGTGGAGAATGAGGCATGAGAGAGTGAGAGAAGCTCTCCCCCGAAACACAAACCAGAACAGCTGAGAGCGATAAACATTTACATATTCGTTTTAGACACTCTCTCGACTCTCTATAAATGTGCTAAAATCATATATTAGCCATATATAGTATATTATATACATATACAGATAAAGCAATTAACAAGTTTGGGGAAACGAGTATTTCTTGCTTAATTTCAGCAGGTTGTTTCACTCAAACATCCTTGACCTTGACTTTCACACTGGGGTGTGGTGTGGGGAGTGTGCCAATTTCCGCAGCAGCGTCATACGGAAGCAAAAAGTTTCCTTTCCGAAATAAATGCAACGAATTCTAAAAATAGCATTTGCATTTCAAAACATCACGTGACGATGGCCGTCGACGGCGCTATCGATACAATCGTGCTTTTCCACGGTAAAAGCTTATCTCTTATTGCTAAATTTTAGTGGTTTAAAAAGTGATTATAGATTATATAAGACTTTTAAACATATTTTTTATTAATTATTTGTTAATTTATTTAATCATTTAATTATTTCATCTCTTCTGGGGCTTATCGTTGCGTAAAAAGTATCGGTTTGACTGCAAAATCATCGATGGACCTTTCATCGATACTATCGTGAGTAATAATTATAAGTGCAGTTCAAAAGAAGGCGCGCATTGCAAATGATTCTTGGAAAAATAACTTCTTACATTTACTAGAGAAATAACTCCTTTGCTTTAAACCGGTTTTAAACCAATCAGTTAGAGGAGTGGCTTTCCAAATCCATTTTAATTTTTGTATTTTCTTCCACAGTACTGTGATGTACATGTACGTGTATGCATGTAGTGTGCTTGAGTGTTGTATGTGCACACATTTCCACATATGGAAAGCTTTTTTCCTCCGCACACTGCTTAAAAAACACTTCGCCAGCTGCCTACTGCTGCGCAATAATGCCGAAACGTGCTCAAGTGACGCACAAATGTAAATAAAAGGGAAATTCATGATAATGAGCCAGCTACTCGGCCGACACCTGGTATGCCAGTAGAGCGATTTTGTTTTGTTTTTAATACCTGGTGTTTAAAGAGTATAGGAAGCGTTGTGTCAGCTGCATGAAAGCGTTTCCGAACCTTGGATATATGTATGTATGGACATAAACAGCACGCAGCTAAACTGATTACATTTTAAAAATTCCAAAAATTTCATCCACCAGCTGAATGTGGATCATTCGTTTAGTCAGAATGACAGAATTCCTTGCACACGCTCACTCCCCTGTTCCAGTGGCGCCATCTGGCGGAGTGAGCGATATAAACAGCTCATATGATTGCATATACATACATATACCAACTGATTACCGGGTGGAACGGCTCACAACGCCTCGACTGGTTTGTTTTTGTTTTTTTTATCGTTTTCATTAGTTAGAAATGTATACATATGTAATTTCAATTACAAATCAAAGGCGTACATAATATTAAATTATTCCATATAAATCAAATAGTTCTACAATTTAAGCTTTTTCGTTATGTATGTCATTCCTGTGTGGTGTATTGGGATAGCAAATCGGTGTGGCTTGCCCCCGTTCACTATACAAATCGAGTTATGTTTTCTGGCGATCCGCATGCACATTTATTTAGGTGTTTTTTTAATAATTTTCTTAACACAGAATTGAGAGAAGCTAAAACTGATGACAAGAGTACGTCTATATCCGGCTATGCTCTTTTGCATGTTTTCTCTTGGAGCCGTTACTGCTGCTGTTGGCTGAATAATACACTTGTTTGGGTTTTTGGCTGCTGCTGCTGCTGGCAGATGGTGCAATCGTTTTTGGGCTGGGATTGGTTGGTTTTGAGTGTGGTTGAAAATAAATGTATTGCTATCATTATTATGTGAAGTGGTTTTTTTGCTGCTCCCCTAATTTTATACACAAGCCTAATGTGTAAGTAAATGTAAGTTTTAGCACATTTCGCCAAAAAATTCTGTCTGTCTGTTGCACGCGTGTGTTTAACTACCGCCTTACTGCCGCTGCCGCTTTTGCTGTTGCTGCTCTGGTTTCTGGTTTTGGTTTCTCTGTGGATCCTTAAAAGTTGAATGAGTTCATTGGTAGCTTGTCAGCATTCGGATCAAAGTTGTATTGTGTGCCATCGGATGTGGGGGCCATGTTTGTTTGTTCGCCCTGTGAGGAAACAAATAATAAACAGCAATCAGAATAAAGTCATTTATTTGCTTATTGGGCGTCCAGCCACTCACCTCATCCGTGAAGTACTGATCGATGATTTCGTAAGCCAGTTTATAAATTTCCACATTCTCGTGGCTCTGCAGACGCTCAATCTTGGCCAGACCCTCGCACTCCTCAATAAAGTTGGCCACCGTCTCCACGTGTGAGTCGGCCATTTTGAGCATATTGTTTAATCCATCAAGCACAACCTGGAACAGACATGGGTTACTCCTGGACATAGACTTTGCAAAGGGAAGGAAGGCTCTTTCTTACATTGATAACTTGCGTATCCTGGCATGAGAGGAGATCACAGAACGGCGGAATGACACCCTCCTTGATCAGTGTGAAGACCTGTTCGCGGTTGCCGCTAATGGTCAGATTGCTGATAGCCCAGGCGGCCTCCTTCTGTGTCTGGAATTCACCCTTGCTCAGGTTCTCAATGATTTTGGGCAAGAGGCCCACATTGATGACGGCCTGCACTTGTGACTGGTTGCCGGCGGTGATGTTAGAGAGGAACCAGACAGCCTCCTTGCGTATCTTCTCCTTGGGATGGGAGAGCAGGACCGGGAAATAGGAGAGCGCCTCGTAGTTGAGCACCACCTGCGTCTGCTCGTCCGATCCAGTCACAATATTGCCTACAGCACGCAGAGCGGCTGTCTGTACCTTGACCTCGCTATTGCCCAACAAGGGTATCAGCTTGGGCACCACACCGCTCTCAATCACCATTTGTATCTGCTCGTTTCCGCCGTCGGTCAGATAGCTAATCGCCCAGACCGTGTCCACCAAGATGTTCGTGTCAGTGTGATGGATGAGCACATTGAGTGCGGGCAGGATTTCGTGAATGGTGGCGGCTGGAGGGGGTGGATCCTTGTTGCGGCACAAGTTCACGATCACCCAGGTGACATTGCGCAAGAAGGAAATGGGTATATCGGGCTTAATGAAGGACAGCAGCGGCTGGACCACGCCGTGCTTGATGACAAAGTCGCGCAACATGGGTCCGTCGCCGATGATATTACCCAGGGCCCACACGGCCTGTTCGCACACATTCGCAGCGGGAGAGTTGAGAAGTTGAAGGAAGAGCGGCACTGCACCTGCGGCAACGACCTGAAAAGCATCCACACATCCCCCGCCCCAAGATTAGAACTGTCCTCTGGCGAGCAGCGAGCCCTGTTTGGGGGTTTATTAGTTACCTGATTGGTTTGATCTGATGTGCCGGAGGCAATGTTGGTAAGGGCCCAGGCAGCCTCAAATTGGAGCATTGTGTGATTGTGGTTTTTCAGACACTCGACCAGGATGGGCAATATGTGGCTTGCGATAAGATCGTTGATGGGTGGATTCTTGTCCGAGGATAGCAGCTTCCGGGCGGCCTGGACGGCGGCCAACTGTTGTTCTGGCTTGCTGGAGTCGGCTGCGGCATGTGCCAGCTTCTTCAGGTTAATGGGAGTGGGCAGCTGCTCATCCTCGTCTGTGTTCGAATCCAAGTTCGGGACATTGCGCCGCTTCAATATGGTCTCCTCGCGCTTGTTCTTCCTCAGTTCAACCGTCACCTCATTACGGCGGCGGCGCATCTCCTAAATAATTAAACAAATAAATATTTAAGTGCCTCTGGGGGCGGATGGGGTTTAACTGTTTCGACTTACATCCTGATCCTTGCCTTTGTTTTTGAAGTTTTGTAAACGATTCTGCTCCAACGACGTCATTATGTCGGCTCTGTGTGTGTGTGTGTGTGCGAGTGATGGAAAATATTGTTTTAAAAATGCGTATACTAAACAATCAGATTGGTGGCGTCCACCTCCTGAGAGGCATTCAGTAATTTGTTTCAATTACAGAGGCGAAGAAAAAATTTAATCGCACGCACACATAAACACAAAGAACAGGGCGCAGGGGCACAGCAGCAGTGAAAAAATATATGTACGTCGTCGGTCCGCCCCACACAAACGAATCGACCAACACAATTGCACAGCACAGAGCAATACAAAGTCACAGCAATAGCAGCACGATGGCGTAGACGAAAAAAAGAAATGGCGAAAAAAGAGATGATATTTAGCTATGCATATCACTTGTTCTGCCTTTAAACGCCACTTCAATGTGTTCCACTTACGTTTGCAGCTAAAATGAGGGGTTTTAAATACGACACTGGCACTTTTTCGCGTGTGAAAAAAGTGATTTCGATTTTTCTATTCTTTTTATAAAAATTGCAATTCGTGACAGCGACGTACCTGAAGTTGGCTGCGGTTGGGAAGGGTGTGTATCGATATCTATCGAACGCTGGTGGGAAAATGAGGGCCGCCAACTCAACTAAAAACTCGACCACCATTACGTTGCGAAATATTTTGTTGTTTTGAAATATATGTATATCAGATATTGATATATTTTTTTATTTTGACATTATTACATATTTTAGAATAGTACTTAGATCCGAAAAATGGGGCCGCTGGAAAAAACGGGCATGATATTTTTATGATCTTATCTTAAATAAGATATATATAGAATATGTTGTCGCAAAAAAACTACTTTCCAGCGGCTGTACGCCAGGCCGAGGGTCTGTCGGTATATAATTCTGCGGTCACACTCTGACCTCTTAGTCGTAGGAGGGGATTTCCCTGACCATCATATGAAAAATTGAAATTCACTGCGGGAGGAATAGATAGACATATGACATGTTAATTTTACAAGACTATAACATTACAAGATATGTAGAATGTAGAGTGCCTGATCAATGGCGTACAATCAAAGTGATGACTAAGTGACAAAGTGCGGAACACGAAATCTTCTTCTGCCAACGACATGCTATTATCAGAAAAAAAGATACAATTTTCCATCGTTTCAAGGACATTTAGGTCCTTTATTGCTCACAAAGGGCCTCTTTGTTTTAGAGAATTGGCCAAATTCATTAGAGGCTTATTTGGAGTTGCGAATCGAAACACACTGGATTAATTCAGGTCGGGTTAACCGGTGCCATCGGAAATCATCTTGAGGAACAAAATTCTGTTGTTCCTACTTTATAGGGCAGCCTTCTGTTGCCTTTGCATTTACACCTACACTAACACATCATTCCATGAAATTACATTGCAATACATTATATAATTTGTTAAACTCTGACACCCGACCACACTTTCACACACACTCGTATTTTTTAAATTATAAGACATTGCCCGCCCTCATCAACAATCATCGATGGCAGCACTCATCAACAAATATCGACAGCGACCCACCGAACATACCCTTTTCAAGAAAAAAATCGACAGCCCATCATCGAACTGATGGGTAAACTCTTCGGGTTATAAAAAAAGCTTGGAAGAAGCTAGAAATAGCCAAAAAATTTTGATGGAAGCTAAAAAAAAGCTTAAGTATTTGAAAATTAAGTATTGAAATGTTATTTTAACAGCAGAATCTCGCAAATTAGAGCCACTTTTTTTGCTGGGGTGATAATATCTGAATATATCTAATATCTGATGATTCTAATATCTGAACAGTTATAATTTCTGGACATTTTTTTGCATAGAATTAATTAACTCAAAATGAATTAATTAATAATTTCTGGACAAACCTAACTTGTTCGCTCTCTAATTTGTGAGACTCTGTTGTAATTGCAAAAGTATTTCCCATCATCGGCTAAAGCCACCCAATATTTGAATGATGGTTCTTAAATACAGACAAGACGCTGATTTTGCTTATATCTTATGCCTTTTCACCTTAAACTCGCTAACGATTACAAAAATTGTGAAATATTTCGTCAGTGATGGTATAAAAATCGATTCTTCTGAAATACTTCGTCAGTGCACTAACCATATAGGATGTACCTATACCATATGGTTAGTGACCATGGATAGTGTCAATAGTGTCCAACCATCGATTGTACCGATAGTGCCATCGATAGTTCTACACCTCTACTCAAAGCGTTTTCATCGTCGTGCGGACCAAAAAAAAGAATAAAGTAAAACGTTTTGACTTGATGCTGATTTCTGTAGATTTCCTGGATATTTGACACTTGCACCATAGACAGACAATAACACTGCAACTCGCCAGATTGGATTTGTCGCCAGAAATTGGAACGGCCTGAAACATAATGAAGCATCAGTCGCGCTTGAGCATGAGCAGCATGTCACCGCATCGCAGCCATCCCATGGCTGACTCTACAAGAATCGATGGGACTCCAGTGTAAGCACTGCAAAATCGCACTCAACATACATCTGATGTACCAATAAACTGTCTTTTTCTTTTGCAGGTCTCCTCGGAATTCGGTTGCGAATCTCATGCACAGAACTCTGAGTCTCGAACGAAGCCAAAGTACAACTAATGGCAGCCTGGGAATCCGCAACGCATCATCGCCCTCCACGATATCACGACAGAAACTGAACCTCAGTCAGCTGGATCCCAAGTATGAGAAACGATTCAACGATTATAATTTCCTTCCCCAATGCAAATTGAACGCTTGCAGAACCTTTGTGGATGTGCACAGCAGTGGGCTGGCCTCTCGCATAGTCGCATATCATCACGATAGCACCGTGGGCGCGCGTCGTGGTCTGCAGCGCAGCATGTCTGTGAGCAATCTTTACAACCCGCTGAAGCAGCCAAGAAGGACCCCGTCGTCCCCACTGCCGTACAGACCCTCGCCGCCGACACTGTCCATGACGCAAATTGCGCCTCCAGAGCGCAGTTTCTATTGCGGCAACACGCTGCCTGGGCTGCTGCTCTCCAATTCAGTGGTGGGTGTCCACAAGGCAAACAATGAGCACGAGCAGCTGTCGCGTGAGAATCGCCCCATTATGCATCCACATCCGCCGCAGCATGAGAGCGAGCCCACCAGGAGTGTGCTGGAAGAGCTCAAAGAGATCTCCCGGAAGCGCATCAACAGTGGGGTAAGTGTGTCCGTGCTGGGATCTGGTGGCAAGTGCTCAGGCTTCAATTTTGTTCAGGAAACACAAAAGCAGCACGAGTTCCTCAAGAGGAGCTGCCAACGCATAGCCGACTTTGTGGACCATCATCCGGCGCAGTCTCCGGCGACGACCTTCAAAAGACAACGAGAGCTGAGTGTGGCAGTTCCACTGAGACACCATCATGCGGCGACAACGACGGTGCCACAGCTAGCGCCGACACAGACACAGATACAGATGCAGACACAGCATCACCTGCCGATCACTGAGGCCATTTCACCGGAGCAGCTGGCAAAGCGTCGCAACTGTAGCTACAGCAATGACATTGCCTCCTCGTTGAGCTCCAGCCGCCGGCACGTGAGCAAGCGCAAGCTGTACGACATGAGGGAGAGCATGCGCCAGAGCAGCATGGAGGGCACAGCCAACGGCAGTTCGCCCGAGATTTCCCCCAGCGCCCACGTGGCCAAGATGCAGCGCAAGATAGAAGCCGAGTCCGTATCCAAAACACAGAGTGTGCCAATTGCCAGTGTGCCAGTGGTGGCACCACAGCGCACCATCTCTGCACCGACTCTAGGACAGCAGCAGCAGCAGGCTGCAGTGGAGCTGCCATTGCCTGTCTCCTCCAAGCCGAAGCTAACGCTATTCAATGCCAAGCAAACGCAAGAACAGCTGCAAAAGCAGCCAACGAAACACTACGACCTCGACAGTCCCGATGTGGATGCTGGCGAGTACGCGGGCATACAGTTTGTGAAGCCCAAGCAGCAAAACTCCATGGGTGGCGTGAAGAATCCCAGTGTCGAGCGCACACATAAAACCAAGCTGGCCATTATGCTGAGTGGGCTGCGCGGCGAGATTTACCAGGGAGACGAACCAGACGAATTGGACGCACCCGTCAGTCCAAAGACACCCATCAAACAACCGATTGTTGCACTGACATCCAAAGCGGCAACCGCAACCCTTGCCACAACGACCAGCATCTCGACAATAACCAAGACCCCGACAACGTCCATCAGTGACAAGCCAATTATATTGACTGAAAAGGTGATTGCCACAGCACCAACAGCAGGACCAGCAACAGCAACAGCTCCAACCACCACAACCCCCATGACAAATGGTTTACAGCCAAAGCTTCTGTTTGGCCAAGCCCCTACGCCAGCAGCGACAGTCCCTAAGCAAACGCCAGTTACAACAGCATCGAGCTCTCCTGCAGCCACAACAGCATCGAGCTCTCCTGCAGCCACAACAGTGCTGACATTTGGAAGTCCAAAATCCACAGCCACAACCACTGCCACAGCCACAAGCAGTGCTCCAGCGCCTGCACTCTCGTTTGGAAAAGCCCCAACAGTAGGCACTGCCACCCCATTCAAACTGGACAGCAATCCAAATTCCCTCAGTAAGATGAATGGATTACCAAGCATTGGTGGGATAGCAGCAATTACATCGGTGTCAGCACCAGCAGCGACTGCTACGCCAGCAGCAATGAGCTTCGGAAGCAGCAGCAGCACCACCACAGCGGCAGGCACAGCCTCATTTATGTTTGGAAAATCGGAAGAGTCCAGCGGAGCAGCAGCAGCAGCCAAGCCTCCTGTATTTAGTTTTGGTGCCGGCACAACAGCCACAGCAACAGCGGCACCATCATTTTTTGGCAATCCGCCACAGAGCAACGGTTTTGGCAGCGCATTCAAGCAGCCGGAAGCGATCAAAGCCAGCACCACAGTGGAGCCAGAGCCAGCAAAGCCATCCACCATCATCGGAATTAAGTCAAACTTCGGCTCCAACAGTTTTGGCAGCGCATTTAAGCAGCCTGCAGCGACAACAACCACGACCACAGCAGTCACAGCCGCAGCACAGCCGTCCAATGCGTTCAGTTTCTCGGGAACAACAAACACATCGGTAGCGCCAGCGCCAGCACCAGCAGCAAATCTCTTTGCTTTTGGTGGAGCGGCAGCCGCAAAGCCAGCGGAACCAGCAGCCGCACCAGCGCCCTCAAACTCAACAAACATCTTTGGACAGAGTGCAGCTGCCACTACACCGGCAACTTTTTCCTTTGGCGGCGCAGCAGCAGCAGCAACAGCACCAAATACCATCAAGGAGACAAACAAGCCATCGTTTGCATTCGGTGGCGACCCCAGCGCCACAACTGCCGCCCAATCGAATGGCAGCAACACCAACACCAACAATTTGTTCAACTTTGGGGCAGGCGGCACGAGTGGCACTCCTTCCTTTGGCAGCGCCGCATCGACCAATGCCCCATCGAGTAGTGCCTTCAGCTTCAGTGCAGCTCAGAAGCCGATCGGCTCGCAGATCGACAATAATAATACAGCTCCAGGAGCTGCAACAGCCACAAAACCATTTGCATTTGGTGGCGGACAGCAACAGGTCAATGGAGCAGCCACTGCACCGTCGGGAGGATTCTCCTTTGCGGCCGCTGCCAAGAAGAACGAGGCGACAGCCGTTGGCGGAGCGAGCATGTTTGGAACGCCAAACAACGCCAGCACTGGCGCTAAGCCAAGCTTCAGTTTCGGCGGAAGCAGCAGCAGCACTCAGAATGGAGCAGCAGCACCAGCAACAGGGCAGCAGTCAGCACCAGCTCCTGGTCAGCCGGGCGCATTCTCCTTTGCCGCTGTCGCCAAGAAGGAGACCAGTGGCGCCAGCATGTTTGGCCAGCCTGCGTCCGCCACACCCAGCGCGTCCATCAAGCCGAGCTTCAGTTTTGGTGGCAGCAGCAGCAACTCCACCCAAAATCCAGCAGCAACAGCACCTGCTCCGGCGCCAAGCTTTGGCGGATTTGGAGCAGCTCCAGCTCCTGCTGGCAATCAAAGCAAACCCTTTGCATTTGGTGGCACTACAGCCGCAGCTCCCAGCGCATCTCCGGCGATGGGCGGCAACCTGTTTGCCAATGCGGTGAGTGCCGTGCAGAATCAGCCCAAGCCGGGCGGCTTCTCGTTTGGCGGAACAGCAAGCAAGACGAACACCCATCAGGCAGCGGCCCCACCACCTGGAAACGCACCATTCTCGTTCGGAGGAGCAACAGCAGCTGGTGGCATGGCCTCTCCGCCGAGCAGCCAGAACGTGAATACGACAAAGCCGTTTAGCTTTGGCAGCGCTGCCAGTGCCTTCGGCAGCCCCAGTCCGTCGCCGGTGCAGGCAGCACCAGCAGCCAATTTTGGCACACCATCGGCGAGTGTGGCGCCCGGCATGTCCCAGCAAATCAATGCTGGAAATCTGTTTGCCTTACCGCCGGAGCAACGCCCCATAAGACGTGCCACCAGGCGGCTGCAGAAGTAGGAGACCTCTGAGTGTGTATTTGTAAATGGAATATGTCTTTAGTTCAACTGATTTATGAAACAAATAAAAACAGCTCCCCAAATCTACGTTTTCCCCATTAACAGAACACTCGAACGGATCGATCCATTTCATGCTTGGTATTTTCTTTACTTTTATTAAAAGTGTCAGAACTCAGCTGCTCTGGCGGGCTGCCTCTTCCTTCCTTCATCGTCTCCTCGTCATCGAGTTTTCTTTTTTTTCTGTTTTTAAGTGCAATTTTTGTGTGTGGCTTAAAGAGAGCGAACTCGGCATGGAGCTTCACAATTGATTGATTGAATGATTGTTTGTTTGATGTGTGGGTTTTAAAAAAATAATAACTTTAAACTTAATTAATTATTAATGCGTGAGTGTGTGTGTTTGTGGACGTTGATTGTTTAAAATATAGTTTAGTGTTTATAAATGTAAAAGTTAAAGTTAAAGCAAAGTGTGGGCTTATCCGGGAATTAAAAGGAAATTTAAAAGCAAATAAAAATGTACAAGAATGCGCCGTAAACACAAACATAAACATTACGTGTGTACGTGTGTTAAGTAAATTATGTGTTATATTTAAAAAATAATTTACAATTTGTTTCCTTTGCCTTTCCGCCTAGCTGCATCGCTTTCTAGTTGGACTCTAGAGTACAGAGAAGGAGAGATGAGATTTCTTGTGGACATGGCCATGAGCAAATTAAGGGAATTTAATTTGCGCTTGCCTGCGATAATTGATAGTATTTGTGTATATCGATAATTAATGAATTAATCGGTTTCGCATATGCTAATTAAATAGTTTATGTACGATTAAGTGTATTTCGTATTCTCATATTATGTATGTATGCATGCATGTATGCATGTGTGTGTGTGTGTGTATTGTATTACTTTTAATGCATATTTTCACAAGTGTTTTGTTGTTTTTTTCTCTTTTCCATTGCATAATTTTTGTTGGTTTTTCCTTTTTCTCTTTTTTTCTTGCTTCTCGATATTTTCCATAGAAATAAATGTAACTAAATTTAACTAACTTTCTGCTTTTTGCCTCCCCAAGCCAACTTGTTGGACAAGTTC
This sequence comes from Drosophila subobscura, assembly GCF_008121235.1. Classification (NCBI taxonomy): domain Eukaryota; kingdom Metazoa; phylum Arthropoda; class Insecta; order Diptera; family Drosophilidae; genus Drosophila; species Drosophila subobscura. The sequence goes on along the minus strand of NC_048533.1, from coordinate 4,633,245 downwards.
CACCTCCTCCTCCTCCTTCTCCTCTCGCTCATTCTTTTTTTTGTGCTACAAACAAGTCGTTGAATAAAACTTAAAAGAGAAGAAACATTCTATAAACAATTGGTTTAGACATGCGCCCACTCCTCTCCTGCTGGCACTCATATGTATGCGTATTCTATAACATAAATGATACAATTTGATTTACGAATATGCAGAGTAGAAGAATAAACGTTGATCCTTAAAAGAGAGTACACCACCCACACATAACATGTAATTAAAGATAGTAGTAGTAGTAGTAGTAGGAAGAGTACCTCTGCCTCTGCCTCTCTAAGCGACTCCTCTCCCTCTCTGATCGTCTGGTTGATTAATTAATGCTTCAAAAGTTTATTGATTTACTCGCGCGTACAACGTTGTATTGTATATGTCGGAAGCTGTGGCTTTTGGGGGGGCAGGGGGCTGTGGCTGGGGCGGACTCTCACTAACATTTGGGAGTCACTTTTGGATGATTGTTGATTGTGTTTGGATTTGGGTTCTCCTTCTTCTTTCGCTTATGCCTACGGTTTACGCTTACAAAACTTACGACATAAATTATATATGTAAATAAATTTTGTGGTAAATTAGTTGTTACATGTATACATATATATAAATATATATATATTCCATGCATGTATATAATCGTACGAAAAATTGTTGCGTTCAGTGTCATGTCCAGGGTCCAGTGTCCAGTGACCAGTGTCTAGTGTTCCACTGGATCGAGGGGCCAGGGCTCTGTGATCCCCGTTCTGTGGCAGCGCCCTGCCGCTTTTAGTGCTGCTTGAAGTTCGCTTTGTGGAACGGCATATCTCCTCACGCTGTGGCATTGTTCAGCAGTTGCAGCTTCACTTTCAGCTCCGCGAATGTGGGTCGCTTGGCCGGATTTAGATCCCATGCCTGGCGCATCATTTCATAGATTTCGGGTGGACAGCCCTCGGGCGCTTCCATTTTATAGCCCACTTCTACGTGTTTAACCACATCGGCCAGAGGCTAAATCGAAACGAGAAACGAGATACAGAATGAGCTTAAAATTTACTTTAAAGATTAATTCTGATTTTTTTCACTTACAATTCTGGGATAAGGCACACGCCCAAAGGAGTAGATTTCCCATAGCAGTATGCCAAAGCTCCACATGTCCGATTTGTTGGAGAAGCGCTACAGAGAGAAAGGGTCAAGGGTTAGGCAGTGGCAACAGGGCGGCAGTGGTGGACTTGTCTTACCCCATTCTTGAGCGCCTCGGGTGCTGTCCATTTGATGGGCAGCTTGCCAACGTCGAGATTATAGCATTCCTCGCGTGCCAAACCGAAATCGGATACCTTGGCCACACAGTCCTCGGATATGAGGACATTGCGTGCAGCCAGATCGCGATGCACAACCTTTTTAGCTTCCAGATACTCCATGCCAGAGGCAGTGTCGCTGCAATAGGAAGGAACTGTTAAGGAGACTGCAGAACAAATGGTTTCAAGAACTTCTGGCTTACAAGGCAAATATAATTTGATCCTTTTTGGTTATGTGCTGTCGTCCGCGCGAACGTAGGTAATCAACCAGTGATCCCTTGCTCATGTATTCCGTAACCAGATACAGATGCTTGCTGGTGAACACCAGGCCAATAAACTTGACCAGATTATCGTGCTCCAAAGTGCTGGCAAAAGGGGATACCGAAATTATTAAGGGTTCCTGCAACATTGAGCATTTGTGGCCTTACGTCATGACGGATGCCTCTGCTAGAAACTTTTGCACGGCGCCCTCATCTTTGAGCATCTTGACGGCCACCTTCTCGTTGCGTAGAATGCCCAGCATCACATCCCCGAACTCGCCCTTGCCAATACTCTCGCGCAGCTGCAACTCCGCTTCGGGTATGACCCAGCCCTTGTCCACGAAATCCTTTGAGTTGATGCAAAACTCTTGTTTCCCCAGCTTTGGCAGGCATTTGATTAGCTGCGTACACAAGCCATCCGCATCCGCTTCATAGTGCTGCAACGAGAGATGGAGAATTAGAGCAAGTTTAAGGATAATTTGGAGTCGTATTTTACCGCCACAAGTTGTCCTAGATTCTCAAAGTATTCCTCGTCATCGATTGTTAGCTTATTCTCTAGATACTTGACGCGATAGTGCTCCACCTTCGACTGAAAGCAGACACAGAGCGTGTAGTCGCCCGGAAAGTTTGTGGATTCGCGCACCAGAAAGAGACCATCCTCGCGCGGCTGCAGCAGATGCTCCGCCTCGTCTCGGGTTATGCTGCCATGGAACCACCTATAGAGAGACACCATTAATCCCATTGATTCGCTAGAGAACTCTTTCCACTTACGGCATGGCATTCAGCTTCACCTCGCACTTTCGCAGCTGCTGTGGGGCCGGCGCTGTGGGCGACAGGGAGGCTGCATGGTTCATGGCTGTGGTGGAGCCGCTCGACCAAGAGCTTGCCGCATTCACATTCACGCCCACTCCTCCGCATCCCGCTGCCCCGTTGATGTCGAAGCTGTGCAGGGAGGTGGACATGCCCGCCGTCCCACTGGAACCGGAGGATGGCTGTGGCGGCACTTGGGTGCCGGAGGCAGGTGCCACAGTGTGAAGCAGCATGTTGCTGCCGTGTTGGCTTCCACTTAGCGCGAGGCTCTTTGGCGGCAGTGCCCGCTCGGCGGCATGCAGGGCCATCTGTGCGGCATTCATCGAGGAGGACATTAGATTGCCGCCGGACGCAGCAGCACAGTTGGCCAGCAGCTGGAGATGCTGCTGCTGCTGTTGCTGGGCAACGGCGGCCACGGCTGCTGCGGTTATCCCCGCACCCGCTGGCTGTTGCTGCGGGACAGGCGGTTGGGCGGCAGCCACAGGAGCAAATGTGGAAAGTATACTATGTGGCGGCTGCTGCTGCTGCTGCGTCGTCTGTAGCTGCTGCTGTGTCTGGCTGGGGGATTTGGGCGATTGGTGATTGCTGGCGCTGCTGTTGCTGCTGCTGATTAAATTATGACTATTAAGCGCATGCGATGACAAATGCAAGGCGACCGCTGCTCCGGCCTGGCTGGGATGCTGCAACGAGAGCAACAACAGAAGGAGAAAGATTTAGAATTTGAATGGAAAGAGGCACGGCTCTGGGGCAGCAATCAATTACCACATTGTTCTCGCGATGATGGTGATGGTGGGGCGGTATGCTCGGCGGCACAATGTGCGGCTGCGATTGGCTCAACTGTTGCTGGTGGAGCAGCACGGCACCCACGGCCGAGCCTGCTGTACCTCCGGCGACATTCGGCTGTGGCGCCGGCCGCTTGTTGTGACGCAGCGGTGCTGTGGGCGGCATCTGGTGCCCGGTTGTCTGCAGGAACCATGGATCTCCCGATGTGCTGCCCGTCGACGTTGCTGCGGCGGCCACCGTCACCGATGGCTGCGAGAATCCCCGATGGTGTCCGACGACCGTTGTTTGTCCGTTCTGTGTGGCGGTCGCGTGACTGTTCATAGCCGTTGACGCTGCTTGTGGCGTGCACGGTGGTGTGTCTACTGTATCTACTGTTTCTTTGGCCTTTGAATGCTTTCTCAAGTGTCCTTGTTTGATCTCAACTGTAATGTGGTCCTGGCCCTCGCTCGAAGATGTCCTCGAGTGATGCTTCTCCTTGGCTTTCCTCTGCTGCTGCTGCTGCTTCTGCGGCTTTCCTTCTCTGCAGTTTTCCTTCTCTAAGGCTGCGTCCTCGTCTGCAAACAAATACGCGAAATGGTTAGAGTTTAATTTTGCTAATATTTTTGGCATTAATTAACTGTATTAATCTTATCTCTCTGTCATTATCTTTGCACTTAGATAAGCAAAAAGCCGCCAGTCCCACCCACACACAGAAAACATTAATTAATTATCGTTAAATATTATTTTCTGAGCCATAAATCGCTCATATAAATCATTAAAATAGATCAAATTCCGTACGTGTTCTTGGGATACTCTTTGGCGGTGAAAACTCTGCATTTCCACACATATTTCAAGATGATTTCCAGACGGAGAAGGTAAGACTCTGTCTTGCGTGTTCGGTTGATGGACAAACACACGTCTATTTAATCAGTCAGTCATTCCACACACTCCACTCCACTCCGCACTCCGCACACATCGATCTACAGATTACATAAAAGCCATTGAAGATGCGCCACGCTAATTGTTGGCCAACAGACAACACAAATGGCATGTTAATCGAGTGAGTGAGAGGCATGAGGCAAGGCAAGGGACAAAAAACAATTTGCCAAAATGTAAAACATTTTGCATGTGACATGCATCGTAATAAAACATTGAAATACCATTTTATGGCGCACTTTGCGAGGGTTTTTTGAGCTACTGTTCGGACTCCAAATCGGATGCCGTAACGGACTTTGGATGACTCACAAGATCCCCCCACTTGTGTGCTCTGCCAGGCGTAAGTTTTCTCTTCTAATTTTATATGCAAATTTCATTTGGCGAATCTCGCTCGCTCGCTGCTGGCTTGCTGGCTTGCTCTCTGTGGCGGAAACGCTTTTTGCATATTAAATTCTCATTCTTTGAGCAGTCATCGTGGATGGATTTATCGTGGGAGTGAGTCGTCCCGTCCGTGTGGCAGCGTGGGCTTTGTTTTAATTGCGACAGGTTGTAGAGGGCAGAGGGCAGGGGCAGGTCATGCCACCCCCCCGACCTTCGCAGTAACTTCCGCCATCCGCTCGTGCTGCCACTCGCTGTTTCGGCAATCCGCACAAATTGGTTTGGCATGACTGTTCGATTGTGCTCGAGTCTGCAAATTGCATTCAATCATCATTCCAGTCATAGCCACAGAGCATAGTCATCGTTAGGGGCGGTGGCTTCCTGCCACCTCAATCCACTTATAACAATACAACGTGCCCCCCCGGTTTCCCGGACTTCTACTTCTTTTTATTGTTATTGTTTCAATTGTGCAAATGAGCAGATAAATCGAACCTGGACTTTGTTTTGCTCTTTCTTTCGGGCGGTTACTCACTCACTCACACACACGCAACTGTTAGCTGTCAGCTGTGAACTTTTGGAATGGAACAAGGTCTGAGATCCTCATATCTATCTCTCTCGGCTGCGATCTCCTTGACTTGACCTTGAGTCTGGGAATAGCATGGAAACGGAGTCACAGCTTCACAGAATGTGAGTCAGAGAGTTGCGGGGTGCGGGGGAATTAGTCAACGCTGATGACACTGGAAATGACTGCTGACTGCACTGCTCTCCCACTCTCACTGGAAGTGGCCATGGAAGGTGCAGTCCGCTTCGACAGGTGCGCTGCACATTATTGCCAAATCTCCCGACGCTGCCGTCGGAGTGGAAACAACAGTTCTTGCCAAACACCGAAACATAATTAATAATAAGCAGCTGCGGGGGTGGGGGGATTGGCAAATCGGAATTCAAGAATTCCTCACAAGCGCCACGCATGCGAGACGAGCGAGAGAGCACTTAAGTTGGATGGCGTTCCTTTTGGAATTTGTAAACAAACGAGAAGGCACAGGCAGGGGAGGGGCAGGCAACACACGCTTCTCAAATATAAATCATTCAATAAACAATGGTTTTGTTTTGGGCCGCCGGGACAGTCACCACAAATGGCGATAAATACGAATACATACAATGGAAAATGGAATACAAATTCCAAATATAATAATAATAATCGTAAAAAAATGCACACAAAATGTGAAATTAACGACAACGATCTGCCTGCCGGACATGAGTGCCCAAAGTGCGAGTACATCTGTACAATGTATTTCCAAATACTGGCAACAAAACTGAACAACTAATTGCAGTGAATGATTCATTTGGCATGGCAGTTCATTGTACCTATACTTTTGTACTGCACTGTCGCGCTGTCGACACTGCGGGTGGGTGTTCAATGTTCGAGCAAAATAAAGTCGAATGCGAAATGCGCAGTAATGCCCCGTTCGACGGGCTGGCCACGCCAATGGATGAGGTAATACTAATTAGGCAAGCCAGCGATCACCTCACCCTATCTTCGGGGGGGGATCGAGAAGAGCGTAGTTTAAAGAATGCTTTTGCTATTAGCTATTTTCCAGTCCAGTTCTTCTCTTTCTTTTGCATTGTGCATTCTGCTTTCCGCTAATAGGTTCATTCTTCACTCTCTATTCCTATGTTCCGCTCTTCCTGCAATTCCATCACCGCAGATGAAAGCTCTCTCTCTCTCTTTGTATATAAATGGGCCACCAGCTGACAGCCAGAGAGTAGGCAGGCAGGGTTACCCTTCGGCTGCGTCTCGAGCCGTGAAGCAAAGCGGAACAGAGACTGAAGGAAGTGCATGGCAGAAGAGGGGGAAAGCGTTCAAAGGAGGATCCAATAAACAGTTCAACACCCATAGAGGTAACGAATACGTGAGAATCTATTGTACAGACACACACACATGAATCACACTCTCGGAGAGTTGAATTCTGTTTCTGCTGAAAGTCAGCGAACAGTTGCTCATGGGAAGGTGGGAATGAAAAGAGGGAACAAAGGAGACATGTAAATACCCTTCGTTTCTGCTGAAAGTCAGTCAACAGTTTCTTCTCCTCCACCTGCTTCCTCCACGGCAAAGAAAGGTAACCTTAGAGTCTCAGAGTCAGTAGAAGGGATGGGGAATGATGGGAATGGGAAAACAAAAGCCATGAATGGAACGTCCATGAATGGTGTATGTGTGTGTGTGCTAGTGTGTGATGGCGTGCGGACGGAACGGAATGGTGGGGCGTCTGGAAATTTGCATATCGCATGCGATGAGCCGCTCGCTGAGCAGGCAGCAGGAAAACCGCAAACAGCGAAGCAGCAGGAAGAAGGAAGCCGCCAAGTGGCAGACAATAATAAATACATGCACTTGTTCCCTCCACTTAATCACACGGCTAGTAGCCAGTAGCCATAGCCATAGCCATAGCCATGGGAGGGTGTCAGGTTAGCCTCCTGCTGCGGTTGGGACTAATTTCATAATATTTTTGGCAGAGTTATCGTTGCCCAATCCAATCTCAATTCCCAATGCAACGATGCAACTGGACACCACACAGACACTATGTAGTATGTACATTTGTACCCTGGGGCTCTACTTTGGCCAACACCCAATACTCCAGTCCAATGCCAGCGAGCGGAAAGAGAATGAATGAGGCTTTTGAGGCACAGCTTGGAAGGTAACTAAATCCGCACGAGAACCACAATTGGGAGCGGGGCTGGGCAGGGCACCCAGTCAACGAACTGCAGTCAAAAGAGCTAGGAGTGGGGCATACTAACCGAACCAATCATCGGTCGTCACGATGGGCGGAAGGGAGCGATGGGTCTGGGTCTGGGACTGGCCCTTTCCTCTCGATCTCTCTGCGGATCTCTCTTTGGTGTGGCTGCTGCTCTGCTGCTGCTGCTGCTGCTCCGTTTTGCTTTTGGCCGCCTGGAACTTTCGATGAGCGCTCCGCAGGAAGTTCAGCAAACGGGCATCGATGGGTTGGGGCGTTGGGACAGCGGCAGCGGCTGCGACTGTAGCTGCTGCACTCTTGGTGTGGGTTCCGGTTGCGCCTCTTCCGCCGCTGGTGGGCGCATACTTGTCGCAAAAGTAAAACTCCTTGCGACGTGGCGGGGCATATGCGGCGCTGAGGCTGCTGCAGAGGAGGATCGGCTTGCGGCGTGCCTTTGCTATCACCTGTCCGGCCGATAGAGTGCCGCTCGTGGATTTCGATTCCTTGTGGGTGATGCTGCTGGAACTGCGCGTCAGTCCGCCCCCAGCAGGCACCAGGCTCTGCTTGCACCAGTAGATGTCCTTGCTTCCGAAATAGTAACGTCTGCGTGTATCCTGACGCCCGCCTGCTCCTCCTGATCCCCCCGTCGATCGATGAGTTCGCCGGCTACTGCTGGAGGCGCTCTGACTCCCGCTGCTCGTCTGCGAGTTGTCGCTTTCGTTTAGATTGTGGTCTGACCCAAGGGATTCTGCTGCTTCTCGTAGTCCCGTTGGGGTTAATTCAGATCCTGTTCCTGCTGCTGCTGCCGTGGGCATGAGATCCGAATTCGATGCGGATTGAATGAAGATCCCATCGCAGGTTATTTTAATTGTTGTCACCATGTTCCATGGATATCAAAGCGTTCATTTGGGTTTACTTGAGTTTGTAGCGGGGATCTGCTTTTGGTGGCGCAACATTTGAAGTCACTGTGGGTGAGGCAGGGGTGGGGCCAGAGACAATCCCATTTAGTGGCACTCTCTCGAAACGAGGCTAATCCCCAGAACCAGAGTGGATGGTGGGGCCTTTTGTCCGACTACAAATTGTTTTCATTTCAGTAATAATACTAATTAAGGTTCTTCTTCTTCTTCGATTTGCTCTCTTTCTCTGCTATCTGCCTCATGCCACACAATGGATCGTATCGTCAGTCGTCCAATGGAATCAATGTAGAAGGCCAGAAGCCAGAAGGCCAGAAGGCACACAGACAGACGTCAGGCAGTGCAAATAATGGATAAAAAAAAGTGCAAATGGGAAATTTCTAAAGAGAAAACTCAACTCAAGATCCAACAACAAAAAAACAAAAGCCAGGCGGAATAATAGTTTCAATCGGAGAGGGGGAAAACAGACGGGAAAAAACAGAGTGCAAAAAACAAGCAAACATGAAACTGAAGCAGAAATTGACTTTGAATCCGCCGTAGAATGGAGTGGAGTGGTGAGGAAGCTCCACAAAGGAGGGATGGATAGCTACTATATAGATACATATGTATGTATGTACATACATATAGTAAAAATAATAACAACTACTTTCTTGGCTGCTCGACAAGTCAATTTGCCACATTAACGGTTACTGCTTCTTATGGGGCTTACGGGCTTACACTCGAAGCCGTCAACAGGCAGGCAGAGGCAGGCCGACAATGGGCCAAAAGAGTGCTCCACTAACTGCTGCTCGAAATGCCATGCCACTACCTTATTTCTCTCTCCCTCTGCTCTGTCTTTGGGTTGGGAAAACACGAACACGAATCAAATGGGAGGAGACGCTTGAATTGAATTGGAATTTACTGGAGCTGGAGCTGTAGAGTTTGCTGTTGCTGGAGCTCTGCTTTTGGCCACATATTGTGCAAATAATTTGGGCGTGGGAATGCCACAGTCATCGAGTAGCAGGAGGCCAGACCCATGGCATTGTCTTACTTCAGTGGATGTTTGTGCGTTGGGAAAGTTGGCAGAATCATTGCGAATCATTGGCTATCCCAAGTGGGAGTGCGTCGTGTATGCGAGAGTGCATTCCCTGACCGCTTTTCACTTTCCCCTGAGGAGAACCTTTTTCCACCAGTCTCGAGCAGCAGCGACACAATTAATTATGCAAATGAGCAAAGAAAGAATCGAGCGATCGCGTGGAAAGTGATTTCTTATCGGTCGACCCACAAAACAGGTGGTGGCTGGAGGGCAGGGAGAGTCTAAAAATAAAATTCTCATCACGAAAACTTAGTTTGGGAAAAGCGGTGTGCGGTGAGGAGAGGTCGGTGGGGGCCACAGAAAGTCAACACAGAAAACTCAACGAAAGCACAAAAAACCAATTAAAGAAAACAATAACAGAATTATGTATGACACAACCATACTATGACTCTGTCTCTCTCTCTCTCTCTCTCTCTGCCTATATTTCTGGCTGCAAAATGAAAAGCAAAATCATCATAAAAGTTGACTAAAACAAAGTGGCAATAAGAGAGGCCCAATCCACGTCCCCTTCCCCCCTCGAAAGAAGTCACGAAACAAAACAGAAACGAAAGAAACACTAAAGAGACAATGGGAATGGGCCAATGTCCAAAACGCCTGAGTTGCTCTCTTTCCATCTCTGTCTCTCCACCGGATATCCTCGGGGTAGGTAGAGAGGGGTAACCGAATGGAGGATCGCATTTATTTTGATAGCCGCCGGGGGGACTGTCTGTCTGGTCGGTTGCATTTATCATTTTGGCAAGCGGACAGTAAAACTTTCACTCCCATACCCTCTCCTGCCGGCAGCCACAAGAGTGCGAGAGAGGTGACTGCACTCGGAATCCAACAGAGAGAAAGAGAGAATCTAACAGACGCTCTCTCGATCTCTCTCTGGCTGCTCTTCTCTGCGTTTAACATTCAATTAATAATCAAAGTATAAGTTTAACAATTATTTTGGACGTGCCTGGCACGCAATAAAGAAAATTAATTGAGAAATGAGAAATGAAATGCGCCATTGGCTTTTGGCCAGAAGACGGAGAGGTAAGTGCAGTGCAGTGCGGTGCAGGGGGAAGGGTTAAAGCCGCGTCTTCACATTCGTTTCGAAGGCGTGTGTGCAGTGAATGGCAAATTGAATAAGTGGATGGATGGATGGAAAATACAGCGAGGGAGGGCTGGAGCCAAGAAAAACTACAAAATTGTTTCACGCGTCTTCAAATTGAAGCTAAAAAAAAAACATTTTCTGCGTCTTCAGACAACAGAGTCTCCTCTCCCATGCGCATTGTCCACTTTCACTCCATGGTCCAGCCAGCAAAGAAACGGACTCCGCTCCCTCCCTGCTCACCGCTTCAGGAGTCTCTGCCACGCTGCCATGCCGCCGCCTCAAGCGTCTCTGTCTCTGCGTTGGCGAAAAACTAGTTACAGTTTAGGCCGCCAGTTTGCCGCCTGGAACGATTAGAGTGGCCGATGACTAATGCGCTGGAAAATTGAAAATCGCTTTTCGCAGCTCGACACAAAATAAAAATGTACAACTACAAAAAAATAAGCCCACGATCTGTCGCATGCACGTCGAGGTGAAAATTGGCGTGGAAATCAATTGAAGGAAGGAAGGGATTTTCACAGCCTGGATGGGATGATTCATGCATATCGGAGGAGAGGAAAGAGATAACAAAGAGACGGAGATGGCACTTTCATTTGCCCCTTCAAACATCTTCCAACAGATTATGCCTGTGGCAATAATTAATAAAAATAATAAAGTAATAAAACCAACGAATGATGGGCAATCATTCAATCATTTGTAATAAATCTGTGATCCAAAGCCCATAATTACACGGACATCCCCTCACCCGAAAAACGAGAGACGAAAGGCAAATGAAAAGAAACCAAAGAAGAAAAAGGTCATTGCGCCACCAAAAAGCATGACCCGACAGAGATCGGATGTATCCATATCCAAGTCCAGCCCCAGGAAGCCCCCACCCATGTCACACTCTTCCTTTGGGGCTGAACCCCTCTGCCCGCCGATGGATGACAACATTCGATTTGTGTTTGTATAATTAATTATTACTTTAAAAAGCGAAAGATTTGCTTTTGTTAACCGATTACGGGGCGGGGGGTTACATCACACACGAGCGATCGATCGCTTCTGCCCCCTTTTGTTGCACGTTTTTTTATTTTTGCACATTTAAGCTTCAGCCTCAGCCGATAGCTGAATCAATTATCACGCCGCTTTGCATACCGCCGCAAATTAATTAATTGTTATTATGTATTGCAAAAATAAACGGATTGCAGTTGAGTATTAGCCAACACACACGCTGAGATACAAGCACACACACGAGCCGATGCGCCTGGGGAGCGACGGACGAGAGTCGAGAGCCTGCGCATGCGTGACTCGAGAGATTTTTGTTCGTGACCGACCGCGCGCTTCAATTGCGAGTTTTGGATTGAAAGCTGCAAGATTGAAGTCAGGGCCCCAAAGCCCCAAAGCCAGAGAGAGAGAGAGAGCTTTGCGTTTATTCTCTCTCCTACTGTGTGCATGCCGGCTCTCTCTCTCTCGCTCTTTCTGTGTGGCTTGCTTTTATCGCATGCGATATTTGTCGACTTGTTGCATGCCTTTTCAAAACTTAGATCTCTCTCTCTCTCACTGCCCCCTTCCTTGCCGGCGTTCAGTTGCATAGCGACATACTAATGAAATCAAACACATGTTGCCCCACACACTTTAGGCCAATTTTGGTGTTGCCAGTGGTTGCCAGTTGGGGTCTCACTTTTTGGACATATTCGTTGAAAGTAAGCCACGCTGCGGTTTCAGACCTCATGGGAGATTTACACACGCAAACACAAACATACACGTAGAGAGCGGACAGGGTATTTGTCAGTGCGGATCGATTTTGTTTGCTAATTACAGCCTCTGGGGGCCATGGTTTTGGCATTTTTGCATGTTTACAATTTCATTCGCCATTTCCAAGCAATTTGTTGCCACTGTTTGAGGAGAGAGAGAGAGATGGTATGACGGAATGTAGACATGAAAATGTTTATTGTTGTTATTTCGGTTTCGGCTGCTTCTGCAGCTGCAGTTCGTGATATTTTGCGATTTTTCTCGCTGGAATTTTTTGCATATTTGAAGTACAATTAGCATTGCGCCACCCCACCCCTCACTGCATTAACGGCACAGCGTGAATAGAGAAACTCAGAGCAGAACGAGAACATTGCCTGACGTCATCAGCTCTCACAAATTAAATTCGCACAAAGAGAAGAAGAGAAGGAGAGGACCAGGCAGCGCGTACGTGTGCTAAAAATAGCAGAAGAGCTTAAAATGTGTGCGAAACCAGCATAAAAACAAACAAAGGAGCAAAGGAGAATGGAGAAACCCGAAAAAAATGAAACAAAACGGAACGGGAACAGTGGAAATTAATGGTGTGTCGTATCAGCAGAAAGACGATAACGGAATCAGCAGGTGCTGCAGTGCCATCCATCTGCCCCGAGCAGATAGCAAAATTATTGCCAGCCTGGCTGCCTGCTCGTGTGTCCACCTGTCATAATGTCACAAAAAAAAGCTCAGATAACAGTCGAATCCCCCACCAAATTCAGAATGATGTAAGGCAATAGGTTATTGGTCACATGCCTAATCGGAATAATGGATAGCCCCAATTGGCATTCAATATAAACCTCCCTCTCTTCACGACAAGAGTGAAATGCGCATGCAAAAGTCCAATTAGCGCAAGTGAAGATGACAGAGATAATGAGCCTCCCCCCTATCTCACAATCTAGCAAATGAGATACTTCGCACACTACTCAATCCAGAGCAAAAAGTTCACGCAATACTGACCTCACGCACACACACACACAGGCCCAGGAAGAGGCACAAATGAAACGGGTACAACGCCCACGCATGTTGAAATACACAAACAAACAACGAGAGCGAGAGAGATGGAGCTGTGGAGCGAGTGAGCTTTGTGGCGCCGACTATGACGGTTGTTGCCAGCAAGGTGTAAGTAGGGAATGCTTACTCTCTCACTATCTCTCTTCGACGAACGCGGCACAAGAAACATCATAGTTTTGCTGAGAGCGCAGTTGGGGAAGCCTCACCTTGTTCGAGTACACCATGGTTGCGTCTGTACGTGACGTCAGCGCACGAAAATTTGTGCCGACGACGCAGAAGCCAACTGACCAGCAGAACAACAAACTATTACTACGAACGAACGGAAATCCATAACAAAACTACGATGCGGTTACGCTTCGGTTATTGCCTTTAATTATTGTTTTTGTTGTAGGAGGCGCTGCCTGTCGTACGCATTTATCGGCCTGGCCCGGCTTGGTCTTTCTGGCCGCCTGTCATCCCCACTAGTCATTCATGGCCCGTTTGCTGTGCCTACATGTATATATGTATGCATATGCAAATGTGTGCGTGTGTGGAGCTATGGACAACAACAAGAGATATACGAAATTTCGCGCCGCGCCGCTGGATGGGAGCCGCCGCAGAGTTGTAAAACGTGTTTTTGTTTTGCCCGTATTATGATTGAACAAAAATGCGTAGTTTTTGCTTTCGTTTTTGCCCACATCGGACATTATGATACTACTACGGAATAAACTAGTTGACCTCAGACAACAGGCTGTAAAGCAGATATTGAAAAGAGCGTGTTTTGGTTGTCATCAAGCATTCAAGTCATCAATGGAATGGGATGCAGTGTGTGTGGTGTGACCCAAAAACCAGCAAACACTCTTTATATGTATATATTTTTGCCTAACGTTTGCCAATTTTGCCTCCTATATGTATTTATAATTATCATCATGATAATGATGAGGCAAGCAAAGTCTTTATGCAATGCAATTTAACCGAGAAATTCCACGCCTTTGGCTTATTGGGCACCACAGCCCTGATGAGTAGTGTTATCCTTTTTTCGCACGCTCTCGTCACTTTCACCCACAGACACGACACACTCACACACACACACGCACAAGGGTATTAAGGAAGCAGACAGCGCGACGCTTGAAAAGGGCGTTGGAAAGCTTCAGCTTCAGCTTCGTGCCACAAAACAAAATATCTCCATTTACACACAGACAGCACAGACATTTCTGCACCTGGCCGATGCCGATGCTGTGGGATAGCTTACCCAATTCTCAGTGTGGATGGGGGGGCTGCTACATTCCAGAATGCCTCCAACTCTGCTGCTGCTACTGCCACTGCTGACGTCTGCGACGATGCTGATGCTGCTGCTGCTGGCGCATCAAGCAATCGGACACATGCACATTATTTCACTTGATTTGATGGCCCTTCTATGTATATTTTACAATATTATGCATATTTATAAGCATTTGCACAACCAACACACACACACACTAATGCAGGGATAACACGCACCTTCCCAACTTCCCGATCTTTCCGATATCCACATACATATACACTAGACGACGACGACGACGACGACCAGGCCAGCAACAGCAACTGGCTGGCTGGTTTTATGGAATTTTCTATTGCTTTTTTCACAACTGTTCGCTGCGTTCGCTGTCCTTCTGCTGATGCATTCCGCGCACTTTCATCTAATCTGAGTGGAGCCCACGCACGGCCATTTCTTTGGGGACAAACAATATTTTGAGCACAATATTTGATTTATAAATATTTGATTTATAAAACAAAAAATTCACACGAGAGCGCAGCCATCTTGGGCTAGTGTTGTGTTACAGTGTTGTGTTACACTCGCTTGTTCGGGTTTGGGACTTTCTTGTCAGGGAAATCCTCTCCTGCTACTGAAACGTCAGGGAAATCTTCTCCTGAGTAGCCATCTTGCGCTAGTGTTGTGCACAACAGTGTGACCCTCAGAAATATACCGTGATATACCTGGTTACCTTGTTACCTGTCACGAGTACTTTTAAGTCACGCTATGACTGTGAACAGTGATATCGATTCCTAAGTAGCTAAACTGCCTGGATATTTGGACGTCGAAAGTGAGTACATTGAGTCCCTACAATCCCATCCCACTTACGTTTAATTTTCCGCGCTTCTACTTTAGATGTGCACCTTTTAAATGGAGGGCCATGGGGGCTAAGTTCTTTGATTTCCTTGGTATATTAACGGTGTATGAGAAGGTATATTTCGGTATGTTTCCAAGGGTCACACTGCTTGCAGCATTGTTCCTCAACATTTGGCCCGGAATAAGCAACATTTAGTACCAATGGCGGGATGAATATCCTCGAATTGAAGAAAATTAGGAAACTCTGGCTCCAATCAATGCAAAAACATGCAAACATATATATATATAGGCATATGAAAAGTTTAAAAACATGTCAGTCTAGGAAAAGTCATTATTAATGTTTGAGAGCAGATTTGAAATTTTAATATTAATTCATGGAAATAGGGTATATAAATGCTCATACTATACTATAACTACCTGTTGCCAAGCAACAAATGGTCGATTTCTGCTATTTTTGTTCGTTGACCTTTTTAGCTTTAAACTTGATTTGGAAACATTCCAAGAAAAGGCAGTCGTGAAAACTAGCCACTCTAGTGGAGAATGGATTGATAAGTCGGATGAAATTATAGTTCTAGCGCGGAGACTCCTAACTAGGTAGTAATATTAAATAGAACATCAAAATCGAGGAAAATAATTAAAGATTCACGGTATATTTACAGTATATTTTGAAAATGCAAGGGTATATTTCCTAAGGTTTGTCGGTATCGCGGTCACACTGGTTGCGCTGTTTCGCACGTGCAATATTTTGGAAATATGCGCAATTTGAAGTTGCAATACTGCAATGAGCAACAAACGAAGGTGTCCCAGCCCCGGCAGATGCTGCAGGAGCCGGAGATCGGCCTGGAGACCAGCTACATAGCCACCGAGAGCAATGTGTACGCCGTGAGGGCGACCGGTGATGCTCCACCGAAAGTAATCGCGGATCTGCCCGACATCGTGGCAGCCGAGTTCCTGCAGCTAAACAATGTTATCTGTGTGGCCACACGAGCCGGTGAGGTGCTGCTCATCGATCCGGAGACTCTGGCCACCAGCGAAGGCACCTACTGCGACGTGGGAATCGAGCGGATGGCCTGGTCGCCCAACCAGGAGGTGGTGGCCTTCATAACCAGCTCCCACAATGTGGTGGTGATGAACTCCACCTTCGATGTGATCGCTGAGCAGCCGCTGGAGGCGGAACTGCCCGCCGATCAGCAGTTCGTCAACGTGGGATGGGGCAAGAAGGAGACGCAGTTTCATGGCTCTGCTGGCAAGCAGGCTGCCAAGCAGTCTACAGATCAACCCACCCAGGACACGCAGGACTTGCACAGCAAGGAGGTGAACATTGCCTGGCGAGGGGATGGCGCCTACTTTGTGATCTCATATGTGTCTGGGGGACGCACCTTCAAGGTGTACGACTGCGAGGGCAAGCTCCAGCACACGGCCGAAAAGAGCAGCAATCTGAGGGAGATAATCGCATGGCGTCCATCGGGCAACTGGATTGCCCTGCCACAGTGGTTCCCCAACAAGTCGACCATATCACTGTTCGAGAAGAACGGCCTGCGGCATAGGGAAATCGTCCTGCCCTTCGACCTGCAAGAGGAGCAAATAGTGCAGCTCAAGTGGAGCGAAAACTCGGACATTCTGGCCATCCGCACATCGAGGAAGCGGGAGCAGCAGCAGCGGGTGTATCTGTACACAATTGGAAACTATCATTGGTACCTCAAGCAGGTCCTCGTCTACGCAGACACCGATCCCGTGGCTGTGCTGCACTGGGACACCCGCATGGGTGCGGAGCAGACGCTCCATGTGCTCCTCGAGAGTGGCAAACAGCTCGTCTACAGCTGGGCCTTCGATGTGGAGCCCAATGCCCGCCAAGGCATCGTGGGCGTGATCGATGGCAAGCGGCTGCTCCTCACAGACTTTGCCCGGGCCGTGGTGCCGCCGCCCATGTCCCAGTGCGTGCTGCAGCTGGACAACTACATCAATGCCATTGCCTGGGACGATCAGCAGCTGTGTGTGTACGCCTGCGATCAAAGGTTCCACTTCTACGAGCTCAAGGAGCGCCTGCAGCTGCAGCCAGAGCCCAGGGGCTCCATCGATATTCGGTCAAGCGATGAGCAGCTCCTGCAGCTCTCCAACTTTACATACTTTGCCAGCAATGGTCAGCTGCTGGCCACGACTAGCGTTCAGGGAAACACACGCCTGCTGTGGCTGCACAAGAGCAACGATTGCTACACCGTGCTGACCTCCCTGAGGATCAATGGTCTGGTGAAAGCCCTTTCGAGGGCAACCCACAATAGCAGGAGTATCTATGCCCATACACTCGACAGCGCAAAGACCTACGACGTCAGCCTCACAGCGGACAACACTTTCGCTGTGGCACATGCCAAACAGTTTGAGTCTTCACTCCAAAGTGCGTATCACTGAATCGAATTCCTAGAACTCCCTTTGATCCATTTTGTATATTTTTAGGTGGACTCGTCACCCTGCGCAGTCAGCAGCTGCTGCAACTGGGTGGAAATGGGCCACAACGGATTGCCGAGGATGTTACTTCGTTTCTCTTTTTCGGCACCTATCTGGCCTACACCCAAATGAACGCTCTCCACTTTGTGGACACCGAAAATCGTCAGCATTTGGCCACGCGCAGCATCGAGAGGGGAGCCAAGCTGGTCACGGCCGTAGACGAGGAGGCGCGCGTGGTGCTGCAGCTGCCGCGTGGCAATCTGGAGGCAATTTATCCACGATTGCTGGTCCTGGATCAGGTGAAGGTGCTGCTTAACGACAGGCGTGGCAGGTACCTGGCGGCCATGAAGCTGCTGCGGAAGCATCGCATCAATCTGAACATCATCTGCGACACGAATGTGGAGAAGTTTGTGGCCCGTGTGGATGTATTTCTGCGCGAGATCCAGGAGAGCCAGTGGCTGTGCCTGTTCATCAGCGAACTGCAGGACGCAGACACCACCGCCATGTACCCGCAGAGGTCCAACGAGGCGCCACAGCGCCTGCCGCCTGGCTTCAAGTTTGAGCAGAAGGTGGCCTATATCTGCGGCCTGCTGAGCAAACGCATGACGGAGACCCCCAGCGCCAAGGAACGCGCTCGCTTCCGTTTGCCCTTGGTGACGGTGTGTGTGCGGCTGGGAGATGTAAATGCGGCACTGAAGCTCGTTCGACAGGACCTGGAGCATCCCGGGCAGGAGGATCAGTACCTCAAGTACCTGATGTACCTCGTGGACATCAACGAGCTGTACAACGTGGCCCTGGGCAGCTATGACCTCGGCATGGCTCTGTTTGTGGCGCAGAAATCGCAAAAGGATCCCAAGGAGTTCCTGCAGTATCTGAACGAGCTGAAGGCGCTGCCCGAGGACTATCGCAAGTTCCGGATCGACGATCATCTCAAGCGCTACTCATCAGCGGTGCAGCATCTCGCTCGCTGCGGCGAGGAGCACCACGAGGAGGCAATGGAGTTCACGCGGAAGCATGGCCTCTACACTGTCGCCTTGTCCTCGTACAAGGCTCATCCGGAGTTCCATCGTCGCCTGTGCGTGGCCTATGCGGATCAGCTGAGGGCGAGTGCCAAGCTGGAGAATGCGAGTCTCATGTACGAGCGTGGCGGGGAGCTGCAGCAGGCGCTGCTCAGCGCACGACACACACTCGACTGGCAGCGGGTCTTGGTGCTGGCCAAGGCTCTGGGGGAGCAGCCGTTGGAGCAGGTGGCTCTATCGCTTGTGGGTCCGCTGCAGCAGCAGGGCAGACACCTGGAGGCATCCGAGTTGGTTAAGGAGCATGTCCGGGATACGGAGAAGCACATGGAGGTGCTGCTAGAAGGACATCTCTATGGCAAGGCCATCTACGAGGCGGGTCTACAGGGTGGAGATATTTTGGGTAAGCAAAGGGAAGCTTTTCTCCACTCCGAATCCCTGTCCTGAATCTCTGTCTACCTGCAGATGAGAAGATAGCCCCCGCTTTGGTGGCCCATGCGGGACAGATGCACAACTCCCTGAAGTCGGATCTGCAGCTCTTTCTGGAGTACAAGCAACGTCTGCTGGACATACGACAGCGTCGGGCCAATGGCGCTGACACAGAGGGTGGCGACGGCGATGTGGACATTGACGAGGTGGATCTGCTCTCGGACACGTCGAGTATGCAGTCCTCCCGCTACAGCGGCACATCCCGCGGCACAGGGTAAGGCGCCGGGGCACAGCCAAGACTACATAGTTTCACTTTTCGCTACGCTTCCTCCCTTCCCTCCGCTGCTGTGTAGCAAGACATTCCGCTCGAGCAAAAATCGACGCAAGCACGAACGCAAGCTGCTCAGCCTGAAGCCGGGCAACCCCTTCGAAGACATTGCGCTCATCGATGCGCTGCACCAGCACGTCACGAAGATCGGCCAGCAGCAGCAGGTTGTGCGTGACACATGCAAAGCGCTGCTGCAGCTGGGCGGGGGCGAGGACACGCTGGCGCAGGCACTGCAGCGTGAATTCAAGACGCTGCTGCAGACAGTGGAGTCGGCCCTGGACGAGATCTGGATACCCGAGCTGGTGGGCAGCAGCAGTGGCTCACTGGCGCAGCATCTGACGGGCCCAAATGTGGACTACATGGCCCTGCAAAAGGAGCAGCGCTACGCTTTAATAAGTAGGTTTATCTCAAAAGATGTTGCTCCAGCTCGTCCGATTCATCGTCTACCTTTTGCAGGTCCCCTGAAGCGGTTCAAGCCCCAGCTGAATGCCGTCGACTGGCAGCACGAGATTCTCCAATAAGCCCAATCATCGATTTGCGTGCCGTGCAGAAGAGGATAGATTGCCTTGGCTTTTCCATTTACTTTCACTCTTGTGCTGAAATTAAATGTTGCATTGCTAATTGAAATGATTGAAACAAAGCGACACGAAGCAGGATGGGTGCCAGTCGCCAGTCCTCGCCGCTGCGGCAGCTGGCAAAAGTGGGTGGGATATCATTTAGTTTGTAATTCGAGGGGCGTCCATCAATCCCATGCTTATCGGGCGGGGAACGCCCTTAAAAATGTTTCCGTAAAGCAAACAATTTCATGTTTATGTCTGTCTGGCAATTTCCGGCCTGCTGGAGGAGAGACGCCTCCTCAGCTGCAGTCATGCGTTTTGTTTGGCAAACACACACAAGCCTCGCCAGCGGGTCGTACAAGGAAACTGGAGACGTGTGGAACCTGTTCTGCCCCCTGCCACAAGCCTGAGATTTGTTGTGGGCGCACAGGTAGCGCACTGGCTGTTGCCTGGGCAACACATTCCTGAAGGACTCCTGATAAGGCGACACCACTGTGGAAAAATGCATTCTGCCTGCAGACATGCGCATCAATGCTGCTGCTGACGGCGTCAGCGCCGCCGCCTACTCAGAGCAGCAGCTCCAACACTCTCCATAGTGTGGGGCTCTGCTGGCTGTGTGGGGCTCTCGCTCTCTCTGCCTCACATTTCATTTTGCTCCATCGCACCAAAGCGTGTTTGGCCATCGAACGAGACGGACGTGTGTGCTCTCTGCTGCTGCTGTCGGGGCTTCGTACGTGGATACTTGGAGTGTTTTTTGTTTAATAAATATACAAGTGTTTAGCAGAGCCGGAGGCACAATCACAAAAATTAAATTATTGTGTATTGGGTTCTATTATACGGAAATCTAGTGAAGTTAAGTGAACATAAAAAGCCCGCAAACAAACGCAAAAGGCAACATACGACCGGAAAAAGCGCGCGTATGTGTTGCGAAGGGGGAGGAGGAAAAGGAGAAGGAAACCAAAAAGGAAAAAAGTCGTCGCCTGAAAGTGCGATTCCAGTGAAATATGTTAATTAAAAGTTGCAATTAGTTGCAATTGGATGGCAATTTCCAGCCATTAGCATTAGAAATCGCACGAGTCAAGTGTTTAGCACCCGAGAGAGAAAATCAAATCAGAGAATCGGAGAGTTGCAAAGCAAATGCAAAAACAACAACAGGAAAAGCAACCATATTTATTCACATTCTATTGTTGTTGGCAACGCGGAAGCCGCCCGCTCCGAAGTTCGCAGTAAATAAAGCCAAAAAGTGTGTTTCAACAACAATGAACCATTAAACCGTTAACAAAAGTGCTGAAATAGTTCATTTACAATTGGAGCTACCTGCTGTTGCTGCGTCACGGCGAGAGGGGGGAACACTAGTGTCCAGAAGTCCATAAAAAGCATTTTGGTGAGTGAGTCTATCAGCTTCTCCTACACCTACTACTAGTCCCTTCTCTTTCTATCTTACACTCTGGTTCTGCGGTTGACAATCTCTGGCTTAAGCTCAGCTTTTGGGTGAGAGAGCGAAGAGCGAGAGAGCACGGGGGCCAGTGGTCAAACCCGCAAAACGACTTTCAACATCTGTGCTGTTTCAATACCTAGCATTCACATAGTGTACGATGGGTGTATTGGTTTAGAGTAAATTTTAAATGAAAGTTATCTTAGAGACAGCAGGCGGGGGAGGTATCTATACCAGATACTGCTGGACCATGATCCGCCCCCTGTATAACCTTAAGTTGGATGGCAATAGTTTATATTCGATGTTCTTATTCATACGCAGTGGCCTCTGCTGGGTATCCTTTAGTCGAGTTTCTACCACCTACACCGTTCTCTCTTGGCTATTTTTTTTGTAATTACTTCTTTTGTTGTTGCTGTTGCTTTTCCTTTCTGCGCTTTGTTATAATTCGGATTCCATTTTTATGCGCGCCAGAAATAAATATAATATCCGTTGTATGTACGTACTAAGTTTCGCACATGTGTGTGGAAATACTGCTAGACTAGCGCAATTATTATTAAATATGCCATAATTGTGTCCATTGCGAAACGTATAGCAAGTTGCCTGCACACCCATGTGGCACGTTCGGTGCAACAGCAGTTTAAGCGTTCAAAAAAATGAATTAGTTCTCTTTATGGCACACTTCAATGCCGTGGCATTGGTGTTTACAATCGAAAATAGACACGAAATTCGTTGTTGGGCTCCTTGTAGCCCAAGGATCTACATATAGCTAGAATATCTCCGTGATGACGCCATATTTTCGATCTTGCAATGTGCCAACTAGGTGCAACAAAGAAATGAATTGTTAAGCGGAGTCATTCATGCAACGAAGACTCTCCTCTCGGAGTCGCAGTGGAAAACCCCCAGCATCGAAAGCTGCATGCCAAGGCCGGCCGAGACACTGCTGCTGCCACAGACAACAATTTAATTAGAGGTTACTTAGCATTAGCAGCAAGAGGAGCCGAAAGGCAGCAACAATGGCTGCAATTGGCGCTGCAACTGCAACTGCCACTGCAAACGAAGCCTCGGAAAACAAATGCTAGTGGAGAGAATACATTATGCATTATGTGGCGGCGGGTTTTCAGCATAAATCGCTGGATAATGGGCTGGGTCTTGGGTCTTGGGGGTCTAAGCTAATAAATAAACGTTTTGAATGCCAAATGAGGCAGAGAGTCGGTCGATGACGAAACGAAAATGATTTTCAGGTAGAGACAGAGGAGCACGATGGAATGTTGCCACAGAGAATCGAGGAAACCGGTCGGCCACTCCAATGGATGGTCTCCTGCTGCCCCATGCCGGTGCCCTATTCGAGTGAAGGTCTCGTTGGTGCACGAAGAGATCGCTGGTTGCGGTGAGTCACGTTTCGAATTCAGAATTTGTGTGTTGTGTGAAACGACAAAGACGACTGTTGGCTGTTTGAGATTCGAGAGACGTGCCTGGCCAGCCCTGCCTTTGTGTGTGGCGAATCGAGAACCGGAGGAGAATCATCGGCTAACATGTAGCTGCACTGCATAGTAGTGCTGTGAATAGAGAGATAGTAGTAAGCTTCTTAGAAATGCCAGAGGGAAGTCCCCATCCACACGTACCAGCGTTTGGTTTGGATTTTATCATCGAGCAGCCGCTTCCACAATCGTTCTAATACGCTGAAAGATGATCTTGATCCGTGCTCAATCTCGCTTTAATGGAGGTATCTGGTATCTGTTCGGATGCTCGCTCCACTTTCACACTCTTCTCGTGCCCCTAATTGCGCACACACCTTGATGACTGACTCCCCGATAGCGTGTCATTAAGGTAAAGCTGCAGTCCAGTCCACCGGAGGGGTGTCTTACTAACATAAATACTTGATGCATGCCCCGACTCGCCTCTCTTCTTCTCCTCCTCTTCTTCTCTTTAAGACATAAATAATCGAATGGCAGGGCAAAGAGAGAGAGAGAGAGAGCAGTTCTTGCCCCCTGCTGTATCACCTGAGACCTGAGACCTGACCTATGAGCTTTTTTTAGTCTGTTTGTCTGTCTCTCTGCCATTTGGTTTGCTTTTGTCTTTAGTTTCGCATTCGTTTCTCTCCGTTCTTGGCTCTTGCTTTTGTGTTTCTGGTTTCTGCGTCTCGTCTTTCATCGTTTCATTGCTTCGCTTATCTTGTGGTTCGATTCGTGCGCTGTTCCTACTTTTTGGTGCTTTTTCTTGCTTTTTCAATTGTAATCCACATAAATAAACAGAACAGTAAAAGATCAGAGGAGAACCAACTACTCCTCCCACAGCTAAAGCATCGTTTCTTCCGTTCGATTCCATTCCATTTCATTCCATTGCAGCAACAGTGGCATCCCGCCCACCTTCTGCTCTTTCCTTTTCCATTCAATTCCTCTTTTGTCAGCTCCATACCGTTTTGCCTTAGGGCTTTATTTAATTAAAACTTTAATTAAGTTTTAGTCACAGGTGTCGTATGTCCACTGCACTTGCCACAACTTTTGTGACATCGCCAGGAAGTTGCATTCTTTATCTGTATACCCCAGGCAGGTGCATAAGACAGCGGGAGCGGGGTAGGGAGCTTTTGACCACAGCCAGAGCTTTTCCCATTGTAATTTTAATTCAATTCTAGAAACGACACTTTGCACACTTGCAGCAACAACAGCAACGGCAACAAATAACAAGCAAACAATCGCCAGGCAGACACTTGGGCGGGGGCATGGCACTGATTGGACGTAATTGAATTAAGACCAGCATTTGCCAGCGTAGTTACATCTTGGGGTCTCTGCTTGGGTCAGGGGGAAGGGGGTCAAGCGAGTGCGAGTGTGTGTGTGTGTGTGTGTGCAGGAAGTCAACCCCGTTTTGGGTCCGCCACATTTGGGTCTCTCTGCGCCTCGAGGCAGCCTCTGAACTAGTTTCCTCCGCTTGAAAGCCATTTAGCTGAATTCAAAATTCAAGATGTTGCCACAAACGAGAGCCACATGCCACACATGCAATACGAATGTTTGCACCTTATGCATTCCTAATGCATTTGCCTTTTTTGTTTACCTTTCGCATGGTGTCGGGTCGTAGCGGTCGCAGTTGTTGCAGATGCATTTGCCTTTTGCCTCCATTCCATTTGTTTACACTGCCTCCGAGCAGCAAGTGTGCCCGTGCCACAGATACAGATGCTCGCAGCAAGTTAGTGCCATATTTCATCATCATTCGAATGGGGCGAGTGGGGCAGAGAGACACCGAGACGCAGACTGAATCTTGCAGCTGCATTTGCATGCAGGCCCTGCTTTGCCATACCCACAGAATATTTATTGTTTTCGTGTGTTTTTTGTAGTACTTTTTGTAATTTGGTGGCAAATGAACTCGAGATTTCTATTGCGCTTGTTCAAAGTTCTCGTCTCGAGTGTGCAAAACCTGTTTCTAGTGCCTCAAAACCTGCTCTCTGGGGGCATTCCCCGCACAGTTTTGCGCTTTGTTTTATGATATGCAAATGAATTTATATGAATTCGATTATCTGGACTCACTCCAGACAGACAAATAAACCTCCCAACCATGCCCAAGCCCGCTCGAACCATGGCTAATGGATTAAGTTGAGCAGCAAATTTATTGCGCACTCGCCAGAGATCCGAATCGGATTGGATCGAGAAAAAGGGTCTGCGGTCTGCCAATAATCGAGAGGAGTCAGTCCCTGGACTAGCAATTAGCGTGACGCCGCTAATCAATCAGCTCCACAGAGCCAGACCTTGAACCCTTGAGGCTTCAGCTCCCCATCTTCAATTAGCACTCGTCATGGGACGGCTGGGAGATTCGCCAGCGAGGAGAGAGGAGGAGAAACAGAAGACTTGACCCACAAAAACAAAAAACTAATTTTCGATAAGTCACTCTCTCTCTCTCTCTCTCTCCCTCTCTCTTTCTGTGTGTGTCTCTGGGGGAAGCAGAGGATGGGGGGGAGATGGTAAATGGAGAATGGAGATGGGGAAAGTGCCATTTGTGTGCGGCTAATTTGTGAAAAGTAATAATTATGAATGCCGGAAAGAAAAAGTGCCAAAAAAAAAGAGTTTATCGGATGGGAGCGTGGGAGAAATCTACCTCTAGAGAGAGAGAGAGAGTGGGAGATCGCTCTCGATTGAAAGTCGCCGGGTGGTGGCGCATTATATAATGAAACTGTAACTCGGAGGCGGCAACGCCCACTAGTGACAGCAGAGAGAGAGAAACACACTCAATCAGTGACACTCTCCTAAGCGAATGGAGCGTGCAGCTTGCAGCGGGAACCCGTTTAGAGCCCGGGGAAAACTTGTCTCGAAAAACGATCTGCCACTGTGGAAAATTGGAAATGTGCCTGCTGCTGCTGCTAGAGCGAAAAGTAAAAGTGCTTTGGTGGCACCACCCACTTTTGCTTTCTTTGGGGCTTCACTGAACAGCTGAGGCGTTAGGGGGAAGGCGTGAGTGGGAGTTCTGCCATGGAGATCGCTTGCAAAATCTGCAGCAACATTTGCATGGTTCCCACCGGGCATCAGACGTAACTCCAAGAGTAGTAGAAACCCCAAACACATCCATGACTCACGTCTGTCTAATGCATTCCCAAAGCCACAACAGGCGGTGGCGTGCGAGGGGCATGCGTGAAATGTTAACTCATCTGCTGGTCTCTGCCTCTGCCTCTGCCTGTGCCTGGTGATGGAGTAACCTCAATTCGGTTCACTTTGCGGCTGCGCTGTGGCTGTGGCTGTGGCTGTGTCTGTAACTCTAGCGCCTCTGGCCCCCTGTCCCTGCCGCCCGCAATTAACAAACAAACGAACAAAAAGACAAACCAACCAGCCAAACTAGTACACGTTACAAGCGAACAGCAACAACAGCCATGGATCGCGGATCAGCCCCAATGCTGGAATTACCTTGCTGTTTTCGGCCACGTCCGGCGACAGTATCAGGCAGGCAGCCAGTCAGCCAGTCAGCCATTCAGTCGAACGAACAAGCTGAAACGTTGCTTCGCTTTTCGGTTCATATTTCGTGACATTCAAATTGAAGCTTTTGGGGTCTCCAATCATGCGAAAGGGCAGCCGCAGACACTGAGGAATTTCCCCAAATGGATTTACCATGCTCCAGATTTGACTCCCTGCCACTCTGCCTGATGCCTGATGTTTGGCATCAATCAAATCAAGCCATAGAAATGGAAACGAATTGGAAAGACATCCATAAACCGCTTACTGGCTGCCACTTATTGCTCACCGCCTTATTGCCTATTGCCTCACCCATCAGACGCCCGAGATCGCGATTGCGCCAACAAAGGAGCACAAATTAAAAGCAAACCCAAGCAAATTTGTCAGCTGCGAGCCAAGGGGTTGGGGCTGTGGGGCGCACGCTCAATGTTGACAAATTTCACGACTCTGTGTGGCAAATTGCGACCCAAAAAGGGGGCACACGGCACACGGCACACAGACAGAAGACAGAATGGGAACATGAAATATGGCCACAACATTAGATGGCAGAGATATCTATCTATCCATTTACATCTATGTACTGCACTGTACTGTCATGTGTTTGTCTTGTGTCGTGTTTGCATTTGCATTTGTGGCAGCCATTCACTTGCCTCCTAATTGTTCAATTGCATTAGCCGGGCAGGGCGGCAATTATGCGGCACAAGTGCCACTGCATGTGCACCCCCTGTGCTGCCATTAGAGGTAATTGCTGGAGCTGGATAAGCGACAGAGACAATGGTTTGTGGTGGATTTTTGGGCTAACTTGCAGGTTGCGTGGCCAGGCCAGGACTCTCTTATCGGGACATGCATATCTGAACGATTTATGAGCATAGAATCTAATGACCAGATGACAACAAAAACGAATTTACCAGAAAGAGCATAATGATGATTATATTCCCACAAAATAAAGCCACTTTTGGGGCATCCATTAGCCAACATTCAGCGGAATTCCTACTCGATTGCTGCTGCTGTTCGGTTCAATAAACGCCAAAAGCTGTGGCCCCAGCAAGGTCAGCAATTGATGAATGATGAATTTATCTGCGTATCTGCGGCATTTGACAGCAGAAACAGCAGCAGCAACAGTCGCTGGGTGAAGCTTCCGATTGATGAATTTGGACTCCAAACTGCGGAGTTTGAAGTTTGATTTGGGGAATTTCGATTTCTTTTATAATCGCCCGCACGCAGCATCGAAAGTTCGGCCCTAGGGGCAGAGTAACGGACTTTCCAGTCAATGTTTGAAAGCAAGAAATAAATACAAGAAAAACACAGACATGAGCGTGATATAAGCAAAAATTTAAAATGCAAATGAGTCACCACAAAAGAAGCCAGCAGAAAATCTCCAACAGCGGTGGCTGGGCAGGAAAAGAATTTGGAGTGTGGAGTGAGAGATCAATGAGTAGAAATAGATAAATAATATAAAACAAACCAAATTCGCACTTGCCATTCGCTGGCACTTCATGTGGTAAAGCGCTGGCCGGGGGCATGCCACTCGCTAATGAATGCCTCTTCAATTTCGTATAGAGAGGAGCGTGGAGCGGCAAACAGTTATGTGTGTCTCTTGCGGTAAATCACAAGCTAAAAACAAAACAAACCCAAGCACAGTGCCACATGCAGAGGCAGGGCAGGCGCCTCTCCTCTTTGGTTGCCATTCCACTTGGCTGATTTTGGAGCAGCAGCAAGTCCCGCTCGCTATTTATTATTGATAAGCATCTGCAGCAGCTTCTACCACAGCTCCAAGTATTTCACTACGCAACGCAGCGAACATCTCAAAGACTCAAAGAGATTAATCATCAGAATTCTCTGTGATTCTTTGAAATTCTTTGGCATTCCACTTCCACAGAAATCTTCCAGCAAGCTTCTCGTGTAATCCACAGATTTGGGTTAAGTCAGAATTGGCTTTTAATAGGGGGAAATAAAGCCCATTTCATGATGAGGGTTTCAGAACTTGCCACTCATCCATCAAACGAGCGGAGATAAACCCCGCCCCGCCCGTGATCCCCCTGTACGGATTACTATCATTATCACAGAATCATTAAGATGTCTCCTCCCAGCTCTCAGCTCCCATCTCGCCCATTTCCACTCCACTTTTTGTGGCAATTGAAATGCAAGTGAAAATCATAATTGCAAATCGAATTCCCGGCTCCGCTTGCATCTTTATTGGGCCGCAGCAACTGGTTTAACATTCTTCTGATGATCTGCCATAATCCTCGACCATCGACGACTCGTCAGCGTCGTCATTCTTTGGATCGTCTTTGGTAAGCTAAGCGCCCATTCAGCAGAGCATCAGACCATCAGGCCAGACCATTCCAAACCATTCTAAGCCATTCGTTCATCCTCAGTGCGTGCCGCTGAAGCGGAAATGATTCCACGCTGCAGCCACAACTCTGCCACTCTGCCACCTTCCTCTCTTCCACGCTGCATTGCTGGGGACCCATTATCCCCCCTCTTTTCATGGCCATCAGTTGGTGCACTTGCCGTGGATTGGATGCCGCTCTCTCGCTCTAAGGAGAGTCACGTTTCCAGCCCCAAACCCATAACTTGCGGGCACAGCACAACTGTGGATTTCGGTTGGGCTAAGTGGAGGGTTCATCTGCTCCACTCCACTCCCTTCGCTCACCTGCCGATGGCTGTAGCTCACGATGACGATCGGTGATCTGCAGTTTTATCTCTTAATGGCAGAAGAGCAGATAGGGGCACACCATCCTCTATTATTCATTTAACTTAATTATTTCATTAAATTATCTTTTACCATGAAATATTTCATAGCATACTTTTAAGCTTATAAAGAATACCACAACATCTCGTGGCATCATTTTCATTGCATACTTTTGGGAGGTACCCAATGTAGCATGTAGAAATGCTTGTGTAATGTACATTTTTGTGACATGTTGGACTGGGGGGCATGGCTCTTAAATGAACGTTGAAATGTACTCACAAATCTACAGAAAAAGACTAGAAAAGCTGAGAAATCCTTGAAGCAGTAAATTCAATGCTGCTGCTACCCTCCTATACCCCTCCATAAATGCTGGCCTGTCCATGCGCCACCTCCTTCTGTCGGGCAATCATATTATGGCCACAATTTATGACTAACTTCTGGCCTCCACCTGACAACGATTTACCTTTACCGTTCGCTTCTTATCAGCAGCGGCAGCAGCAACGTTGACATTCAAAAAATATAAAAAAATTATTACAAAATATTTTACTTGTTGCGGTGATTTTGTGCACCAGTCTACACCCGCTACCCTCCTGCTCTTCTGGGCTGGTTGTGTGTGCTCTGTTTTGTTGCTTAAACAAATCTTATCAGTGGCACGCACACACCAAGCCACAGACACAGACACACAGAGAGAGAGATACCATCCCCATGTGCGTCTACCATATTTAGCAGAATTTATTAGTCACCTGAACACCAAGATTCTGTTCATTTTTCTGGCCCGAAACGAACTTCATTGAGGAACAAATAGAGCACTGCCACCCCTAGGGACTGAGGCGCCACACCTGCAATGCCACCTCGGACCTCACACCTCTCGCTCCACGCTGACAAGCCAAGAGGGAAATGTCATTAATGGCAGGCGAGCAGGCGGCAGGCAGGCAGCAACCACCAAAAAACGGGGGCTTTTAGCGTTAATTGCCATCATGGGATGGAAGGCTTACAGGGCCGTGGGGCGAGGGAAGAGTGCCTGGTTGGGTGGGGGTGGCTTGCATGCATTATTGACATGGCATCGAGCGAATCGGGCAGATAACAACAGGCAAAGGCAACGGCAACGGCAACTCCACCAACAACAGCAAGATAACCATGGTGAATGGACTCCCCCGTACACCCACACACCCACACACCCACACACCTACCCATACCCGCACCGCACCTTTGAATATATTTTTGTGTGCTCGTGGAATCGTATTGGGAGTTGCTCTGCTTCTGTCGCGTGGAGGCCATGGAGGTGCACTTGCCATGAACTGTACCCCCGCAGTTGAATGAACCCAAACACCAGCTGCACTTTGGCTACGATTTGGCCGTTGTGGAGGGGCATCAGACTCCGACACTCGAGTGGAATGAACTTTTGTGTTCGATTCCGCTTCAATGGTGTTTATGCAATGGGTGGAGAAGCCTCCACAGAAGTGTCACAGCTGAACTTCGGCATTTCTGTATTTGTTCGTAATTGAGTTGAGTTTATATTTGCTCAACCAATGCCCCTGCTCTCTGGACTGAACCAACAGTCGACCTTGAACTTGAGCAGGGGGGTGGGGGTGGGTGTCCCATGCCCCGAGGGAATGTCAACGAACGTGTCTCAATGCGACAATAATTACAGAACCCAGAAACAGATACGGCAAGAGGCTCCCAGTATAGAAAGCGAAACTCTCCAGCTACACGGGAATATTTCACACAATTAACTAAATGCAATTCCCCTTCCCTCTCTCTCTTTTCTTACAGGGCAATAAATTGAAATTCGGTGCACAACATTACAGCGAAGAGAACCCCATGGAATGGCGCACAAATGGAATGAAAATGTATTTTTAAGCGACTGAAAACCCACAAAACAGCAAGAGACACAAACAACGCCCAGAGTAGAATTGTTCACTTGACCCACAGACACAGACACAGACAGAGACCTAAAGGGAGAGTGCAACAGAGACAGCTAGAGAGCTAAAGAGAGACAAAATGCGTGCGGGCCGTTGGCTGAACGATGGCTTAGTGCTGGTCGTTGTCGTCATTTTGGCCATAACACAGGCACGTTTCATTGCGAAAAGAGAAACCAACAGCGAAACGGAAACCCCTGTCGTTGGCATGGAGGAGGAGACGACTGCTGCCAATAATTTGAATGCCACTTCCACAGCGGCTGCTGCTGCTGCCATTGACCCTGACATTGTTCGTGTGGCAGCCAAAGCAGCGCAAGAGCCACCAAAGGATACAGAAGCCACAGCCAAGGAAGATCCTGCCACAACGACAACAGAAGTCAGCCAAAAGGTTACGCAGGAAGCAACAGCAACGAATGCCAGTCGATCCACGGAGCATGGACGTGCCATGCAGCTGGCATCCACCACAGAGGCTGCCGTCACGCCCATGAAGCTGCGAGCACTGCCCAAAATCACGACAACTCCTCTGCCCTTTGCCTCCAATGAGAACGCCATTGAAGAGTCCACTTCGACGGTGCGCCAGCTGCCGGAGAAGCGAGCAAAATTCATCAGCGAAAACTCCACGAATGCGCAGCAGTTGCTGCTGCCCAACACGGCGGAAGTGTGGAGTCTGGCGGGAATGAAGTCGGTGCCCAAGAGTCCTGCGACACCAGTGGGTAGCTCCACACTTACCCCAGAACATGCCACTGGGGCAGATAATGCCACGGCGATGGTGCTGCCGACCGCAGAGCTCGCCAATGACATAGAGGAGCCGCCGCAGAACCAAACGGAGCTGCACAAGGAGAAGAATCTGTTGGACTGGCAGCAGATTGCACTGATGCAGTCGCCAGTGCCCTCTACGGCCGAGAACCGAACAGAGTTTGCAGTCAGCACCACACTGGATGCCACCGAAGAGGCCACGCAGGTCACCACAGAGTCCTTGGAAGGACAAGCGACACCAGAGACGACTGTGGCTCCATTTACAGCGGCTGGAGGTGGCCATGGACTCAATCTGACTGAACCGGTTCTTGTCATAGAAACCACAACTGTGGCAAAGGAAACCTTGGAGCAGGAGGTGCTCACATCCACTGCCAGGCCAGAGACCACAACCAGCGTCCGTTCCGCGGAGCTTGTGGCGGTAACGGAGGAGGCAACAACCAAAGCGGAGGAACTGCAGCTAACAACAGCTGCAATGGCAATTGAAAGTGCAACTGCAACTGCAACTGCAGCAACAATGGAGTCACCAACATCATCATCATCCACGCCGGCAGGGATCGCTCCACATGTGTCACCAGCTGTGGGGGCGGTAGACGCAGACCAGGAGATGATTACGACTGCCAGAACGAGCAGCATCGATGGGGTTTCAAGTGCACCGAGTCCCAGTTCCAACACAACTGAAATGGCAATAAAAGCCGCAACGCCGCACACGAACGACGACGACGACGTCATCAATGCTGTCTCCCCAAGCCCCAAGCAGTCTCAGTCCCAGTCACAGTCGCAGTCAGAGAGGGAGCAACAGCAACAGCAACAGCAAGAGCCAACGGACCCCACGACAACAGCAGTTAGTAGTCGAGCGGCTGTCGAGGAGAGCGCAAGCACAACGACGACGACAACGCCAACGACGGTGCCGCAGTACGAGTTAAGTGAACAAAAAAGCGAGACAACAACAACAGCAACAACAATTACGAGTACGAGTACAACAACAACTAAAACAACAACAGCTGAGGAGGAGGCAACAACTGTGGAGGAGACAACGACGCCAACGCCAACGCCAACGCCAACGCAAACGGAAATTGTCCAAATTAGCAATGAAGTGAATTTAGAAACGGCAACAGTGCCAGCTCCTCCAGGTACAGTTCCAGCAACAACAACAACAACAGCAGAGCCAACAGTAAGCAAATCGAAGGAGGAAGAGGCAACCACTGAGGACATTTTCAGTTCCATAAATAGCAAGAAAACCGATACAAGTGAGAACTTTTTAAAGAACTCCTCAACAACAACAACAACAACAACAGCTGCCACAACAATTGCCACAACACCTGCCACACAAGAGGAGGTTAAACAGGGCACAGAGGTTACCGTTGGTGTTACCGTTACCGTTAGCCCCCTGTTCAGTGACCTCGGCCCGAAGGCAAATAACGAGCACGAATCCTCGCTGGAAACGAACAACATTGGCGAAGCAGAAGCTGAAGAAGAGGCGGCGACCACAACAGCAGCAGCAGCAGGAGTAGGGGCGGCAGCGGCAGTGGGGGCAGGGGAAGCTCCTACCCTAAATGCTTTGGACGAGAGGGAAACAGGGAAAGCAGCAACAGGTGCAAAGGGAGCGCCATCGGATGAGCATTACGATGAGGAGAACGACACGGGCAAAGGCCAACAACAACAGGTGGATGAAGTGCATGAAAAACAAGTTATCAAAGGGGAGGAGCAGCAGCCAGAGCCAAAGCAAACATTAGCCAAAACTATGGCAGGAAACGGCACAACAACCACAACAGAAGCAGCCACCACAAGCACCAGCAGCAGCACCAGCACAACGGCAAAAACAACGACTGAAATGCAACCGCCGTTGATATCCCTGCTGGATGATAGCACAACAAAGTCAACAACCACAACGACAACTCTCCCAACGCCAACAGAAGTCAACTCGAGCAGCTTGAGGCCAGCGATCAGCATGCTGCCAGAGAACACAACGCTGATCCGGGCTCCCCCTGCGACTACCACCGAAGAGCCTTCGGACTTCCTTGCCTCCAGTGAGTCACCCACTGCCCCGAACATCATAATGGCAGCGTTTCCCAACGACATGGGCAACAGCCCCGCGCAGGGTGGTGGCACGGATGTCAATGTGATTATCGCCATCACAGTGAGCGTCATCGGAGTGGTGGCCCTGATCCTGCTGGTGGCTTTTCTCTATCTGATGCGCAAGCGCCAGAAGCAAATGTCCTACGGGCAGCGCTGTCGACCCGTCAGCTTGGATGCCTACTCACTGGACAATGTCTCGGTGCTGGGCAGTGTGCGGCGGAAGGGCAGGGACTTGCGTGCCTCGAAGCGCACCTACGGGAATGCGGCCTTCGACGATCCATCGCTGCGGCACAACCTGCTCTCCGCCGTGGAGTTGGGCAAGTTCGTGGAGCGGCGCTCCAGCATATTCGAGGAGTTCCGCGATGTGCCGCAGATCATTGCGCGAGCGGACGAGGTGCCAGCCGGCTGTGAGGACAAGAATCGGTGAGTGACCCCCGTCGTTGTTGGATTAATTACTTTACTGAGTTCCATCTTCCTGCTTTTCCATATAAACATCAACTCGAATCGGGTGACGCATCTTTGAACTGTTGGAACCGCAGCTACGCCAACGTGATTCCGCTTCCTGAGACGCGTGTGGTGCTTCAGCGACGCAGCGATGATGACAAAACGGAATACATTAATGCCAATTATGTGCGGGTAAGTAACCAGAGGTAATGCCTTTGCACACACACACATGGATGAGCGAGATGTGGCCTCCAGAGTGGGTGGCTCTTGGGCTCTCAACTTGCAACGTTTCGCCACGGGACGAGCCTTGCATGACGAAGGGGCTGACGATTGCGGCTGATGCTTCTTCTCCAGCGAGGGCCTATTAAACATGGCGCCCGAATAATTACACGCCTCATGAGACTGCTAGACCTGGCCATGACTGTGACTCGTAGATTTAGCAGCAAGTCTTTTGTTTTCTTGCACTCCACACTCCACACTCCACACTCTGTGTGCAAGCAAATGAGCTTCAGCTTTGGCGTTGGCTTTGGCTTTGGCTTTGAGCGAAAGGTAATGATCATGATAATTGCGAGAAAAGAAGCGAAAGTTTGTGCCAGCGAAGTGTAAAATGCCCTTACATCACGAAACGAACACCAAAACTCTCAGCCATTGAGTGTCGAATGCAGGACACAGAAGCACACAGAGGGGAGGGATTAGCTACGCTTTTGAAGAGGAGGATTTGCACTGACGCGTGACCATGTGGAGTGCAATGAGGCGACACAATGCAGCTGGCCGAGAGTCATGATTCGAGCGGCGGCAGTCGTGCGATTTGATGGCTCGTTTATCAGAAAATGCTCAGCGAACATTCATTTCATTTCATTCCATTCATTGGTGGGAGTGAGGGAGTGTGGGAGTGGGCGGCAGAGGCACAATAAGTTTTAATTAATGGTTATGTCATCACCCGTTCCCCTTGCTACACCCCACAGGGCCCGCGGGATGCGCCCAACTACTACATTGCCTGCCAGGCGCCCATGGAGAGCACCACAAGTGACTTTTGGCGCATGATCTGGGAGCAGCAGTCACGCGTGATTATCCAGGCCACGGATCTCAACGAGAACGGCATCGAAAAGTGCGCCGAGTATCTGCCGCCGTCGGCCACGTTGGATAATCACAGCAGCTATGGGGACTACCAGGTGACGCTGAAGAATCGCGAGGTCAAGGACAAGTATGCCATTTCCACGCTCATGCTGAAGCGCGTGGATGGCGAGGAGTGCCGCGAGCTCACCCACTACTGGTACAAGTGGCCCGAGGCGGGTGTGCCGGCCGAGGAGGCGCCCATCATTGCCATGCTGCTGGAGGCACGCTCCTCCCTGAAGTCGTACTGCCTGGAGCAGCAGGCCAGCGATCTGAAGGAGAAGTCAACGACGGCCGAGTCGTCGGTGGATGCGGAGGCGGCTGTCGGCAAGGCTGAGGAGATAAATGGAAATGTGGGCAGCAGCAGGGCAGGCTCAGCCACTCGCAGCCAGCAGGGGTAAGTGTGGGGGGATGTGGCGTCCTGCATGGCTTGTTAATTGTTTCGTTGTTTCTCTGTCCCTTCCCGCCCCTCTAGACCGCTAACCGTTCATTGTTCTCCAGGCACGGGCCGCACCGGCACCATCATTGCCTCGGACATGGCCATTCGCAGCTTGGAGACGCCCAAGCGATCCGTGGACATACCACAGCTGGTGTACTATGTGCGGCGCGGACGTGCCAGCGCCGTTCAGACCAAGGAGCAGTATGAATTTATCTACAAGGTGGCCAACATGTACGCGACCAAGATCACCAATTTATCCAATGATAATTGAGGCAGCGCAACGCAACGCAACGCAAAGCAACTTTATCTCCCGGAGTATATATGATGATAAAATATGATTCTAATTTAGTATTATCTCTTTACGTACGCAACGCTACGCATGCAACTGCGTTGAATGTTTTTTTGCACCTGATTTGTCGTCGTGTCGTTATTTTGTCGGGCTTTGAATATCATTTCAGAAAATGTATGTATTCCTTTATTATTGTGATATAATCGTACATTTTGTATATCTCTTGATAATCTGTTGCATATTTATAATGTGAATTTTGTTTTTGTTCTGCACTGGCAGCAGGTCAAATTTATTTGGAATGTATTCCATATTTTAATTGTAGAAAGTCATTATGTAATCAATCTATTTGTATGTATCTATTTTAAACGAGCTTTAATGTACATAAGGTATTTCTTAAGTAAACGAAAATCTGTATTGATCACTCATATTATTGCAAAATACAAAGAAAATGAACCACTCAACGTACATACGTTCGCCATCAATCTGTTTCAAATATACGCGGGCCTTTTCGGTGAACTAGTTCAGAATTTATCGACGAAATGTAACAGCTGTGTAGCAGTCTACCTTGATTTCGTATTTACCTTTTTAGATTGAAACCTTATTTTTTCCAATCCAATAAAAAGAAGTGCTTAAACTTTGCTAATCTAGTGAACAATTGATTCATTGATCGGAAAGAATCATAGATTCAGGCCTGAGATTCTTAGCTTGCTAGTAAAAATAAATAGAAGATCAACATCGAAGAATATGATTTAAGACTACGGTATATTTGCGGTATATTTTTAAAATGCGATGGTATATTTTTGAGGATCTGACGGTATATTTTATCTATAATTCTGCGGTCACACTGCTGCGACCAATAGTAGGGTTGTCAAATATTTAAAATATATCATATCGGTGATATATTTTGTTTGAAAAAAAAATCTTAACATCTTTAATCCTTATTCCATTGTCTGTGTTTTCAATTCGACTTATTCAACTTTTCTTCGCTTTACATACATTTATAATCCTTTTGAGTAACTATTTTGGTTCAAAATTGGTTCACAGAATTGTGCACAGAACGAAAATCCTCCAGATTATATTTCTATCTCGCACACCTCACAAAACCCACCACTGCTGCATAAATTGCACTTTTCTTACCAAACATAAAAAATCAAAAAATATCTCAAAAAATATCAATGTATTGATATTCTAGCAATAAAAATATCACCATATAAATACATATTTATATTTTGAAAAATATCGATGTATTAATATTAATATAGTTTTGACAACCCTATCCAATACAAATAAAGTAAAAAAAAATTTATCAAATATGAAGTTGGCTTGTTTTGTGTTATTCGCTTTTTTGGCCACAGCTCTGGCCAATGAGTCGGCCAAGGTGAAAATTGGTATCAAGAAGCGTGTGGAGAACTGCACGAGGAAGGCCAAAAGTGGTGATCTGGTCCAGGTGCACTACAAGGTTGGAAAACAGCATGCTGCTTGCCGGTTGACTTGAACTAATCTCTTAATTATCTGCTTTTAGGGTTCGCTGCAGGATGGGACAGAGTTCGACAGCAGCTACTCTCGCTCCACTCCGTTTTCGTTTACACTGGGCGCCCGCCAAGTCATCAAGGGCTGGGACCAAGGCCTGCTGGGCATGTGCGAGAGTGAGAAGCGAACGCTGACCATTCCGCCCGAGTTGGGCTATGGAGCAACCGGAGCTGGTGGCGGAAAGATACCGCCAAACGCCGTGTTAGTCTTTGACGTTGAAATGGTCAAAATAGAGCCACGTTCCGGATCTGAAGAGTTGTAGAATAAAAACCATGGGAGTCCACCTAAACACAAAGAAAATGATCGTCTTTCCTTGTAATTAGCATCATAAAATAACTAAAATTGTTTATTTGGAGCTATAATACACCTAAGTCTAAAGTCCAGGATTCCATGCAGGAAGCTACGGGTCTCAGACCATTTGGATCTGCAGTCGCCGCTTGCTCGCCTCCCGTCGCTTCTTGTCACGTTTGCGACGAGCTTGTGTGGCGTCTCGGAACAGCTGCACGCCCTCGCGTTGCTCCACTTCCGTCTGCAGCACAGCCAGTCCGTGCAGGTTCCAGCCGAGAATGTCCCGCAGCTGGCCGACATCGCGCTTCAGCATTGTGAGCAGTTTCAGCAGCAGGGGCTTCATGCTCTTTGTCCCCGAAATGGGTTTCATGTGCACCTTGAAGAGGAATATGGTGACGCGGCAGAGCAGCTCCAGTTGGTCGGGTCGCTGGGTAAGCAGGATGGGCAGGCGCTCAAGCAGCTCGCAGACAACGGAGAAGGGCAGGAGGAGGAGCGCCTCTTCCAGATCGGAAGCGCGTATCCGGATGAATGTATTGACCAGAAAGTCAACGGGGTTCTTCACCTGCAGCGCATGCATCAGAGGGTGGAGTTCGGGTTTCTCCTCGGCCTCCAGCTCGAACTGTTTTGATATCTCCAGGCACTCCAGAATGGACTCGGCCGCTTTCTCCGAGCCCACCGTCTTGCGCGAGGCCATCTTTAGGCTGGGCAGCAGCGGCACGCTGTTGTCTTCTCCAGTGGCAAGCTGCTCATTCTCCATCTGCTCGCGCTCCTCCTCCTGCACGTCCTTGAGCACGATTGTCTCTTCCGTGCGCTCGTACATCCGCAATGTGCGATCCGAGCCGCAGGTGACCAGAAAGCGGCCATTGGGCGACACTGACAATGAATAGGCTTCGCCTATGTGGCCTGGCAAGGTGATGATCTTCTCAAAGGAGTCGCCGTCCCACTGCTTCACCTTGCCGTCCTTTCCGCAGCTGAAGAACATGTGCGTCTTGGGTATGAACTGCACGGCCATCACCGTGTCGTCGTGGGCGAAGATTGAGCGATGACAGTCGCCAAAGTTGAGGCCCCAAACCTTTATGTTGCGGTCTGCCGATCCGGTGACGATCAGATTCGAATCGTAGGAGATGTCCAGGCAGAGCACGGGCAGCTTGTGGCCATAGAGCGACAGGTAGAACTTGAAGGTGTCCAGAAAGAAGATTTTGACGGTGGCATCCAGCAATCCCACGGCCAGATACTTCATGTCCGGACTGACGCCCACACAGAGCACAGTCTCCTCCAGCTTCAGGGTGTTCTTGTGCAGCAGTGACAAGACCTTGGTGTCGCCCGCTCCCTCTGCAGCATCAATCAACTCGAAGGTCCAGACCTTGAGGGTCTGATCTCCGCTGCCCGTGATGCATCCCTTTTGATCCGGCAGCATGGCAATGGACCAGAGCTCGCCCTCGTGGGCTGGAATCTCCTCCACAATGTCCGCTGCGCCCACGTCCACAATGAGCAGCTTGCCGCTCTTCATGCCCAGCAGCACATAAGCATCGCCGGGAACGAACTTTGAGCACAGAATATACTCCGTCGCGACTGTGCGGAGGCACTGCATGGCGTCGCGGTCCCAGAACTTGAAGGACTCTCCAGCGCCGGAGCCCACCGCCAGCGAGTCATTGCTGAAGCACACGGAACGCACCTCAGACTGGTGACCCAGACGCGTCAGGGATCTCAGAACTTTCACACTGGGATCGGCTGCTTTGCGGGTCTTTGGCGAGGCCTCGAGGGAGTGCAACACGAGACTATTGTTGGCCAGACTGA
Organism: Drosophila subobscura; assembly: GCF_008121235.1. NCBI lineage: Eukaryota > Metazoa > Arthropoda > Insecta > Diptera > Drosophilidae > Drosophila > Drosophila subobscura. Next base: position 4,593,675 of record NC_048533.1, on the reverse strand, counting down.
CCAGAACACGCATCTCCTTGCTCTGCCCCAAGACCACGTCGATGGATTTGATTTTCTGCTTGGTTCGAATGCTCTCTAGTCGCTTGATTTCATCGCTCAGCGATTGCTGCTTCGACAGTTCCGCCTCCGCGCTGGCATCCTCGCCTGCGGCCTTCTTCTCCTTCTTCAGGCGCTTGGCCAGGCGCTGCTTCACCTCCTCGGGAGTGCATATGTAAAAGTTCTCAATCAGATCGTTGGTTCCGTGGCAGCTCAAGACGCGCTCACTGGAGTCCGTGACCAGGTTGACAGTGCGACCCTTGCCGGCACGCTGAATGACCCCACAATTGCTCACTCTTATGGGACTTATCGTATCCTCATCATCTATGCTTAGCCCCTCGACGGCCGACTCCAGGGTCTCGCTCAGAGCGCCGTCGTGCTTCTTCAAGCGATAGACATTCATGCCACTCTCGCTGGCACCCGCCACCATCAGGTCACCGATGAAGGCCAGTGCCCAGACCTCTGTGCGATTGTCCACGACCGTTTTGAAGCAGAATTGCGTCTCCAGGTTCCAGAATTTGATCTGTGTGTCCTTCGAGCAGCTCACCACAATGCTTTGGTCCACCACGCGCTGCAGAAAGTGAGCATCCGTGATGGCAGCGTTGTGTCCGCTCAGCCTCGCACGACCCGCCTGCTCCACCACATCCACGACCACCAGCTCGGTGTCCAGTCCTCCACTGACCAGGCGCATGCCCTGCTGGTCGTACCGCAGGATGCTCACGGCATTCTTGTGCAGCGCCAACGTGCAGATGGCCTCGTAGTACCTCTCCGAGCTGAGATCAAAGATCTGCACCATGCCATCGGTATAGCCCACGGCAATGTGTAAATGATCCGGCGACACACGCAGGCAGGTCACCTCGAACTTCTCCCGCCGCAGTGTCAGCTTGCGATCGCCCATGCTGAAGGATAGACATTGTTTAAACTATGTTTTTTTCTTTGCAGAGCGCAAAAACTCACCGCAGATCCCAAATGATGACATTCTCTGCGGCAGGTGCGGCCACATACCGCCCCTCGGTTTTGTCAACAATGGCAAAGTTCACATTGGCGCGACCCGAAGTGATTATATTAAAGCTGTCTATAGCCCGATACGCTAAATATTGTTTAGTTAAACCCATTCTAACATTGAAAGATCCAAAAAATTCAAAACCGCGTTTCACGTGTTTACCATGCTTCGTTAGTGATGGCCGATTGTTGATTTGCAGCAATAATCGATTGACAACTCTCTACATTTACTTTCTTCAAAGATCTGGCAAGGCTACTCGGAAGTTTTGCGGTATTTGCGCCCTGGTGCTTCACGGTCATACAGCAGGTCGATAAAAGTTTTCACATTTGAATTAAGTAAATACTGAAACAGAACTTTATATTAATCCAGCTCCTGTTGAGTTTTCAGTTCAATTAATAGTTTAATAAACTCCAAATAATGTCTGCCTACTCAAGCGCTTCCACCACCCAGGCCACTGGTAAGAGAAATTCTGTAACTTAATTTGAATTTATAGTGAACATTTAACGATTTTTCGCACCTCACAGGAACAGGTGCATCGGACCTGGACACAGAATCTGTGGAAGTTCTGCGGGAGCGGCTGAGCACTATGAAGCGACTGATGGCCGAGCGCACGGCTCAGCAGCAGAACAATCCTGCATCCACAGAGGAAATCTTCTCCACCAAGCGCCACCGCTCTGCGGGCATTATCGACGGAAACTTCCTGAGCATCGCCTTTGGCGGTGCTTTGCTTGTGATTATAACGGTTTCAGTGTACGCCTTCTACAATCTCTACCATGCCATACTCAAGAAGTTCCCCTCCCACCACGAGGAGCTGTAAATCATGGCATGCCTCCCCTCTATCCATCTAAACAGTATTACAATTATGCATTTACTAATAAAAATACGTAGTTCGAATTGAAACCGATGGAGGGTTTTGCTGTTTTGCATTCGGGTTAATCAACGCCATTTATTGGAGTTCAACTCAGTACAAACAAATCAATGATCTTTAGTTTTTACACGTTCGTTAGGCTCAAATTAAATTACAACTAAATAGGGAAGGCTGAATGGCTGAATGCGTCGACAGCAAAAACAAAAGTGGGGCGTTATGTGGGGAATATATGGAATATCGCTATGAAGACCATCAAAAGTAACACACAATTATCAAGTAGATAGAGAGATAGAGTTGAAAACAAGACGAGAGAGGAACACTTTAAGGGGGTGGGGCAAAAACTCTGGGATTTCTTGATTTTTTTTGGCTTACTCGCTAGCTACAATTGAAACTCCTTCTAACTTCCGTCCGTCTGCTTTCTCATTTACACATAAATGTTTTGCTAAACTCCTATTCTATTATTTATGATTTATGAATTTACTTTATTCTCTTTGCTTTGTTGCGATTTTCTCATTTAGTTTTTGGGTGAATTTGTTGGGTGAATAATAACTAGTAACCATTGGTTGTGGGTTTCTTTGTTGTTTTGTGTGTGTTTAATTGCATAAAGATTTAATGTGGTTTGCTTCACTGTGTGGCATGGTTCTGCTGCTCAGTGCAACAGTTCTACTAGATGTAGTTAGGTTATACATATGGAGTTTTGTGAAACAATTTGAATTTGGAACCTAGTCGAAGTAATACCAAAAGTTTATATAGAAAGATGAACATTAAAGTTGCTGAAAAACTGTGGGCTATTTGCGTAATTGTTGTGGCTGCTGTGGCTGCTGTTTCGCCAGTCGCCGGGAGCATGCTGGATTGGGTATCTGGATCTGTGGTTCTGTGTGGGGTTTGCTTTGCTTTTTACAATTTGTTTAATTCCCTACTCTTTAACTGACTTTGCTTCGTCGGACGTTCCTGCCGCACCCGCCGTCCCTGCTCCTACTCCAGCTGCTGCTGCTGCCGCCCCGGATAACATCTTCCTTTGTTTTCTTGTTAATCAGATGTTGTCTACGGAATCGGCATCGTCCTCTGAGCTGATCTCGTCACCGAACTCAATGTCCTCGTCGAAGCCATCCTCCACGAATGTGACTGTCTCGTTGATGCGCACCGACTCGGGGAACTCGCCGTATGTCTTCAGATTCCTGGCCTCATCGGGCGTGTACTTCAGGATGACATCGGCCTTCGAGTCCTGATAGTCACGCAAACCGACCAATATAATATCACCCTGATTGATCCAAACCTGCAACAAGAAAGCAAAATAATGTTATCATCAATCATCAAATTGGGAAAAGCCACACAACTCTTTCTCCTTGTCTCTCTCTCTCTTTTTGTGTTATGAGTAATTCTTGCGGCAGAAACGGCAAACACAATTTTGCAGTCTTGTATTCTGTGTAATAGATAAAAGATAACTGATCTTTGGGGCAGGCCCCGTGCCCATTTTTCTGGGTATTTCACAAACGTGCGCAACAGACCTTTGGGATGGCCTACACGAAGGTTCCATACTTTGGTCGATTCTGTGGAGTAGTAGGAGCCAGCAAGCAAGCAGCTCCCTCATCAACTTGCTCACGTGAGGGCTTTGGCATAATTAACTTTTCAGGGATCGCAATCAGTTGGACGCACTTGAAGTGTCATCACAAAACATTGATAGGCAGCAAGCCAAACGCGTAGAGTAGCAAAAGGAATGTAGATTAGAGCTGAGCAGCAGCGAGCAGGCACAAACTTGTCGCGAGTCACATATGTACTCGTATCAGCGATAATGTGCAAGCCAAAAATTGGTTAAACCAGGTCTTAATTCCAGGAAATAATGCGCCTTTAGGTTGTAGGTACAACTGATGCGATAAGGCAACCGCAACCCGAGAAATAACAATGCTCTTGAGCAAACATTTGCCTAATCAGATGCCAGATTGCAGATTCCAGGAGGAGTAGCAGCGTGACAACAGATTGAGAGATTTCCTCACGCCTTCACGTGACGTCAGCGGAAACATTGGTAGATTATGTGGATGTACGATACGCAACGATATGATATGAATGCAGTAAAACTAGGCCCGTCCGTAGGTGTTTGTTTTATTACTCAACTGTGAGTAAAAGTTAGAGCCAACGACCTAGGACAAGCTGCACTTGATTCCATTTCCATTTCGATGAATGATTCAAAAGCCCATTCATAAATTCCACTTCCTCCGCTGGCGGCCGCACTCTATTTCCTGTCGGTTGTATTTGCTGCAATATAAATTCCATTCCCCTGCCAATTTTAGATGACACATATATCTACGTATCTACGTATCTACGGATACGTATATGCTTAATGCTTGACCAGGCCACGTCGGTCGATAAGAGACGATAGCGCGGGTTTGGCTTAAAAATTCATTAACGAAAATCAAAGAAACAGAGACTCTCGCAAGCGCGTTATTCCCACATTACGTCCGCGCTGAAAATAAACCCACTCTTGGTGCTGTGGGTCTTGTGAACTTTGGAGCATTTATCATACGGCACAAGCAAGGCGATGGCGTCTCTTTTCATAATGAATTCCCTGCCAAAGGGAACACAAACACGATAGATCATGCAGGCAAAGACTCGTCGCACACAGGCAGAGAGATACAAAAATTGTGACTAAATCGAATCGAAATTGGCTATTACCATTACCCCAAGACAGACGGAAGATAAGCGAACCCCTGGGGCAGGCAGGCGGCACACTCCACCGGGAAGCACCCGATCGCACAATCACTGATTGCGAGCACCAGGCTGGGGGAGGAGCACCCTAGGAGTGCGGGTGAGTAAGTGTGTGAATGCTCCGTCAGAGGTTTGGTATTCCAGGCAGCAGGTCTCTCTTGGAATACTACCTATATATAGACAGAGGCATCACTGAACTAGTACAACAGATTCTTATCGTAATGGCATCATAAATGGCACAGCAGTTGGCACTGCTTTGATCTGCTTTCGGCCCCTAAAACAAAGAGAAGATTCTGCAAATAAAACTCTAGTTTGCATGCACATTTTGCTTGGGGCTCTGGGTTTAACTGCAATCCACTGTGGGGGGTTTGATTCATTGGATTTTTTATGAACTGAATCACAGAAAATACTTCCATATATGGATGGTACTTGTGATTGATTTCTTTCGCTGTAATATAAATTCAATGCCAATGCGTCATAAAAATTCCTCAGGCAGCAGTTCATGACACCCGAATATTTCGCATGAAATGCGGTAGGGACCATAAGAGAACATTCTTCCCACGATAGTTAAGTGTTAACAGCCAAAATGACATAACAAAAGGCAGGTGTAGATTATGTTTAAAGAAATACACAGAGAGAGCGAGAGCACTCCCTTTCCTAGGGCATTCCCTCTGTGTGTGCCCAAAACCTTGGCAATCGGAATGGCACTTGCCGAATTTTGGTCTTATCTCGGTGCTCGTCAGTGATAAGATATGACCCGCTCTCTCTCTCTCTCTCTCTCTCTTCTAGTGATAAGAAGCCAACCAATGAAAGGGTAGACACTCTCTTTATGTTCCTATAAATACAGCTCCCACTCCGGCGCACTCTGCAAATTCAAAATCGCAATCAAACAAGCAACAGCCAGCCCGGAGATACCGCTGAGAAATAAAACGTGTGTTCCATGAACGATCCAAACGGAATACAAGTGAAGTGTTACCACAAGCACAAGTACTACGCCCGAGGCAGAGCCAAGGCAAGAGTAAAAGCAAAAGCAAAAGCAAAAACATATCGAGACGCGAATCGGAACGAATCGTGTCCCGCCCCGACCCAACAAGTGTCAAAATTCCAACCTACTACTCGACGAATACGTGCGGCGCGTGCTACCAGAGCGAGGACATTATGCTCTTATCCTATCGATGCATATACTCGATGCTGCTGACGACCATAGCCAGCATTATGGTCGTGCTCAGCAGCAGTGCCTCCCCGAGTTCCCTGCTGCCCACCGTCCGCAAGTGCGGAGGTGCCAACAGCGCCATGGGATCTTCGGCCCACACAATGGCCATGAATCTGGCGGCCTACGGGCTGCTGGAGAACCGGATTAGCACACTGGAAGCACCGCGACAGACGCACTGGAGCAAGAAGTTTCTGGCCAAGCGCGAGGCAACGCCCCACACGGCGCCCTACGTGGTCAGCATACAGATGATGACCCCCGACCAGGGCCTGGTCCACTACTGTGCCGGCACTGTGATCAACGAGCACTGGATCCTCACAGCCGCCCACTGCCTCGGCTCGCCGCAGACAGTCGAGAACTCGGTGATTGTTGCCGGCAGCCACGACATTCACGACCATCGCGGCGAGGCAGCCAACATCCAGATGCGCCACATCGACTACTACATCCGCCACGAGCTCTATCTCGGCGGCGTCAATCCCTACGACATTGCTCTCATCTACATCAAGAGGCCCCTGGTCTTCGACGAGTACGTCCAGCCGGCCGTGCTGCCCGAGCAGGATGCCCAGCCCGAGGGCTACGGCACTCTGTACGGCTGGGGCAACGTCTCCATGACCGCCGTGCCCAACTATCCGCACAAGCTGCAGGAAGCCAACATGCCCATCCTGGACATGGAGCTGTGTGAGCAGATTCTCGCCCGCTCCGGCCTCCAGCTGCACGAGACGAACCTCTGCACAGGCCCCCTCACCGGCGGCGTTAGCATCTGCACCGCCGACTCTGGCGGTCCGCTCATCCAGCAGTGCTGCGAGGACGCCTTCGAGCAGGGCAACATTGTCATCGGCATCGTCTCCTGGGGCAAAATGCCGTGCGGCCAGAAGAACGCGCCCTCCGTCTTTGTGAGGGTTTCGGCCTTCACCGACTGGATCCATCAGGTCATTAGCTCGGCCACGCACATCATGTAAGAGGAGAGGCCACGCCACGCCACGCCACTGCCAAGGGAAGTCAAAGAAGAAGGAGAGGAGAGGACTCCCTCCGCCACAAGAGAGCTCGAATGTGAAAATATCGAAAGAAAAGAAAATCAAATATACCCAAAAACATACAAAAAATCAACAAAATCCAAAGAAAATTATGAAATTCTCTAAAAAAATCTCACTAGGATTAAGAATCAAAAAAAAAGAATATACTGCCCAGATCCTTCCAAATATAAGTTCTAGTTTTAAGCATTAAAGAATATGATTAGAAAGAACCAACAACTACTGTCTTTAATTGTGAAATAAGCGGCTGAAGATAAGATTCGCTCTATATTCCGGCGTTCCTGTTGCCAGGGCGGGGTGTACGGCTGATGGGGGGGAACGAACGTGCTGGGGTCTGAGGCCTGGCGCCCATCCATCTACACGCATTAGTCATGCCCCAAAGTCAACTTCTGGCCAAAGAGAAAAGGGCATAGAAAGTACGGCATGGCATGGCATGGATGGAGCATGGAAGGCGTGTCCACGTCGTGCCAATTAGGATCCAGATTACGTGGATCAGCTGACGGCCGTATGATTGACTGAGAGATTTCGGAACTGACTGTCGACTCTCGTCTGCCGTTTGTGCAGAATATGGCTCTGTGTTATACGGCCCTCCGACGCAATTTGAGGTCTAGACATCAGAGAAAACTCGTTGAACTTTGAGTCTCGACTGCCTGCACCTTGAGCTCCCTCCCTCACCGCCTCCAAAAAGTAACTGCGGAGCTATCACGTATCTAATTGCTAATTTCGAGGAACTGCGCGAATGTGTGACAGATGACCTAGATAGAAAGGGTGAAGTCCCTGACATTTACTTTTAAGTAAAGATAAAGAATGATAGAAAAGTGTGATCCAAATTGTATGGTGAAGACGTGCCCAGCTATCAGTTAGCATCTGAAGCATTTGTGGTCCCGTGCTATGTCCCGTGGAAATTATCAATTCTCTAGGCCACACACAGAGGCCCTCTAAAAGCACTCCAAGACTCTCTCCTCCATAAATCCAGCTGTGCAATCGACTATAAATTCCTTAGGGAGACTACTTGAGAGATTAGAGTTCAAGCGTAAATGATAAAAGGTTCCGCAGTCAACGAGTGCATCCCCCAGACGGACTTTGTGCAACCTATTCACTCCGCGTGTTGCTCATGTGGGTGGTATTACAAATCCATTTACAGGGATTTAAACTCGTTTCTGTGCATATACAGAAAACTGCGTCGTAGCTGTCTGTACGCTTTCTTTCAATTACTTTGGTTTTAATTGTGAATTGTAGATTAGATAAATGTGGATGCCATAGGCGCCCCCACGCTGACCAATCCGGACAAGCAAATTAGTGCCTAGTCAGGATGTTGCTGGAGTATTCCGAGCAATTATGGTAACTAAAAGACACGTGCTTTTATGTCTTTGAATTTCATAGAAATTGAAATTGCTGATTCCCTTTTTTTGAGTATGTGTGTTTCGCAAAGATTGATTTGCATTTGCATTTTGGTTTACTTTCCATATCAATCAATTAGACAGCGGACATGTCCCGCCTTTTTCCCCTTTTTTTCGATTGCGTTGCTCTTTATTTTTATGACACCTTGTCTGATTTGTACCCATTGATTGGATACTTGTTCTGTGTTTTGTGGGTACTTTTCCCTGACATCTACGACGGAACTGGTAGTGACGTACCAACTCCGCGAATCTTGACGTAGCTACTGATTCGAAATCTTATTTATGACGACCTCTCCGCTGTCAAGAATACGTGCGCTCGTACCTTTCAAAGGAATATGTAGATCTAATCGGTTTATGGACAATCCCATTCGGAAGGCCATGGGAAGGCCGAACCGAGGCAGGTAGTATCGTGGGCAGGTTCTGCTGTACTGCAGCTGCAATGCAAATTCTGGTAATTCCCGTTAGTAGTCTGCTATGAGAAGATTGTACAAGTATCATCGTTGAAAACCAGGAACATGAACACAAAATAAGACAATCGCGAGTTGCTTAAGAAATACCGGCATGGGTGGGCATTGTGAAAGAGTACACTGTTTAGGGGCGCACACACCTCTTAGTAAATGCACATATTTAATCAATGGCTGCCCCGACCTACGCGTTTCCTTTGTTAATCTTAGACAAGGACAACGAACGCACTTAATTCCACTCCCTCCCACACAATGAACCTGCAGGGAGCTGAGAGCCGACAAAAGAGAACACCATTATAACGGCATATTGAAAGTTGGCCACCCCTCAAAATTGACTTTAAATGTTTATAATAAACACATTTGCCACCCAACGACACACATGTGTTGCGAATATAATGCACAGCAACAATAATTATTAGCCTATATATCGCATTGGCTGGCAATCAATGCCAAATACGCTAGAAAGCGTGCACTTTTAAGAGAGCGGGCACACACACACATGCCAAAAGAGAGCAAGAGCACCAGACAAAGAGAGCACTTTCAACGTTTTGTACTCACCTTCTTGCGAAGTTTCCCCCGAATGTGACACAGGCGTTTGACGCCATCAAAGCACATTGCCTCCAACCGACCATTGCCCAGCATTTTGGTCACCTGTGCGTACTCCTGTTGATCCTCCTTGAAGATCAGCTCGCGCTTTTCGAATTCATTCTCGTTCTTTCCACGACGACGATTTTTGCCACCTTTACCTTTATTCTTGGGCATTTTGCTGCTGCTTTGCTGAGTCTCTGCTGCTGTCTGGGGTGTTGTTGCTTATGGCGCTGCCTTGGCCACACGAATTACAATATTATACTGTGAATCACAAACTGCACTAAACGTAGAGAGTAACAGACAACATTATTATGACTAAACTAACGTAATATTCAAGGAAAAACTTACAATTTTGCCAAAAAATGTGACAATTTTGCCTCGCTAAAGTGAAAAGGGCAGTGTGACCGCTGATTTTCGAGGAAATATACCGTCTGACCCTCAGAAATATACCAAAATATACCTTCTAGTTTGCAAAATAAACTGTGTAAAATAGGTATGAGTAATTTGTTTATTCGACTGAATATTACTAGCTAATTTGGACACTCGGCGCTAAACGTATATCTTTTTCGGATAGATAAATCAATTTTCTACAAGATTGGATAATTTTGAGAAATCGCTTCTATATCACTTTCTATAAAATTAGCTACGAACGAAAAAGGTAAACAAAAATGTCACATTTTTTACATGGTAACTACACAATTTTTACCATGTAAACAAGTTAATATATTCCCTTTCTTGTGGCTGAGGTGGGGCAATCATTAACTTAAATCTAGTTACAAGCTTCAATAACGTGCAGGAGAAGCATCCAAGATGCACCAGGCCTACAATGTGCACTCCATATTGAAGCAGGGCGTGCAAATAGAGTCGATAGCCGCATATGGTATGCCAAAGATTTCCAATTATGTTCCATTCTTAACAGGTTCCCTAATTTCCAGGCAACCATGTCATCTTGGGAACACGGAGCGGCCAGCTCATCATGTACTCTGTGGACGAGCGCGGCGTGGACATGCGGATGTTCAACAAGAACTTTAGCCGCAAGCCCATCACCCAGATGGAGGTGATTGCCGCCGAGAACCTGCTCTTTGTCCTCACCGACAACATGATACAGGTGTGCGACATCGGGCGGCTGGAGAGCAACTTTGCCTTCCTGCACAGCGCGGCGGACACCAAGGGCTGCACTCTGTTCACCATGGACGTGGACTCGCAAAAGTCCACCACGGGCGAGGTGGCCACTTTCATCCGAGTTTGCTGCGCCATCCGACGTCGTTTGGTGTTCTTTTTCTGGAAGAAGGACCAGCTGGACTCGCTTCAGCTGAGCATTGAGCTAAGCGATGTGCCCAAGAGCCTCTGCTGGGTGGGCCATGCCGTCTGTGTGGGCTACAAAGATGAATATGTCGTCTACGATGTGAGATCTTTACGAATTTCATTATTATCTCTACTAATAATGATTTCTTTTAGATATCCTGCAATACTCCCAAGAAGCACGACCTCTTCCTTACATCCTCCTCTGTCAGCAGAGATCCTTGCATCTGCCTCATACGCAACAACATGCTGGGAATATCTAAGGACAAGTATTTGGTGATTGTGGATCCCTGCCAGTACAAGTCCAAGGACAATGCCACCTCCGTGGACGAGGGGCATCCAGGGGGCATGGAGAGCAAGAACTCTTTGCCACCGCTGCTCTGGTCGAGCCCCCTTCTGGATTTGGGTAAATTTAAGCTCTTTCCAGTACTTTCCCCTGCTAATTGCATTTCTGATTGCAGTCTGGGATGATCCCTTTGCCGTGGGGCGGGTGAACAATGCCATCGAAGTGCGCAGCTTGGTGGGCAAGGATACGCTGGTGCAGAGCATTCCAGAGCTGGAAAAGACCAGGTTCTTGGTGCATGCCGACAAGGGCACAATCTTTGCGGCCGCCACCTCGGAGCTGTGGTGCATACGTCAGGTGGAAATCCCGACACAGCGGCAGCAGCTGCTGCAACAGAAGAAATTTCAACTGGCCATCGAGGTGACGGTGAGTCTCACACAGAATCCTGCCTTGCTGTTTCTCCTCTCTTAAGTTGCTTTTCTTTCAGCAAATCTCCGACGAAGCTGCAGAGGACAAGGCCCAGACCATACGCCAGATACACATGCTCTACGCCAAGGAGCTCTTCACCAACAAGGAGTTTGCAGCGGCCATGAAAGAGTTTGAGAAAGCGTCCATCGATCCATACGATGTGATCCGGCTGTTTCCCAATCTGGTGCCAGAGCCCAAGCCGGGCACCGAGGACACCACTGTGCCCGTGTCGACTGCACCCCAGCTGGAGGATGGTGACTTGGAGAACGCCTATTTGGCTCTGATTGAGTTTCTGGCACTGGCACGGCAGCGGGAGGTGGTCAAGCTGCGCGACACCAAGAGCAGCTCCAAGTCGCTGCTTGAGATCATAGACACCACGCTGCTCAAGTGCTACCTGCAGACGAATGATTCACTGGTGGCTCCGCTGCTGCGTCTCAACCAGTGCCACTTGGAGGAGTCGGAGAAGACGCTGAAGAAGCACAACAAGATCTCCGAGCTCATCATTCTCTACCAGATGAAGGGCAAGCACAAGGAGGCTCTGAAGCTGCTGCAGGAGCAGGCGGGCATCGAGGGTTCCGTGCTGCAGGGCCGCAAGCGAACCATCCGCTATCTGCAGGAGCTGGGAACGGATCATCTGCCATTGATCTTTGAGTTTGCCGACTGGGTGATTAACGAGCACCCAGAGGAGGGTCTTTCCATCTTTACCGATGAACTGATTGAGGTGGAGTCACTGCCGCGCGCCAAGGTCCTGGACTTTTTGATCACCAAGCACAAATCTTTGATTATTCCGTATCTGGAGCACGTGATAACCGAGTGGTCTGATACAAACACCCTGCGCCACAATGTCCTCATCAAGCAGTATCGCGAGCAGGTGCAGCGTCTCCTCCTCCAGCAGGAGAAGGGGTGAGTGAGGCGAAGGCTTTCATTTGGTTCTCGAAAATAATATTTTCGTTCATTTTCCAGCGAGGAAGTGCCTGAGCTGAAGCCCCTGCGTGCCAAGCTCTACAAGATGCTGAAGGACTCCAATGTCTACTCGCCGGATCGTGTGCTGGAGGAGTTTCCCACCAACATGCTGCTGGAGGAGCGTGCCCTTATCCTGGGCCGTCTCAAGAAGCACGAAAAGGTCCTCGCCATCTACATCCAAGTGCTGGGGGATGTGGCCAAGGCCAGGGCCTATGCTGAGGCCAACTACGAGAATGACAAGACCATATTCCAAACACTTGTCAAGACCATAATGGTGCCTCCCACAGAGCCGATCTATGAAGGTGTGGCCCTGCATCCCGATTTCAGTCCCGAAGTCAATCGGGAGGTGTTGCTGGAGCTGCTCAACACTTACGCCATCAAAATCGATCCCATTGAAATCTTTGAGGTAAGCTGCGAGTCCTCTATTCGATGCAGCGCCTGTAGCAATGTGTCTTTCTGCTCTCTCCAGTTCCTTCCCGCTGACATGCCCATGCACCTGCTGGAAAAGTACATGGGGAAGGCCGTGCGGCAGAAGTTGGCGGACAAACACCATATGCAAATGATGTGCGGCTTGCTGGAGGCAGAGTCCAACCGACTGGAGGCAGCTCTGCAGGCGAAGCGGGCCATCAGCTTCGAGCTGAACGAGAACAGCGTGTGTCCCGAGTGCAAGAAGCGATTTCCCAGCCAATCCGCCTTTGTGCGCTATCCCAACGGCCAGATTGTGCATCTCTCCTGTCACGATCGCCTTGCCCGGGCAGCCGCTCAGCAATAATATACGTACTATTATGTGATATAGCTAATCAAAAGTTTAATATACATTTATGATTTTAATTCATTTTAAAACGCAACTGACTGTTCTGACGATCTGGTAGCCCTTTGCAGCCGCTGGCAGTGCTGTTAAGTTCTTAAAGATGGCGCCACTTATTATATACACGGCGTGGGTGGGGCTGCCCTTTTAAATTCTCAAAATTTCTATATTCCTAATTCGCAGGGGCATACTAAAGAAAACCCATATTGTACAATTGTATTTGGCTATATTTACAGAAAATTGCTTTGCACAAGCGTACTTTAGGCCTCCTCGCTGCCATCCATGAGGCTGTCGCCGTCGAGGGAGTCGTTGCAAATGGACAGATCGGACTCGGACTGGGCGCGACTCAGGGGCGGCATGGGCAGCGACAGCGACTGCTTGCTGTCCTCGTTGTCCTCCTCCTGTAGGCTGGGTGAGGCTGCACTGCATCCGGCAGTGAGATCCGTGGACCCGGAGTTGCCTGCATTCCCACCGACTGACCCCGAACTGGGGCCCATGACCGTGCCCGGCAGCTGCGTTTGCCGGATCAGGGCCAGTCGCTGCTGGGTGAGTTCCAGGTGGTGTTTGCGCCACTTGATGCGACGGTTCTGGAACCACACCTTCACCTGCGCCTCCGTCAGCTTGAGCGTGTGGGCGAGGTACAATCGCTCCGGCCCCACCATGTACTGCTGCCGCTCGAACTCTGCCTCCAGGCACTCCAGCTGCTCCGGCGTGAAGATCGTCCGCACGCGCTTGTTCTTCAGCGAGCTCTTCTTGTGGGAGTCTGCGGGGGCGAGGAACAGAGGTTATCTTAGCTGTGTGGAGCCAGTGCAGCTGGATCTGTGAGCTTACCCGACTTGAGCTTCTCCCGCTGGAAGCTGAGCGTGGCCTGCTGCTGGGCGTGATGCTGCTGGTGGAGCTGCTGCAGGCTCTGCAATGCCGAGGGAGCTGCTGCCCCCACGGCGGCTGCCACAGCGGCAGCGGCCGCAAAGCCAGGTGGATGATGGTGCGGATGGTGCGGGGGCAGATAGCGACCCACTGACATGCCGCTGCTGCTATCACAATTGAAGTTCTTTACACTCTGACTGTTGTTGTTGTTGTTGTTGCTGTTGCTGTTGTTGCTGTTGTGGTTGTTGTCCTGGTCAATGGCATCGCGTGCGGCGCCATTGAGAGACAGATTGATGGCATTGTTGTAGTCCTTGCGACCCTGGCTCTGCAGCCCCAAAATGGCGGCTATTGTAAAGGACTTGCCCACATCGAGGGAGGAATGCGCCGCTGCCGCCTCGAAGAGCTGCGCGTGCGACGTCGCAGTGGCCGCCGCCAACTGTTCCCGGTGGTTGTTGCTGCTGTTGTTGCCAGTTGTCGGTGGGTGGTGGCTGTCTGGGTGGGGAAGTAGGTGTTGATGTTGCTGTTGCACTTGCTGCTGGTGCTGGTGCTGCTGATGATGCTGCTGGCTATGTTGATGATGTTGTGGATGATGATGATGATGGTGTTGCTGTTGCTGTTGCTCCATTTGGTACGAACTCTGACCTGCCGAGACGGCGGCCGCCGCAGCAGCAGCCGCCGCCAAAGCTGCTGTGGGCAATGCATGATGCGGTTGACCATGTGCAGGGATGCCGCCTCCCACACCCACGCCCACACCCAAGCCCACTCCTGCACCGCCACTGGCTGCTGCTGCTGCCGCCGCCGCCGCTGCTGCAGCAGCACCTCCTGCCGCCTGTGTGTTATGCAATGCGAGGAAGTGTGACAAGGGATTTGCGTGATATTTGGAAGGATTCTGCAACATGTTAGAGATATTTCTGTCTCCTAGTTGTCGTTGTTGGTGCGCCTCTGTTGCTTCTGTTGTTGCTGCTGCTGCTGCTGCTGCAAATGGGACAAATGAGACAAATGCTTGAGCTTAATTGTTGTGTCTGCCTCCTCCTGTGCTGCCCCACAGCCAGGTGTCAACGACTCCCTGATTATATCCACAATTAAGTGAAATGCGATCCCTGCGAGGAGTTGCTCTACCATGAAGAGCTCGACAGTGCAGACAATTGAGTGGACATGGGACGACAACAGGTTCCCCGTGCCCCTCTGCCATTCCTCGCCTAATTGCACTCCCTCTCTTTCACACGCAACGCACTTACTATGGCCATCTCGCATCTCTCTGTCTCGTTTCTCTGTGGAGGGCAATGTGATAGCCTAATTGAGACTTTGTCACAGTTAGCTGCTGCCTGCCTGCCTCATTGTGGCCCTGTACCAGGTGCGTGAACTATCCCCTGCCCCAGGCCCATGTGTGGCAGCCACACACAATCAACACACTCTCTGTGGTCGTCTCTTGTTGGATCCGAGTATCCGAGTGTCCGAGTGCATCTTTAGCTGCTTATAAACACATTTAACTAAATTGCCGACATTTTGTCGTGCCTCACAAATGAGCTTCATTTTCATTTGCTTGCTTCATCCTAATGAAGCATTCGAAATATGCAAATTTCGGTGTAACAAGTGGATTCCATTCCCGAATGTCATCTCTCGCCCTGGTGACACAATCTGCCAGCAATAAAGTGCCCAACATCAGAGGAATGTCATAATTTGTTAAATATAGAGAAATAAATCCTGTCTGCTCTAGGTTTGTGCTCCTTTAAGTCCATCGAGTGTTTCTTATGGAACTGGTTGCTTAACTGGTTGCTCTTAAAGTTTTAAAAAGAACTCAATTTAATTTAAACATCGAGTCATATTTATCATATTTATGTCATATATGGAAGTTCCAAGCGCAAGTTCTTACTCTCAAGAGTTCAAAAGTATTTCTTCCCCATTCTGCTTTGGTTTAAAATACGATTCTCCCACCTCCACTCAATGGAAACTACTTTCAATACCCGAATTGCATGCACATCAACAAGATTAGCCATTAAAAAGAATACTCATTCTATATTTAGTCTGTGTTTAACACTAAATATTAAGATAAACTTGCAAAGGTTTTAATCGGATTCGTGGAAATGGTAAACCATTGAATGCGATTAAATATACCAAGAATTATTCTTAAGGTTCCCCTCAAGGTCCTAGAAAGTGCCCAAATTGTTCAAACTATCACATAAATAACAAGCATAATACAATTTACTATGAACATAAATGTTTCCTTTATGTTATTAAATGTACAGATTTCTGGAAAAATAAACGTTCTGCCTCTGCACACTGGCAGCAGACAATTGCATGACCCAAAAATATTATGGGAAGTGCTATTTGAATAGCTTCCTAACAGAAAACAGCACTCGAAGACCCACCTCTTGATCTATGAGCTTCCTTCTCAGTGCATCGAATTCGTTGCCAATAGTTTGATGTTCAACGCGTAATCCTTAATTGTTCTGCGATTTTGCACTGCTTTAATGCACTTTCACTTCCGCGATATTCGGCAGTTAATTTTCCACTATGTTCTTCCGTTTTGCCGACGGCACTGCCAGAGTATTGCCTACAGTACGGCGGCTTCCGGTCCGGGGCGGATGGATGTAACACGGAATCGAAGCCGAATCAAAGCTTGTGTGGCTCAAAGAGGCGTTTTCGCTGGAGACGCATGCGAGCGCGGACGTGTTGCAAACTCGAATGAAAGTTCGTGGCCATAAATTTTTACAATATCCAACAGCAGCGTCGGAACTAGCAGCAGCAGCAGCAGCGGACGCAGACGTTGACGCTGACGCAGGCAGCGCAGCAAGTGATTCTTTCTCTCTGTGATTTTTCTGCTCATCCTGCCTCGGATTTGCCTCTTTTTACTCCCTCCCTGCCCCTTACAACCTTCCGGAACAACATCGTCAACAGCAACAGCAGCAACTTCATCATCCGCAAGCGGAAACCTCATCATGATCATTGTCATTCAGAAGCAACGAGCCAACTCCCGAGCAGGCAGTACACGGGGCGGGTGGGCAGTTACATAAAAACCAACCACCCACCCGATCCACCCACCTATCCAGAGCCACCATTGCCACTGCCATTGCCATTCCTGAACGCCGCGTGTGCCACTCTGAGGGCGAGTGTATGAAAAAGTTATTGAAATTATGATATAAATGGATAATTGGCTTATTCTCTCTCACTCTTACTCTCCCTCTTTCTCTGTTGTTCTCTCTTCCTTCCTATAAAGGGGCGGTTCCTGCTCTGCAGCATGAAAAATAAATCTCAAACATCATGGCGTTTCAGGATTAATTTTATATATTTTTTGTGATTAAGTGCGCGTGGTTATTGCATGGGTGGAACGACAGGGGGGATAATTGTGGGGGCAGACATAATTAATGAAGCAATAAGCAAATTAAATTCCTCCACGATAATATTCAACGAAGTAAGGGAATGGGGCTGCTTGATTATGACAAAGATCTCGCTGGTGTGGAGTTTTCTCTTATGCTGAAGCTACTACCCTGAGGAGATGAATACTTTTCCTTGCCTTTTAATTACTTTGAAATCCCACAAATTGGCATAGAAACAATTTGAGATGTGCGCCAAATGCGCTAACCAGCAGTGCAAACTATCCGTCTGCCCACAGGCAAAACCCCAACTAAACCCTAATTAGCACTCCGCAAAATCGGATATTCCCCGCCGCTCGTCTTCAATTTACCGTTTGATAAACTACGCGGAATGCCAACGATCATTACCGGAGAGGAGCGCACGAGCCAGTCCAACCCCCACCCCACCCAATTAGCGGGTCATCAAAGTAAATCAATGCAAGAGAATGGAACCGAAAGGAGACGAAAGTAAGCAAAAGAGAAACCCCAAAAGGGAATGAAATGAATCGTTGTGGGCACAAATGGAGAGGAAGAGCATGCGTTCCCCGTCCCCCCGCAGACACCAAAAAGAGAGACAAATTCAAAAATCAAAGTCAGGAATTTGCGGGCAAACGAGTGGAAGTGAGAGGGAGGCCACTACCCAGCAGCCAGCAGCAGACAGAGGATCCTTTCGGGTGCTGTGCTGCTTCGGGCGTCACGTTTGTCGTTTCAATCATCATTAGTCCTAATGTACCCACAGGAATTGGGCGCCACTTGGCATCGCAATGACGATGGCCACAGAGAGCGAGAGAGCAGCAACGAAAAGAGAGCGGAGTGGAACAGGGACGGGACAGCAGCAGAGAGTTATACTAGGAGGCGTCTTTCTCCATTATATACAGGGTGTACATGCATATGTATGTGTGTACATATATATATTTACAAGCATTTTTTATGTACACATTTTATTTTTTATTTATTTACCACAATTTTAATATTTTTGCTGCCTGTGGCAAACGAGTTAACGGTAACAACCAAATCCCCTCTCCACAGCCGCTTACATTGTGATACATTACATTGTGTGTGTATGTTTTGCTCTCTTCTGCGCATGTGTTCTCAGAGAGGGAGTGAGGTTGAAAGCTCTGCCAGCGTCGCTGCTGCCAGCACCAAAGTTACATTAAATTTAAAGGTACCGTTGCTTCTCTTTGTCTCTGTTAAGCAACCGCTTATAGCTCTGCTGTGGAGGCCGCTCTCTAGCACTGCTTTACCTTCTCTGAAAATATACCTTGCCAGCGCCATTGTTGCTTTTTGTTGCTGTTGGCCTTTTGATAAACTTCGTCGTCATCGTCGTTGCGTTCCTCTGCAGCGAGGAGATGGAGAATGGCGGCCGGTTGCCACAAGTCCTACTCCTTATGCTGCTGCTGCTCCTTCTGCTCCTTCTGCTCCTACTGCTCCCCGGCATAATGATGATGATGTCCCTTCGCCCGGCCCATAACCATACCCATAGCCATAACCATAATGTTTATTTATTTTTAAACACACATAAAATATAATAAATAAAAGCACAAACCCCCGACCGTTTGTAGAAAACTTTTTTCATTATGAATTATTACGCTGAAAGCACAGGGAAATGGCAGCTAAGCGGGAAGTAGGCATAGAGGGTATGGGGGGCAAGGATGCTGGGCAAAATGCCAAACGAAATTACCGTTGCTTGGCCCAGGCCGTGCCCAGGGCTGCATTGCGGGTTTCATTACAAGATGGGAAGCAACAGGATTGGATTGTGTCTACTTATTCGGGATACACGCAGGATAATGGTATCAGTTTTGGTATCTAAATATTATAAATTGCTATACCTTCAAGTCGGATCAATCAAAATGTACCTCTTATACCCAGCAGCTCCTCCCTTTCCCTTTTTTAATGAAAATATTTCTTTTATTATTGAGCTGGATGAGGTTGTTGCATGCCACAGGCACCCAGGAGCAGGCACAAAGTGCCTAAGTGGCCACCTACCCCTGACTCGCTCCCTCTTGTAGAGCTTAATTTTATTAGCCTCCTGCTGCCGCTGCTCCAAGCCCCCTCCTGGAAGGCATTCATTTGCCAGGCGAAGGAACATCATCATGAGGTTCAGCACGCTGCCAAGAGAGACCCCTGTCCTGCACTCTCCACTCTCCTCTGGCCAGCCCAGTGGCTCCCAACAAAATGGACTCAAAAATTTGAGAGCAGCAAAACATTTGCGGCATGTTTTTAATAATGTTGTTTATAATGTTGATTTTTACCCATTTTATTTCCTCGTTTTTCCCCTGCTCCTTTTTTCTTTTTGATGTATTTACAGTGGAGAATTCCTTTCACGGGTCGAAATAAATGAAATGTTAATCTCTTTTTTTATGGGCACGCAGCACGATAAATACAGGCTTACTTTTGGTTGAACTTTTCTGGGGATACAGAAGTTTTGCTGCACATACAAATGGCTGCGGGAAGATGCCCCGAATGAAACCCCATTCGATCACAAATGGCGGCTAGTGGCTGTTGCTGCAAAAACTAATTACAAAATCAAAACTTATAATGAGCGTGGCAAATTAGAAATTTCTCAATTGGCCCCCAAATACAAATGGGAAATCAGGTAAAAGGGCACAGCCATTTTGGGTTTTAATTAAATCCTGTTATTCCAGTGCGGCTCTCGACGGGGGCGTGCCACGGCCACTGCTCTGACTGACTGGCTCTTGAGTGCGTGGTGCATTCAGACCCGACCCGGCCCTCCCATCATATTCAAAATGAGTTTTTGACTGCGTTCGGTTTTTGGCTTGTTGGCTTTTTGGCCAGAATTCTGCACTTTACGCTGCTGGCGAGCCACTCGAACAACATATTTTTGGCCCCGCTCTGACCGTTGTTTCCCGGGGCACCTGAAAATTAATTTTAATTTTCAAAAATAATGCAAAAACCTAAACACAGATTCCATCTCTCTTTCGGTTCGCACTCTGCAGGTTGGGATGGTCTCTGCTCCTGGCATTGTTTTAATTGGAAATTTATTTGGTTATGTTCGCGGCACTAATAACTGCGTTTTTAATTGCATATTGCCAGGAGGGGAGCTGAAGAGCCGGGGGACCATTTGGAGCAGCTGCAAAGGTTAGATTAGTTTAGATTTTAATTAAAATTGTAGCATTGGGCATGCAGATTTCAAGCATTTGCGGCATTATGAGTGCTGTCATTGCCCAAGTGCTGGCTGGCATTTCCTGAAAGGCATTCCTATCTCTTTGATGGGGCAGTTTTAGCGATAACTTTCACTAAACAGAAGGCATGGGAGCTGAACAATAGACTCTCTATTGCACGATTTAAGACTATTGCTCCTCAGAAATCTAGAACCTTTGCCTGGAACCTCCCTTTTGCACCTTTTTCGGCTCGCGATTCCCAGTAATCCAGTAATGTTTCGGTTGAGCCACCATTCAGAGCAGCGAAAAGGGAAAGGACATGCTATCCACCCACACACACACACAGCAGCAAGAGACATACCATTTAGCCTCCCCCCCGCTCCAAACAAGGAATCAGCGCCATGACAGGCAGCGCATGGAGCGGAATGGGGGTCGGGTCACAAAAATCATCCCCCTTCGCGAGGTCGTACCGTACTCTCGCTTGCTCTAACGCTTCGCTGTCCCGCTCTCACTGTGTGTGTGTCTCTGTCTTGCTCTGCTCATAAAGCGTTGGAAATTATGGAAATTAATTGAAATTCCAAGGATGCTGCTGCTGCTGCTGCTGCTGCTGCTCTTTTGCCAAAACCAACAAATTACCGTCATTATGCGTGTGCGGTGGCCACCCACCATACCTCTATACAAACATATATCTCTCTCTCTTTCTTCGTATCCCTGTCTCTTTTGCGTACCGCAGAGGTCCGCTTGCCGAACGCCGACCGCCGACCTTTGCAAAACTCAAATGGAGCCACGCCACGCCACGCCACGCTTTGACTTTGTCTAGTTTTAGGCGCTGCGGTTGACCATCTCCCTCTATCTTACTCTCTCTCTCTCTTTATTACTCTGTGTGTGCGTGTATACTGTTCATTGGTATTTAATTAAGCTAATTAATTATCACAGTAATTACGAAATTTACAATAACAAATGCAGGCGTATTTTTTGGTTTTTTTGCAGCTGCTTTTGATTGACTTCCAACGCACTTTACTTTGCTTCACTTTCCTCCCTGGCCTTCGGGTTGGATAAGCATATTTCGGCATTTTGAACAGCAGCAACAACAAACCAACTCAGTTACAACAAAAAAGAGTCATATTAAAAATCATTCGCTTGTGAAGATCAAAAGCATTCTTTTTCACCGAAATGCCATGAAGAATGATGCTGCCGCTGCTCCCAGGAAGGGGAGTGGGGATGGGATGGATGGATGGATGGATGGATGGATGGCATTGGGGTGGAGTGTGGCTGGGAGTGTGTGCTGTACTCTGCGGCTCGGCTCTTGTCTTTTTCTCACTCACTCTCGGAAATATTCAACCAAAAATGCACGGCACACGCAAACACACACACAAACAAGTGCAGAGACATGGTGTGTCTGTGGAAGGTGAATCTGGACCACATCTAGGATAAACTAAACATAAGGTAAGGCGGTGCCAGAATGTCTACTTCATTCGACTTGTAATCTGATTTACTTGCTCACAGACAACAACCGAGCTGCAAAGAGAAACACCGCAGACAACGATCAGCACTGCTTTACCTTTCGTTTGAATATGCACTGCTTGCCCACCTATACAAAGAGCACGAGAGGAAGAGAGCTTGCTGCTGGCTGTGTGTACATACATACATATATTTATTTATGGTTTTTTTTCGCATTCAACCACAATATCAGCTCACCCATGAACATTCATATATCCTCGAAGGGTGAGTGCCTGCACGCGTGTGAGTGTGTGTGTATGTGCACATTTATTAAATATTATTGCTCTTATTTTGCGCTTTACTTGTCTCTTGTTTTTTTATTGCCTCATCAATGGGCAAAGTGGGCGGATAACTGGTATCTCGCTGCCACTTCCAGTGCCACTTCCCCCTTGTTGCTGCTGATGGTCCTTTGCTGTTTTCTGTTTCCTGGTGGTGCTTACGAGTCCTTGCTGTCCTGTTTGTTGTGTCCTTGTAGCGTTTATTAATTTTAATGGCTGCCACCAAATGAATAACGGTTAATCAATAAGTTAAATGTGTCGCCATTTTGGTTGGAGTCAAAGCGAAAGAAAAGGAAAAAGGAGAACAAAAGGAACGGCAACACATTGGGGGAAAGTTTTTCTGTGAACGAAGGGGCATTCCGACTATCTGTCTGTTTGTATGAGTACACCTGGTAGTGGCTAGGAAGAATGGCTATACTATTTTATGTATTTCCATTTAATTTCATTCTAAGAACTGTTTAAGTAAAGATTTCTGCTTCACTTCTCCTTTCAGTTACCATAAGAACTATCAATCGAGACTGCCTAAGGCAACGGGTTTACTATTCAGATACAGAATAAATGCCTTTACATAAAATTTATGCTAGTAAATATGTTCCAGTACAAGCAAATTCCATGTTCAGAGTTAAACTTTAAACCAAAAGCGGTTTATGCCTCAAACCTATCATAAATCACTGGACAATTATTGGAAATTCTGCCGTCACTCTGCTCCACCCATTCTCCGCCCCCTTCCCGCTTAATTTGATGCGCTGTGACGCACCCTGTACCCTACACCTGCAGCCGGAGCTGAACAATCGCATTTTCCACAGTGTTCCCATGGACTTTACGGCGTAATCGCATTTCGGCATTGTCGCTACTTGTGGCACAAATAAACCACCCCGCCGCTTAGCGACTCCTCATCGTCCTCTCATCAAGTGGCACAAATTCAAGATCAAACATGCAGCTACTCCAGGAATGAGGGATGAGGGTTTGGCCTGCTTCTGCTGCTGCTCCGTTGTTTTGGGTGACCATTTGTCAGGAAGGTTGACAACATTACGCTGCAAATTAAATAGCGTAATAAAAGGGTGACTTAATTTGTTTTTTTTTTGTTGTTCGTTCGACTCGTCTCGACTCGAACCGAAGGCAACGCACTTGCCCGCACACAGGATCGAGATGAGCGGCGAACACGTGTTTGCTCTTGCAATAAAATATATATTTCTATATACTTAAAGAGCTTGGGCCTGGGCTACTGCCCGTTGCCTTTTATAGGCCGCCAGTCGAGGATATTGAAATTGTTGGCATTGTCATCCCCCGCGCGACACATCCCGCGTGCTCTGACGACAGTTAAAACGACAATTACGCGTATCTAATAATAGAGCAGGAGGGCTGCAGACGGCGACGGAGTCAGAGACCAGAAACCAAACACTGGGGTACAGCCAGGGAGAGCTTAGATTTAAGTGGCTGATAATCCATGGGTTGACGCGTGACGGCCTATTCGCTGGTATTTTATTAACAATTTGCGCGATTAAAAGGTTGTCGTTTAATCACAGGCAATAAAACTTCCCCCCATTAACGGTATGTACATGGATCAGTTGACCCTTTGATAGATAATCATTGAATAGTGAATCAAATGCAGCTATCTTCACCCAGTACCAAAAGGAACTACCCTGACCCCAAGCATCTTTATTATCAGCTATCCCCAAATAATACTCTGCTCCCATCTTCAGTTATAAAACAAATCACCAGAGAAACATCTTTATAGCCACTCTTCTGCCAGCTCTAAGGACAGCTCTTCCTTCCTCAATTTGGCCACAAATCAGCGCTGAAAAGTATGCTCTAAATTTCGCTCAAGTCTCCCCCAAAACGCACACTAATAAGTTAATCAAACTAATTGCAGCAGCTTCGTGTAGCAGACGGAGCCGAGCCACTTGCCGCCACAAGCCAAGCCGAACAACGGGCGAAAATATTCCAGCTACAAATTCCGCAAAAGCCCCCCGTCCCATCCCAGCAGGCATGGGCATGGTCCCTAAGTATGTTGTTAGCCATGAAAAGGGTTGTGCTTCGTTGTGTTGTTGTCCTGTGTGTGCGCTGGAATTCAGGAGAAGCGAAACTGCTGTGACAGGGAACATGTTAATTGCCACCGCCCTGCGTTGCCAGGTTCAGGACTCGGCTCTGGTTGGCTCCCTGACTCTCCAGGCTCTCCTTCTCCGTTGCTTCTCCGGCTTAGACTTGTTTTACAAAGTTCTTAAAAATTGACGCACGTTTTGTTTCGTTTGCTTTTTAATTAAAAGTCCAAAAGGGAAATGGAAAGGGGGACCAGAGTGGACCATTGTTGGGGGGTGTGGAGTGCTGGAGTGCGTTATGGTTATGACCATTGGTCAGTTGAGCTCTTTTTAAGCTCTCTAAATTGGCTAAAGAGCTTGGACTCTCTTTTGACATTGGCGGTGACTTGGCAACAATCCCAGTGTGGATGGGTACACTGCAGGCCCAGGGGCAGGGACATCGTGTGTGGCTATGCTGTTCGTTACATGGGATTGGGACTTTATTCATTAGTCAAGTTTTATCCTCTGCCCGTTGCAGGGAAAGAGAGAAACGTAAACTTACGGCAAAACAGAAAAGGTACACTTGTTTGTGGGAAGCCAACAGAAAAATAAAAGTTAGTTTTGTGCTTCAGTTGCACTTTGAAAGAGTCAAGGATTATACGACTTATGGTGTAGTATCTAGCTGCTAGAATTCGCTCTCAACCGAATGCAGACATTAACCTACACAAAATAACAATTACAGACTGTAGTAATAAAATAAAAGCTACGTTGCCACAAGTTAAATTAGGAATACGCTGCGTTTCTTGCTAATTTTGTCAACACTTAAAATCCAGCTCATATTTATATGGTTTGTGGTTTTAGTTTTCAATTAATAACTATAATTGACTTAAAGTATTAAAGACTTAAAGACTTAAACTGCAAGTATTCATTTCTCAGTGAAGGAAAACCGTGGAATACGCAATTCATATACAACTTTTAGCCGATGAAGAGCACCACTTCCGGAAGGAGTTTGGGTGCTCGCTACAACTAGATAAACATAAACCTGTGCAACTACCCCAGTAATTTGTGCTCCAGTTAGAAACATAATTCAATTTCTTCATCGAAAACTGCTCCCTGCATTACTTAATCTCTAAAAACGAACTTAATCAACAGTTTTCTGCTTTCCTTCTAGGTTTAGTTTATTCTTAACTGTAGTCTACTTCTTTTTGATTAATCCAGTGCCAAAGTAGGCTGTCAGGGCCACCAGGCGCGTATCCAGAAAGTTGTGCTCCACCTCACACTGCTGACCCACGCCGCTGAGAGCAATCACCTGGCTTATGCTGGTATTGCGGGGCAGAA